>NW_020837963.1:8076373-8552197 GCF_003676395.1 Aethalodelphis obliquidens | reverse complement strand
TATATATATATATATATATATCTCTAACATGCAACTAATTGGAATACTATTTAGGGAGAGAAAATGAGGCACAAGCAGTATTTGAAGACATAATGAATAAGGAATTTCTAATCTGATTAAGGACATTAACTCCCAGATTGAAGAATCTCAATGAACTTCAAGCAAGATGCCACCAACACACACACACACAGAGCACACATCATAATTAGCCACATCATAATCAAACTGCCATAAGCCAAGAAAAACATTAAAAACAGAGAAAACAGGTGTTTCTCTGAAAGGAGAAATAATAAACTTAAAATTGACTTCTCAACAGAAATGATGGAAGTCAAAGAAAATAACTGCTAACCTAGAATTCTACACCCTGCAAAAATATCCTTCAAAAATAAAGACAAATAAAAACATTTTCAGACAAACAAAAACTGAGTTTATTGCTAGTTAACCTGTACCAAAGAAAATTCTAAAGGGAGTTATTTAACCAGAAAGAAACAAGGAAATGCCAGATGAAAACAGAAAGGGTAAATATGTGGGTAACTATATTTTAATGGGAATTAATGTCTTGTGATCTTTAAAATGTATTTAGAATTACAATTCATGACAAAAATCAGAGGACAGGAAGAGGTAAATGCAGTTACATTATTCAAAGATGCTACTATAGGTAGCAGGGAATAAGTATAAGGGAATAATTTGAATTTGATTGTAATAAGTCAAAGGCACATGTTAATATCTCTAGGTTATCCACTAAACAAAACAGTAAATGAATATATAACAAGTTATTAAAGTGAAAAAATGGAATAGTTATAAAATGATTAATTTTACAAAGGCATGAGAGAAAGGAATACTGAAATCACTAAGACCAATAAAAAAAAGGATGATAGATATAAACCTGAGTATGTCAATAATCAAGTTCCAGGGGACTAAATATTCCCACACTAAACAATTAAGATTATGAGACTAGTTAAACATTAAAGACACATAAATCTATAAATTTTAGGAATAGAAAAAGATATACCATGCAACTATCACCAAAGTCACTGGTAAGACCATAATGATACCAGAATTCCCAAATTTCTTTTTGAAGCAATTTCAGGAATATATACCCATTCCAGAAAAGAAAAGTCAATTTCTTGTTTCCTTATGGGTTTAAATTTTTCTTATGTTTTGTGTATTACTGCTCTCTACTGGAAAAAATAAATAAAAGACTGAGATAAACAAAGATCCAGATGGTTTCTTAGAGGAGGGTGGGTAAGCTTTCCAGGGTGTGAGGGCAATTTCAGAACGACTGTTCCTCCCTAATTTCAAGGCTAGCATCTTACATTTACATGAGCTCAGGGGAAAATCAGAGTACTGAAGCCATCAAATATCATGATCAACAAACCCTGCAGGAGGATTGTTTTTATAAACTTCATTGCCAGCCATCAAACTTCCTTGGTTGTTCCTTATGGCTTAGTTTATCTTTTCATGTGATACATTTATCTACCTCCCCCTCCTTCCTTCTCTCCCTTTCAGACCTTTCCTCTGCACGATCTAGAATTGCCATGATGCAATCAGCACGTGAATCTATCTCCCCAACCTCTTTTTCAACATGCCCACCCACTTTGTGGCCTGGCAGTCTGTGGTCATGGCCACGACTGATTGGGTAACATAGCGACGACTTGGCAAATGCCATTGCCTGCTGCCTCCGCTATCCTTTAACAGAAGCGCGTGTCTGGCACATGCCCAATCCTGGGTGTGTGCACTCTACCATGTGCCTTTCATGTATCTCACCTGAGGAGCTGAACATGTCTGGAGAAAATCACACACTGTCTGGCAACACTAACTCTGTTGTGGCAGCCTCGGTTTCTCAGTCATGATGTTGTAATATCATGACTAATGATGTAATGAATGTATTACATCCATTTTCCCCCCATTAAAATTTCCCCATATCCACCTTCCTGTCGCTCTCATAGCTCCTCTCACACTTCAGTGAGAAACAAGAAATCATGTGCCTTGAATGTCTCCACCTTTTCACAAACAAAACTCAAATCTACCTGCAGAGGCCTATCTCTTCTCCCTTCCTGCTACCCCTGCTTCTATGATCACTCTCACATACAGAGAGATACCTACACCCTGGATCCATCTTCTCCCAAAGACCTTGAGTGATTTTCCTCCTCTCTCCTGCATCATCAGTCTCTCGCTGCCTCTTTGATCTTTTCCATCAATATTTATAAATGGTCTGATTTTCAGAAAACAACTATTTTGATTCTACATCTACCCCTTGCTGTGGATACATTTCTCTATTCCCCTCTCAAGAGTTGTCTACTTAATATCTTCTCATAATGTTCACCAACTCTATCACCCCAAACTTCTCTGGTCAAAATAATCAAGATGGTGTACTGCCAAATCTAATGAACACTAAGTTCCCACTCAACCTTTCACTCCTTCATTTGTAAAATAATTTCCTCCTTTAGTTTAAATACCACTATTCTCTCCTGGTTTTCACCCTATGTCACTGGCTGCTGCTTCTTCTCTTGACTTCTGATCACTGGGTTTCCCCAGGGCATGGTCTGCGGCACACTGCTTTCTTCTTTCAACATATACTGTCTACTGTCAAATTTACATCACCTTCCAGACTGCTGCTCTGAGCTCCAGATAAGTATGGTCATTTAAATGTCTCATACACACCCCAAACATCCCAGCCTCCGCTAACCTATTCTTCCCCAGCCATCCCCATGAATACACATCAGTGATTTAAACACAGACAGCTGCTGAAACAAAAATCCTGAGCATTCTTGAGTTTCCCTTTCTCCTGTTCCCCATATCAAATGTTCTACCTCTCTTCCCAGCACTGTTGAAATGGGCTCTGCACTGGTCTCTGGTTGAGCTCATGCCACTTTTATTCATTCTCTACAAGTATCTGGAGAACAATTTCTAAAACTTTCAATTTTGAAATAACTGCGGACTTACAGGAAACTGCAAAAATAATATAGAGAGATCCCTGTGTATCCTTCACCCAATTTCCCCCACTGGTTATGTCTTGCATACCTACAGTAAATATCAAAGCCAGGAAATTAACAATGGCATAATGAGTGTGTAGAGTGGTAGGCCATTTGATCACATACACAGATTCACATAACCAATACTGCAGAGGAGAAATCTATTTAAATTTAAAATGATCACAACACTTGCTCTGCTTAATATCCTTGAACAACTACCTTTCCATTTAGTCTAAACAAAAATTCAAACTCCTCGCCCAGGTCTATGTGGTCTGCTCCCAGCCCAATTTTTCACCTCATCCTGTGCCTCTGGGTCCCTCGCCTTCTGTGCTCCAGTTTCACTATTTACGTTCTTTCTTTCCCCAAAACAGGCTGACCCTGCCTTCAACTCAACCCCTTTTCACGTATTCTTCTCTTTATCTGAAGTATTCTTTCCCTAGCTTACATATTACCCCCAGATCACCCTGTAACATACCTAAGCCTGTTTCCTTTCAGCACCTGCATGTCCTTCCATGGACTACAGCACAATTTGCAATTATATATGCATTTGTTTACATATTTGACTTCTGTATTTCTCCTCCACCAGACTATAAATTCCATTGGGAAGATAAAATATAGGTCATGAACATCTTCTATCCTTATTACCTAGCATAGAGCATTAATCTATGTAGCAGGTGCTCCAGATAATGAATAAATAAGGTGGGATAAAAATAAAAGGGGAAAAGAAATTAGTAAAATAAGAAAGGAAAATTCATAGCCTGAAAACATTCTGAGAACCTCTGATGAAAGACTCGGTGTAAGACTGGAGACATGTTAAGTAGAACTGAAGTTGCTTCCCTCTGCGGTATGGCCCCCTCCTGTGAGTATATAATTCTAATTAATACTAATTGAATTTAACTCTGCATCAAAGGGGAAATTGATTTTTTTTCTGCATACAGCTCCTAAACATCAGGTCTGAAAGGCACAACTCCACATTTTAACACAGAGCTCTCTTTTCACTTTAGAAGCCATGAGGAAGCCTGAGTATTGGCCTAGGGACATAATCTTTTCTCTGTCCCTCAAAAGGGAACGTGGTGTCCTTTTTGTCCTCAGTACCCAAAGTCAAATATTTTCTTGCTATGCCAACCAAATATTATCAGTGATACCCAACTCTGATAAGTCTTAAAAATAGATAAGCCAGACATCACAGAAAAGGGAGGGAGATATAAGAATGCTCATGATCTAAAAATTTCTGAGAATCTTCAATGAATAACTAGGCTAACTGAATGTAAAGAGCCCTTTACCTGGAAGCAGGTACCCGGTTTCCAGCCCCAGCTCTGCTCCCAACTAGCTAAGGCCAGCTATTTTAGCTATCTCAGTCTTGTTCTTCTAGCCATTAAATCAAAGGCATTAAGTGGCAAACTAAAGACCCTTCTGGTTCTCTCAACCCAAAGTTGTATTCATAAGCTACCATGTGAGTAGGGAAAGAACAAAAAAAAAAAAGGGAAAAAAACAGTCTGTTACACTGACTGGCTACTGTTCTGTGAGCAGGTGATCACTTCTGCATGAAGAAGACTTCATATTTTCTTTGTTGCTTCACTGTAGCGTGCCACTTTTTCTACCTTGTCAAAAGATCCTATTATAGAAACTGCCAGATATATTAGTATATCTTAATGACCACATCTTGGGCTGCTTTTAGCCTCCAGTGGGGCAAAATTGTCATGATTTATGCTTTACGAACAATGTTATTTTTACATTAGTAAGCAATTAAAGAGCCCAGCAGCACTCCTGAGAACTTCAAGAAACTGTAGAAGGACGACTGCCGTCATTTTGATTTATATCTGCTTTCATTATATTCACAGAAAACTTACAACAGAAGAAGATTGTGTCAAAATGTTTATGGTGCTCATAATAAATGTTTGTAAAAAGAGAACATTCATGCTTCACACTGACTATAAAGCAGCATACAAAGTTAGAGAGAAAGGGCTCAGACAAGGTCACACAAGGATGATAAGCAGGGTCGGGTCTCAGACTTGTCAACCCAAGAAATTAAGATGAAAGGGATTTCACTCCAGGGTGAAGCTTCTATCTTATGTGTGTCCGTCTAGTAGGGTGACAGTAAACCTGATCTTTACTTGGAGAGGGGGACAGCATTCTTTACACTTGAAGCAATGTGGGACCTATTAACAAAAATATCTGTTGTGAATATAACAGCTAAAAAAAAGGCAAAGATCTCCTGCCAGCAGTGAGCAGAATCAAGGCCAGGAATTACTGCATCCCTTCTCCAAGATATAGGCTATTGAGAATCAATTCTTCTAATTCAACTGAAAGATTTACTCTCACATTTTTGAGGTCTCACCATATAATATTTATTTCTTTCTTCCTTCATGTGTTTTGTCTTATTTTGTCTTCATCGATCTCTCTGTCCTATACGTTTACTATCAAAACCTTACTTAATTATGCAAAGGCTACATAATGCGTAAGAATAATTGTAGAAAAATGGTATCAGATCAGAATATGAATCTTCCCATTTAAATCTTGTTGAGCTTTCCAGATTTAGCCAAAAAGTTAGTAGGGATCTAAATTCCACACTTTTCCTAAAGTCATAGAGCCTTCCCTGGACAAGCACACCAGCATCATCTGGGAGCCTGTTGGAGTGAAAAATCTCTATCTCAGACTTACTGAATCAGAGAGAGCAGGGAGTCATGAGTACATGGGTACATTAATACTTGAGAAATACTGTAACAAGGTTAGCAGGGCCAGGCGTGGGGGGTGTCAGTGTGTCTATCAGGGAAATTTAATCATGATACCACAAAGTCTGTAGCTCTAAAAAAAAAAAAAAGGAAGAAGAGGAGGAGGAATAAGAGGAGGAGGAAGAGATGGATGAAGAGGAAGAGAGAGAGGGAAAGGGGGAGAGGAGGAGAGGAAGAGGAGGAGGAAGAAGAAGGGAAGGGGAGGGGGAGGAGTAAAGGGGAGGGGAAGGGGAGGGGAGGGGAGGAGGATAGGGGAGGGGAGGGGAGGAGTAAAGGGGAGGGGAGGGGAGGAGTAAAGGGGAGGGGAGGGGAGGAGACGAGGGGGAGGGAAAAGGGAGGAGTAATGGGGAGGGGAGGGGGAGGGGAAGGGAGGAGACGAGGAGGAGGAGGAGGAGGGGAAGGGAGGGGGAGGAGTAAAGGGGAGGGGAGGGGGAGGGGAGGAGAGGAGGAGGAAAGAAAGACAGGTGGAGGAGCAGGAGGACAAGGACTAGAATGAGGAAGAAGGAGGCAGTGGCTTTTTGCAGTTATGCCACGAATTCCTCTGTTCCATGTTTGCTCTAAAATAAACCAAATCGGGCTTCCGGGAAGATGGCGGAAGAGTAAGACGCGGAGATCACTTCCCTCCCCACAGATACACCAGGAATACATCTACACGTGGAACAACTCCTACAGAACACCTACTGAACGCTGGCAGAAGACCTCAGACCTCCCAAAAGGCAAGAAAGTCCCCACGTACCTGGGTAGGGCAAAAGAAAAAAGAATAAACAGAGACAAAAGAATACGGACTGGACCTGCACCAGTGGGAGGGAGCTGTGAAGGAGGAAAGGTTTCCACACACTAGGAAACCCCTTGGCGGGTGGAGACTGCGGGTGGTGGAGGGGGGGAGCTTCGGAGTCGCGGAGGTGAGCACAGCAACAGGGGTGCGGAGGGCAAAGCGGGGAGATTCCCGCACAGAGGATCAGGGCCGACCTGCACTCACCAGTCCCAGAGGCTAGTCTGCTCACCCGCCGGGACAGGTGGGGCTGGGAGGTGAGGCTCGGGCTTCGGTCGGAGCGCCGGGAGAGGACTGCGGTTGGCGGCATGAACACAGCCTACAGGGGGTTAGTGCACCACGGCTAGCCGGGAGGGAGTCCGGGAAAAGTCTGGACCTGCCGAAGAGGCAGGAGACTTTTCCTTCCCTCTGTTTCTTGGTGCGCGAGGAGAGGGGATTACGAGCGCCACTTAAAGGAGCTCCAGAGACGGGCGCGAGCTGCAGTTAAAAGCGCAAACCCCAGAGACGGGCATGAGACGCTAAGGCTGCTGCTGCCGCCACCAGGAAGCCTGTGTGCGAGCACAGGTCACTATCCACACCCCCTTCCAGGGAGCCTGTGCAGCCCACTACTGCCAGGGTCCCGGGATCCAGGGACAAGTCCCCTGGGAGAACGCATGGCGCGCCTCAGGCTGATGCAATGTCATGCAGTCCTCTGCCGCCGCAGGCCCGCCCCGCACTCCGTGCCCCTCCCTCCCCCCGGCCTGAGTGAGCCTGAGCCCCCGAATCAGCGGCTCCTTTAACCCCGTCCTGTCTGAGCGAAGAACAGACGCCCTCCTGCGACCTACACGCAGAGGCGGGGCCAAATCCAAAGCTGAGCCCCTGGGAGCTGTGAGAACAAAGAAGAGAAAGGGAAATCTCTCCCAGCAGCCTCAGAAGCAGCGAATTAAAGCTCCACAATCAACTTGAGGTACCTGCATCTGTGGAATACCTGAATAGACAACGAATCATCCCCAATTGAGGAGGTGGACTTTGGGAGCAAGATTTATGATTTTTTCCCCTTTTCCTCTTTTTGTGAGTGTGTATGTGTATGCTTCTGTGTGAGATTTTTGTCTGTATAGCTTTGCTTCCACCATTTGTCCTAGGGTTCTATCCGTCCATTTTTTTCTCTTAATAATTAGATTTTATTTTAATAACTTTATTATATTTTGTCTTAATTTTATTTTACTTTATCTTCTTTCTTTTTTTTCCTTCCTTCCCTCCTTCCTTCCTTCCTCCCTCCCACCCTCCCTCCATTCTTTCTTTCTTTCTTTCTACTTCTACTAATTCTTTCTTTCTACTTTTTCTCCCTTTTATTCTGAGCCGTGTGGATGAAAGGCTCTTGGTGCTGCAGCCAGGAGTCAGTGCTGTGCCTCTGAGGTGGGAGAGCCAACTTCAGGACACTGGTCCACAACAGACCTCCGAGCTCCACATAATATCAAACAGCGAAAACCTCCCAGAGATCTCCATCTCAACACCAGCAGCCAGCTTCACTCAACGACCAGGAAGCTACAGTGCTGGACATCCTATGCCAAACAACTAGCAAGACAGGAACACAACCCCACCCATTAGCGGAGAGGCTGCCTAAAATCATAATAAGTCCACAGACACCCCAAAACACACCACCAGACGTGGACCTGCCCACCAGAAAGACAAGATCCAGCCTCATCCACCAGAACACAGGCACTAGTCCTCTCCACCAGGAAGCCTACAAAACCCACTGAACCAAACTGAGCCACTGGGGACAGACACCAAAAACAACGGGAACTACGAACCTGCAGCCTGCAAAAAGGAGACCCCAAACACAGTAAGATAAGCAAAATAAGAAGGCAGAAAAACACATAGCAGATGAAGGAGCAAGGTAAAAACCCACCAGACCTAACAAATGAAGAGGAAATAGGCAGTCTACCTGAAAAAGAATTCAGAATAATGATAGTAAAGATGATCCAAAATCTTGGAAATAGAATAGACAAAATGCAAGAAACATTTAACAAGGACCTAGAAGAACTAAAGATGAAACAAACAATGATGAACAACACAATAAATGAAATTAAAAATACTCTAGATGGGATCAATAGCAGAATAACTGAGGCAGAAGAACGGATAAGTGACCTGGAAGATAAAATAGTGAAAATAACTACTGCAGAGCAGAATAAAGAAAAAAGAATGAAAAGAACTGAGGACAGTCTCAGAGACCTCTGGGACAACATTAAACGCACCAACATTCGAATTATACGGGTTCCAGAAGAAGAAGAGAAAAAGAAAGGGACTGAGAAAATATTTGAAGAGATTATAGTTGAAAACTTCCCTAATATGGGAAAGGAAATAGTTAATCAAGTCCAGGAAGCACAGAGAGCCCCATACAGCATAAATCCAATGAGAAATATGCCAAGACACATATTAATCAAACTATCAAAAATTAAATACAAAGAAAACATTAAAAGCAGCAAGGGAAAAACAACAAATAACACACAAGGGAATCCTCATAATGTTAATGGCTAATCTTTCAGCACAAACTCTGCAAGGCAGAAGGGAGTGGCAGGACATATTTAAAGTGTTGAAGGAGAAAAACCTGCAACCAAGATTACTCTACCCAGCAAGGATCTCATTCAGATTTGATGGAGAAATTAAAACCTTTACAGACAAGCAAAAGCTGAGAGAGTTCAGCACCACCAAACCAGCTCTACAACAACTGCTAAAGTAGCTTCTCAAGGCAAGAAACAAACACAAGGAAAAGACCTACAATAACGAACCCAAAACAATTAAGAAAATGGGAATAGGAACATACATATCGATAATTACCTTAAATGTAAATGGACTAAATGCTCCCACCAAAAGACACAGATTGGTTGAATGGATACAAAAACAAGACCCATATATTTGCTGTCTACAAGAGACCCACTTCAGACCTAGAGACACATACAGACTGAAAGTTAGGGGATGGAAAAAGGTATTTCATGCAAATGGAAACTAAAAGAAAGCTGGAGTAGCAATTCTCATATCAGACAAAATAGACTTTAAAATAAAGACTATTACAAGAGACAAAGAAGGACACTACATAATGATCAAGGGATCGATCCAAGAAGAAGATATAACAATTGTAAATATTTATGCACCCAACATAGGAGCACCTCAATACATAAGGCAAATACCAACACCCATAAAAGGGGAAATCGACAGTAACACATTCATAGTAGGGGACTTTAACACCCCAGTTTCACCCATGAACAGATCAACCAAAATGAAAATAAATAAGGAAACACAAGTTTTAATGATACATTAAACAAGATGGACTTAATTGATATTTATAGGACACTCCATCCAAAAACAACAAAATACACATTTTTCTCAAGTGCTCATGGAACATTCTCCAGGATAGATCATATCTTGGGTCACAAATCAAGCCTTGGTAAATTTAAGAAAATTGAAATTGTATCAAGTATCTTTTCCGACCACAACGCTATGAGACTAGATATCAATTACAGGAAAAGATCTGTAAAAACTACAAACACAGGGAGGTTAAACAATACACTACTTAATAACGAAATGATCACTGAAGAAATCAAAGAGGAAATAAAAAAATACCTAGAAACAAATGACAATGGAGACACGACGACCCAAAATCTATGGGATGCAGCAAAAGCAGTTCTAAGAGGGAAGTTTATAGCAATACAATCCTACCTTAAGAAACATCTCGAATAAACAACCTAACCTTGCACCTAAAGCAATTAGAGAAAGAAGAACAAAAAAACCCCAAAGTTAGCAGAAGGAAAGAAATCATAAAAATCAGATCAGAAATAAATGAAAAAGAAATGAAGGAAACGATAGCAAAGATCAATAAAACTAAAAGCTGGTTCTTTGAGAAGATAAACAAAATTGATAAACCATTAGCCAGACTCATCAAGAAAAAAAGGGAGAAAACTCAAATCAATAGAATTAGAAATGAAAAAGGAGAAGTAACAACTGACACTGCAGAAATACAAAAGATCATGAGAGATTACTACAAGCAACTCTATGCCAATAAAATGGACAACCTGGAAGAAATGGACAAATTCTTAGAAATGCACAACCTTCTGAGACTGAACCAGGAAGAAATAGAAAATATGAACAGACCAATCAATCACAAGCACTGAAATTGAAACTGTGATTAAAAATCTTCCAACAAACAAAAGCCCAGGACAAGATGGCTTCACAGGCGAATTCTATCAAACATTTAGAGAAGAGCTAACACCTATCCTTCTCAAACTCTTCCAAAATATAGCAGAAGGAGGAACACTCCCAAACTCATTCTACAAGGCCACCATCACCCTGATACCAAAACCAGACAAGGATGTCACAAAGAAAGAAAACTACAGGGCAGTATCACTGATGAGCATAGATGCAAAAATCCTCAACAAAATACTAGCAAACAGAATCCAACAGCACATTAAATGGATCATACACCATGATCAAGTGGGGTTTATTCCAGGAATCAAGGATTCTTCAATATATGCAAATCAATCAACGTGATACACAATATTAACAAATTGAAGGAGAAAAACCATATGATCATCTCAATAGATGCAGAGAAAGCTTTCGACAAAATTCAACACCCATTTATGATAAAAACCCTGCAGAAAGTAGGCATAGAAGGAACTTTCCTCAACATAATAAAGGCCATATATGACAAACCCAGAGCCAACATCGTCCTCAATGGTGAAAAACTGAAAGCATTTCCACTAAGATCAGGAACAAGACAAGGTTGCCCACTCTCACCACTTTTATTCAACATAGTTTTGGAAGTTTTAGCCACAGCAATCAGAGATGAAAAGGAAATAAAAGGAAGCCAATTCGGAAAAGAAGAAGTAAAGCTGTCACTGTTTGCAGATGACATGATACTCTACAGAGAGAATCCTAAAGATGCTACCAGAAAACTACGAGAGCTAATCAATGAATTTGGTAAAGTAGCAGGATACAAAATTAATGCACAGAAATCTCTGGCAATCCTACACACTAATGATGAAAAATCTGAAAGTGAAATCAAGAAAACAGTCCCATTTACCACTGCAACAAAAAGAATAAAATATCTAGGAATAAACCTACCTAAGGAGACAAAAGACCTGTATGCAGAAAATTATAAGACACTGATGAAAGAAATTAAAGATGATACAAATAGATGGAGAGATATGCCATGTTGTTGGATTGGAAGAATCAACATTGTGAAAATGACTCTACTACCCAAAGCAATCTACAGATTCAATGCAATCCCTATCAAACTACCACTGGCATTTTTCAGAGAACTAGAACAAAAAATTTCACAGTTTGTATGGAAACACAAAAGACCCCGAATAGCCAAAGCAATCTTGAGAACGAAAAACGGAGCTGGAGGAATCAGGCCTCCTGACTTCAGACTATACTACAAAGGTACAGTAATCAAGACAGTATGGTACTGGCACAAAAACAGAAATATAGATCAATGGAACAGGACAGAAAGCCCAGAGATAAACCCATGAACATATGGACACCTTATCTTTGATAAAGGTGGCAGGAATGTACAGTGGAGAAAGGACAGCCTCTTCAATAAGTGGTGCTGGGAAATCTGGACAAGTACATGTAAAACTATGAGATTAGATCACTCCCTAACACCATACACAAAAATAAGCTCAAAATGGATTAAAGACCTAAATGTAAGGCCAGAAACTATCAAACTCTTAGAGGAAAACATAGGCAGGACACTCTATGACATAAATCACAGCAAGATCCTTTTTGACCCACTTCCTAGAGAAATGGAAATAAAAACAAAAATAAGCAAATGGGACGTAATGAAACTTCAAAGCTTTTGCACAGCAAAGGAAACCATAAATAAGACCAAAAGACAACCCTCAGAATGGGAGAAAATATTTGTAAATGAAGCAACTGACAAAGGATTAATCTCCAAAATTTATAAGCAGCTCATGCAGCTTAATAACAAAAAAAACCCAACCCAATCCAAAAATGGGCAGAAGACCTAAACAGACATTTCTCCAAAGAAGATATACAGACTGCCAACAAACACATGAAAGAATGCTCAACATCACTAATCATCAGAGAAATGCATATCAAAACTACAATGAGATATCATCTCACACCAGTCAGAATGGCCATCATCAAAAAATATAGAAACAATAAATGCTGGAGAGGGTGTGGCGAAAAGGGAACCCACTTGCACTGTTGGTGGGAATGTAAATTGATAGAGCCACTGTGGAGAACAGTATGGAGGTTCCTTAAAAAACTACAAATAGAACTACCATATGACCCAGCAATCCCACTACTGGGCATATACCCTAAGAAAACCATAATCCAAAAAGAGTCATGTACCAAAATGTTCATTGCAGCTGTATTTACAATAGCCCAGAGATGGAAACAACCTAAGAGTCCATCAACAGATGAATGGATAAAGAAGATGTGGCACATATATACAATGGAATATTACTCAGCCATAAAAAGAAACGAAATTGAGCTATTTATAATGAGGTGGATAGACCCAGAGTCTGTCATACAGAGTGAAGTAAGTCAGAAAGAGAGAGATAAATACCATATGCTAACACATATATATGGAATTTAAGAAAAAAAAATGTCATGAAGAACCTTGGGGTAAGACAGGAATAAAGACACAGACCTACTAGAGAATGGACTTGAGGATACGGGGAGAGGGAAGGGTAAGCGGTGACAAAGCGAGAGAGAGGCATGGACATATATACACTACCAAACGTAAGGTAGATGGCTAGTGGGAAGCAGCCGCACAGCACAGGGAGATCAGCTCGGTGCTTTGTGACCACTTGGAGGGGTGGGATAGGGAGGGTGGGAGGGAGGGAGACGCAAGAGGGAAGAGATATGGGAACATATGTATATATATAACTGATTCATTTTGTTGTAAAGCAGAAACTAACACACCATTGTATAGCAGTTATACTCCAATAAAGATGTTTAAAAAAAAATGAACCAAATCTCTAATACCACCCATCCAGTAGATATACTTTCCACGTTTGGGATATGCCAAGAGCACAATGACCTTCTTTGACCCCAAGTCTCCTGCTTTGAAAAAGCAGTCTTATACATGCCTCCCACCTAAAAACAGCAGTATGTGGCAGGTGGTTTCTCTGGAACTTGAAACTTTGCATTCAAATAATCAGATCTCAGTGTCTATATGGGTAAGACTTTCACAGCATTTCAGAATAAGCTTGGAGGATGCCACAGATTAAACAGCAGTCCATGTCAGTTCAATGATATTCCACATGAAGATTTCTACAGAAATAATGAGGCAGCAGTCAAATCTAGCTTCACTTATGCACTTTCCTCTCTCATTTCTCCCTATAGGTTATCCTGTACCAATGCCAGTGTTGAATGCACTGCATATTCTCCTACCTATTTCCCCATCATGTGTTCCTCATCAGACAGTATTCTAATGGTTTACAAAAGCATGTTAATACTGGATTAGAAAAAAACAACTGACTTTGTTTCCACGTTCTCAATTACCACTGCTTCATGAAAGTTTGAGATTTACTTTTAAATTATATTTAATCGGCAATTTCTAGTAAAATTTTTTGTTACAAACTATGGATGATGAAGCATGTAGTTAACTAAAGGAGAGTCTCAAGAAACGAGGAATAATTCTGAGAAAAGTGAGAATGGTGGTGGAACAAACCAACAAAGAAGAAACAAAACTGTCTCTTTGTTTCTTTCCTTTTAGAGCACCCCCCTTTTTATTCTGAAACCCAGGAAGATACACTGCTGATCAAGAATTAAAGAAACGTTTGGTTGAGATGGGGACAGTTGGTCATACACACATGCAATCAAAACTTTGCCATCATCTTTGGTGATTAAATATGTGATATTAGAGAAGATCTTCTCAGGCTCCAAAAGACTGAATATCTTAAAGGAGATTCATATCCTGACTAGCCTGGTAATCAGAGAGAGGAGGTTTATGTAAGTGTCTAAGGGCCACTAGAGTGGGTATTTGAATGCTTCCTCTCATGTTTATTCTTCTAATTAATTTAGTGCTTGTTATTATTTCGACGTGTTTTCCATTATTGTTGATCAGAGCCTCCCAGGAAGACAGACTGGGCAGACGGTACTTTCTCCATTTTGTAGATGTGGTAACTGAATCACCTTAGAAGTAGAGCGTCTCAATGATAAAACAAGGACCAGGGCGCAGTTTAACAGTCTCCTAACCTGCTGCTTAATATTTAACACCTACTAGCCTTTCCAGCTGCATCTACATGTACAATGATGGGGTTCTCTTTAGATTCCTTAGTCACTGGTATCCATCCAGTTACCCACCAACTCCCCTAGTCCATAGCACAATACTGGAAGCACCTTCAAGACAGTTATTAACTTCTGTCTATTTAAAGGTTTCTGGGTAAAAGCATTTTATGTGGTTTCTGAGTTGCACATTCCAAGTTTAAAATCTGAAACTACATCCTGCCTAGAAGAGTTTTTTCCTGTTCCCCACAGAGAACAATAGCATATGTCTCTACTGTCTGAGAGACAGTGAATAATTTACCAAATCAGAATATTCTGTAAAAGATACCGTTTTGCTTTGATGCTCTTGTGTAACTGCCACTGACTTTAATGAGAATTACACACATCTGTCATTGGGCAGAATCAACCCCATTATTTATTAAAGCTTAAACCCACCATTTGCTATAAAGCCTTCCTCTAGTCAATAATTAACAGATATAAGACTCACAGATTTGTGGTTCATACTCTATCGTTCTGATGAGCAAAACATGGTAATGAAAGAAAATGAGCCAGAGAAACATTTTCTAGGCCTAGAGTATTTTTCCTGTTCCCATGGTCGCATATCTAGACTTTCCAGCTTTGGTGATTAAAAGGGAGACAAGCAGCTTCAGTGATTGTTTCTTTGCTATCACACAATCTGTTGTAGTAAATAATATAAATCCATTCGATTAACTGGTATAAATCAACTGTTTTCTATGTTGTAGAATCATCGGGAGGCTGTAATGAGGACGTGAGGTCCAGCTGACTACCTTTAGGAACCTGTAACCCTGAACTCTATCCTTGCTACTCACATGACTGATCCGCAGACCAGCTGTTTTGACATCTGCTGGAGCTTATTAGAAACGGGACCCCACACAGGCCTCCTGAATCAGAAACCCTGGTGTGTCCCCCATTTGTGATTTAACAAGCCCTCCAGGTGACTCTGATGCCCACTCAAGCTTGAGAACCATGGCTGTAAACCATTATCTACAACCTTGTAAAATAAGTTGTAAAATTATTCCCATCTGGGAAAGGATGGAAACGTAGTACTAGTGGTTTTTTTTCTTCTTTTTTGTCTGCTTGTATTTTATATCACAAAATTATATTACTTGGTAATATAAAATATGTTTTCAAATAAAAATTATCAATCCTATTTTTGATTAATTTCAGAGATCATATTTATTGTTGAATTATCATTTTTGGTTTGGAAAAAGGTTGTTTTGCATGTTTAACTACATTCCCATTCTGCCATTTACACAATGTTTTCTGCCCTCTGAGCTCTACTTATCTGGTACAACTTGATGTATTCTGGAATTTTCATTGAGCTATAATAAACTATACCAAATGAAACACTCATAATACCTGTACAGTTGTTTTCCAAATTTCTATATCATTATCTACTTTTCCTTTACTAGCAAGAACCAATGAAGCACTCTTTTCTCTTTGAGGGTAAAAATGTTTCAGAAAGAAGAGATTCGGCTTATTTTTCATTATTCCCCAAGTCTTCTGATACTCAACAAGGGTTGTCATTTGTTTAGAGAATTTTGTAATGGGGATTGGGGGTGGGTAAAAGCTATTGGTGCCAGCACACAGCCAGAGAGTGCATAAAAATGTCTAATGATACAATTTATCTGCTAGACTAAAATACATTTCATAGGATGGAAGAAATAACTCTTTTAGTGCTGCATTCTCAGCGCATTCTGCATTCAAACTTCCTAAAATTCTCACTGGCAGCACAGTCCATTTTGCAATGATGGATAACTGCTCTCCCACAGTGCTGTAAAGTGATTATTAATCTATAAGCAACTGCCTGCTGAGGAATTCCATGGTTTTAAATAAGTTAAGAAGCATTTCCACAATGTTGGAGCTATTACAACCTTTTCGAAGCCTTCAGTGTGGGACTCCCTATCTGTTACCATACTTCTTTATTAATTTAAGCTGACTGTCAAGACTTCTCAGCACCGTACAGTTTAGTTCCAGAACTACAGAAGAAACAGCATGTCACGTTATAAGAGAGACTGTTACTGGGCTCATAAATGGGACAGATCAGTAGTCGCCATGTGGGACCTTCATGCTACAAGTCTCAAGGGCCAGAATAATAGAAGTGTCACGTCACATCATGGGACTTGAGAGAAAAAAAGAACTGATGACATCACCAAGACCAGTTAATTAACTGGGGGGAGGGCAGGAAAACCTGATCACCCCTCAAAAAGTAAGAGTGGCCTGCTGGGGTTGGAGGGAGAAATCACCCTATTTTCCCTGCTCTTGGCAGAGATCTGCTTAGGCACCTCCATAGAATCACTGGTACCTGCCCAAGCTCAGAAACTTCTGGTTTAGTACACTCCTGACATCTTACAGATCAGGAAACTGAGACCAGAGAAGCTAAATCATTTGCCTTCCAAACTCAAAGATTATTCATAAGAGAATTTGGCCAATTTCCATGTATTGTGACTAGTAGTAGATTGATGTTTCCACTAACTTATACAAAAGCAGAAGCTGACCAAGGAATGCTGAATGGGAAAAGGAAAAGAGTAATGGAGATCTCCCTGGAGTAGGTATTGGGGTTCATTATAGGTTCCGCCTCTCCTCTCAGGCGAAAGAGATTATAGTAAAATAAAAAATAATACCAGGAGTAGTTATGGCCAACCAACAGCAGATGCCTCTCTGTTCTGAGCCTAAGACAGGGGTGAAGACCTACCAAACCCCAAGAAGGAGGAGACTGAGCAGGACAGTCTTGATAATTATTACTTCTAAGCTGGGGGAATAGAATTCAGTTTTAAACAGAATGAAGGAAGAATAATCAAATTATAAGAAGGCATATGGTTGTAAGCTTGGTTACTTTCTCTATTATTGATCCCAATTTAAGGAAAGTCACTGGTATGTAATATAAAATCAAAATAAAAGAACCTGGACAAAAGAGATCTGATTCAGGGAGAAAAGTGCTGAGAAAAAAATAAATAAATAAAACAAGTATCAATATTTCCAGAGAGACAAGAGAAAGAATTGCTTCCATTGAACAAGAACATAAGGCGGAAAAGAGGGATCATTCGTAAAACATAAAAGAGCCCTTGGATATTAAAAATACATGATACCAGAAATAGATGTGAGATAAAGACCTCCTAGAACGTAATGCACAAAGGACAAAATATATAAAACAGGCAACAATACACAAGAAAATTGAAACAATACTAGAAGTTCAACATCCAAATATTAGGAGTTCCAGAAAGAGACCAGTGCAGAAGAGGAACTCATCAATAAAATAATTCAGGAACATTTCCCAGAACTGAGGGACATGATTTTCCAGATTGAAAGACCCACCAAATGCTTAGTGGAAGAGACAAAAATCACTGACATGTTTATAAAAAAACGAATTGACTGAGGAAGAAAGAAGAATCTACAAGCTTCTAGAGAGAAAAGAAAAACATCACATAAAAAGGATATGACATTAAAATGCCTTTAGACTAACCTGAAGCTAGATAAGAACTCAGTGTCTTCAGAATGTTGAAAAACATGATATCCAACCTAGAAATCTATCCCGAGACAAATTGTTAGTAATATTTATAAGTAAAGACATTTCAGACACGCAAAGTTTCACACAAGTTACCTCCCATACACACTCCTCCTCAAATTGTTGCTAGGGACGAAAGTCAAATGTGAAAGGAAGACAGGAGTGTAGTATGTTGAGCGGAGCCTCCCTAAAAGATACGTCCACCCAGAGTCTGTGAATATGCCCTTATTTGGAAGAAGGCTATTTGCAGATGTAATTAAGTTAAGGATCTCGAGATGAGGTCCTCCTCAGAAGAGAAAGGCAGAGGTAGATGTGGCTGAGACACCGAGGACATGGCCACGGGTAGACAGAGGTAGACCAGAGCTGTTTGATACCAAGGCAAAGCACACCTGCAGCCGCCAGAAGCTGAAAGAGGCCAGGGAGGATTATCCCCCACCTTCAGGAGTACCACAACCATGCCGACATCTTGATTTGGGACTTCTGACCTCCAGAACCGTAACGGAATAAATTCCCCTTGTTTTAAATCACCAAGTTTGTGATGATTTATTATAGCAGCCCTAGGACACAAATACAAAGGGATACAGTAAATGGTAGCTCCAACACAGAAAAGAGACAAAGAGAATCATTAGGATGGAAGTGAAGGGTGATGCCAGAATGATAACTCTGCTGATTGGCTCCGGAAGAAGCTTGTTCATCTTTAATGTCATTAAAGATGACATTAATTGAAGACTTCTTGGTGTCAATAAATATTTTAAAAGGAGATTTAGACAATCGGCCTATAGTTTGGGTTGAATTAGTGGCAAGTACACAGATAATTAAGCAAATGAAAGTTTAAAATGGAAAGGTAAATAAGATTTACTAAAGGTCATAATAGAGTAATAATGAATACTGATCTAATTAAAACTGCAATTTCGCTATATACTGAGAGGGTTAAGGATGAAAGTAAGTGTGGAATCATGAGCATGGTTGTATGTGCGCGTGGGTGGGTGGGTGAGTGTGCTGGGGCAAAAGTAGGGAATGAGCCAAATGCCAAATCTTTATCTTCCATAAAACCGAATCCCTAAAACTGAAAAATGAATAAACAGCAATATAGGCATGTTAATTAGTGACATGATACTAAATATCAAAAGAATCATCTAACTAGTTGAAACCAGTTACCTCTGGGGAATAGCAATACTTTTGTAATAATGTAATAAAATATTTAGTATTTAATAAAATAAATCTAATTAAAATTAAATAACTTTAACATTACTCATATAGGACTTACTACAGTTCAGATATTGTTTTAGGTAGTTTACTCATGTTTTTCTTCAGCACAATCTTGTGGGGAGGGTACTATTATCCCTACTCTACTGATAAGGTCACTGAGGCTACACAGTCACACAATAGTGTCAGAGCCAGATCTGGAATGCAGTAGTTACCTCCAGAGTTCCTGCTTTAATCTCAATATTTCTTATAAAAGAAAATATGGGAGGGGTGCTGGGCATACTGTTTACCAAACCCTGTAGAACTGAAAGACTTTTAAAATTATGTATAAATATAGTGTTGGTTTAAAAATATAACCACCGATAAGAATCTGCCTGCCAATGCAGGGGTCACGGGTTCAGGCCCTGGTCCAGGAAGATTCCACTTGCCGCGGAGCAACTAAGCCCGTGTGCCACAACTACTGACACCTGTGCGCCTAGAGCCCGTGCTCTGCAACAAGATAAGCCACTGCAAGGAGAAGACTGTGCACTGCAACAAAGACCCAATACAGCCATACATACATACATACATAAATAAATAAATTTTTAAAATAAATAAATAAATGAAAATAAAAACATAACCACTCGAAATAATCAGAAGATGAAAGCCATTACTCTGACATTTTTTGGTGTTGACTCTGCCTCAGAATCAGAGTAAATCTGGGGGTGGGGATGGGTGGGAGTATAGTTTCCCTGGTCAGGTAAAAATTTGGTCTAACCCACTCGTGGTAGCTCCAGGTGTCAAATGGTGTAAGTTGGAAAGAACAGCCCTGAGACTACCTATGATAGGCAGAAGAAGGCCCAACGTGTGGACCCCCCAAAGAAGGAGGTGCTTGGGAAGTTCTTGAGAAGACAGCTTGGCAGCACGTGCACCAGACTGGCACACATCTCTACCATATTTGCATTTCTGTGTCAATACTTCATTCCCATAAATTGAACCAACACCTGTATAAGCCTAAGAAAGTTTAAGAATCTGAAGAAATTAATTTGCATGAAAATGAAGCAAAATATTTAAACCTCTATAAGTATGTTTGCTTTCTTTAGTTCTGCCTGAGCTTACTTACGAAAATTATCTCCATTCCATATGAAATGAGTAGATGAGATATTCAAGGGCATACTCATTAAAGATAATAGATTTTTAATTTAACCTCTATGATGAAACATTGTGATAGAAATTTTTGAAAGGGGAATAAATTGCTCTTAATAATTTTAAAGAGATTTTCTTAAATAGTTGATCTACTCAAAACAGGTATATGGAAAAGAGGTCTGGGTCTAGAAATGAGAATTTTGAAAAAAAATATATTTGGGGGTAGATCCAAATCCTGAATAATACAGTGAAGTGGCTAATTTGGTTGACAGTGCAGAAAGTCAGATAAATTAAATTATTATAGCTTCAAAAACGACACACCCTTTAGACTTATGGCTGCCAAAGGGTAAATTCAGCAATGGCACTCATGAGACCTTCTTGTATTTCTAATAATTGGAATAGTTAATACTTTATGAGTATTTATCAGGAATAAGGCACTGTTCTAACTGCTCTACAAAGATATTAATGCCTTTCTCACAACAAGCTTATGATATTGGTACTAATAATATCTTCATTATTTTATAGAAAATGGCAAGGAGAGATCAGTTGGGACTATCAACCTTTGTGGACAGCTCTAGAACCTGGGCTCTCTAACACTGCCTTACTGAGGAGTAGGTTTGCTTACTGATACAAGAGCTTTAACTTCATAAGATCTTCTTTGCCAAAGGAAATGTATGATCAAGGGGTGTGTACTGGTCATTTACAGCTACATTCCTTTACAGCTACATTAATAACTTTAAGAAACATGAGAAGAACCCTCATTTTAAGCAAATGAATTAGAATAGGTTGATAACTGAAGCAGTCACATGTTTACCTCTATTTAATAAATTAGAAATATTTGCTTCTTTTTCCTGGAATATTAGACTGATATAGTCTTGAATAATGAGGACAGTAGAACAGACGGAGCAAGTCCTTTAGATTTAGGCTAATCTGGGTCCAGATCTCAGTTTTCATACTCACTGGCTATGTGACTTGGGGCAAATTTCTTTCCTTTTTGTTTTTCTTTAGGGGACAAATTTCTTGACGGCTCTGAGTCTTATAGTTAATAATACATTTGACTATGTCATGAGGAGAACTATATGGAATATGTAGCATAGCTTTGGTGCTCCATTTATGATAGCATCCTTTATGACCGATGGGATCTATTATACATATAGGATTTGCTACCAGTCAAGAAATAACACAGATCTGAGAACAAAAATACTCTATGAAATAGTTTCCTTGAGTATGGTTAAAGCAGAGCTCAGAACCCAAGACAGAAAGAGAGAAAGTGGTCTTCAGAGATTCACTTTAGCATGGGAGGTCATTTCCTTTATATATATTTTTTATTTTAGCCATGTTGATACAGAAAAGATCAAATTTAACAGGAAATTTTGCCTGCATTTGTCCTCAGATTACACTTGAATGGATTAGCCAACAACCATAATTTTGGAATTAGTGTGGGAGAAAGAGAGCACCACTTGAAAAACAAACTCACTCCGAATGTGTGTGTGGGGAGGACAGGGGGCAAGGAGACTGGTGCACAGTGAAGCTTTTACAGATGTGCTAGTAGGTTTCATTGCCCAGAGACATTCCCAAAATCATATCTAAATACACTACAGTAGAAATTTCAAGTTAAGACCAAGGGACAGGGAATTCCCTGGCGGTCCAGTGGTTAGGACGCCACACTTCCACAGGTTCGATCCCTGGTCAGGGAACTGAGATCTCCATAAGCCCCACGGTGCGGCCAAAAAAAAAAAAAAAAGCGATAAACAAAATGATCACAGGGTGCTTAGATTCTCCAAGATGATGAAATGGGTCTTTGGTGGTAGATGACTTTTCTAATACAAGGCAGTAAGAGAAAAGTTTATCCTAAAAATATGGATTGAGTGGGCAGATTAAATCCATCCTCTCAAGCAAAAACTATATATCTTTTAGCATTTAAAATGGGGCTTCCCTGGTGGCGCGGTGGTTGAGAGTCCGCCTGTTGATGCAGGGGACACGGGTTCGTGCCCCGGTCCGGGAAGATCCCACATGCCGCGGAGCGGCTGGGCCCGTGAGCCATGGCCGCTGAGCCTGCGCGTCCGGAGCCTGTGCTCCGCAACGGGAGAGGCCACAACCATGAGAGGACCGCGGACCGCAAAAAAAAAAAAAAAAAAAAAAAAAAAAAGGGGGGAAGAATCACTGGTCCTTTACAAGGAGTCTGGTGCTATGCTAAGCATTATACACATGTGTACATGTTGTTTAATTCTCACACACAGGCCTATGAGGTAGTTACTATTATTCCCACCATTTTCAAAGGAGGAAAATGAGGAACAGAAGTCAACTAACTTTCCCAAGGATAATACCCGGTGTTAGCAATCTAACACCAGGGCCGACAAGCTTCCCTCCCACACCAGACAAGCCATACCTCAACTGACCATGCATTACCCACAATTTCTAGCACAATGCCTTCCCTGCATGTAGTACGTGCCCAGTAAATGCTGAATATTCCTCCTACAGTTAAAGACACTGAAGACATCTGTGAGAATGCATCTATGAGAGTATTAGCTCCTTAAATCATGATTAAGCAAAAATTCATCAGAAGGGATAATTTATCAGATTAGTCTAGCAGAAAACATGGATCTGAGGATTTAGGAAAAAGGAAAAGCCACATTTGATCTAAGAGAGGAAGAAAGATCATGTTCATAGTATCAGACACTTCCTGGTGGGGCTCAATAATGGGATACTGGGAACCTCTGACATCCAATCAGGAAGATGGTAATTTGAATGGGAAAAAAGATGCTAACCCTCCCCCCTCCTTCATATTACTATGGGGTGACTGTCCTTGGGCTACAGTTGATGGCTTTAGTGCCACATACCTAACCATATCAGAATCCAACCACTTCTCATGATTTGCGAGGCTCTCACATCAAGTTAACTCCTTTTCAGAAGACAAAGATTTAAGAGGTATTAGAACAAGAGGCATCAGCTACCATGTCTCTTTACTACATGGTGGAATATGCTGACCCACCCCAAGAGAAGATAATACAGCCTGCAGGGGGTGCCAGAGAAGGAAAATCCTAGAATCACACAAATGCCTGGTCCACCAAGTTCCCGAGGCCAAGATGCTGCTGATTCTTCCCACCGCTTAGTGTTATGAAGACTACTTTGCATACAGTTGGCTCCTAAATCCACCATTTTTCTTAAACGGGTTATAGTTGGGTTTTTGTCACATACAACTAAAACAGAGAAGGAAATCTTCAGACTGTCATACTTTGAGCTTGTTCTCTACTGTTTTCCCCAAGGCACTCATAAGTGATGCTTTCACCTGATTCTCACGCTTAGGTTAAGTACTACGTAGCCCATCTTACCACCAGAATTTAATTCTTACTTAAGTGAGAAATAAAATTCTACTGTGAGGTCTTTTGTGTGTAGCAGTTAACCTACACTGAATTTTACAGGAGTGACTCATCCAAAGTCACCCAGCTAATTAGAAGCAGACCCAAGACTAGATGAAAATCTTGCTCCTTCAATGCCGTCCCCCCAAGACACTACATCATTTGTTACAAATGTGTAAAGGTGAAAGGGAGTAATTAAATTTTTATTCCCATCTAAATGAATGATTTTGACTAAGCCAGCATGCTTAAAAGGCAGTGGTATTACATGACAGATTATACAAATGAGAAGCTCGCCCTAATCTGTGCAACATTAAATGAGTAAAGGAAAAATCATTGCCTCCGGCTCAGAGAGCACTTCACATCAGTTTAATTAAACACCCACACGAAGACACACAAATGCACAAACACATCCCCCTAGACAATCACAAATCTCAATCTGAGGTTTGTTATGCAGACAAGCCAGGTGCCTCGAACTAAAACTTCAAATGGTTTCTGCCAGAAATGAAACAAACAGAACAAAAGGGAAAAGAGACAATGTGTCTACATTTATGGAATAAAAATTACGATTGAAGCCCTTAGGAGCGGAAGAAGCTACAAGTACCTTATTTTTAGCCTTGAAACTCACGGAGGATGGATTTTGATTTTCATTGAGCTTGTGCTGTAGGTAAGAAAGCTGACTGTAGTGAGACTGCTGGCTTGTATCTACCTCTAGAGCTTTCCTTCAGTCGTTTTAGAATTCAAACATTTCAAGATGGTATCAAAGTTCTTTCTAAAAGAGTGCATGCAGTTGTTATCTGGAAGAGAACTAGTTTCCTTGGTGAAACAATGTCCAGTGATTTTCTTTAAAGTATGGAAGGTAACAGAAGGTGAAGGAGGGTGGGAATGGGATCGGTGGATGTAGAAACCCTAATTGAAATTAAGATTCAAGTTGTTGTAATAGTTGCAAATAATCTGGCTAGACAAAAAGACATTGAGGAAATCCAGAATTGTTACCTTTAATTAATATTTATGCTTTGTTCTACAAACATTTCCTTCATTCTAATCACCCCCTTTTCCACCACCCTCTTCTACAATGTCCTTAACCACACAGCTCAGAAATGCCAGAGAATCTCTCCTAATGGCTGAAATGGCAAAACCCTTCCTTTCTTGGGTGGCTGGTAGAAAGGAGAGATTGATAAGAACTTTCTTCTTTTAAGGAAAATGAAACCTCATCCCATCTCTACTTCCACACCCACAGGAGAAAAGAGAAAAAAAAAAAAACACTTGGCTCACACCTTCCTGTATCATCAACCCAATTTTTTCCTGTTTCAAGCACAAAAGTAATTATGAGCCCAACACTGAATAGTGCATCTTTTACCTTGACAGGAAGTGGGAATGATACAAGGGTTTAATGAGATTATTTATTATCCACCTTGTACACAATATTTTCTGTCACTGTTGGAGTTTTGTGTTCATTTTCTTGCAAGCGGTTATTTTCATATTAGCTTTACCCTGATGTGTTACTACTGAATTTGAATGTCTCTAGAACGCATTCTATTTTCCATCTGGAAATCAGCAGAAAGGCCTTAAAACATCCCCATAAAATTGCTTAAGTATTATCTACCCCTAGACAGGAAGAAAGTCAAATGCCGGTGGATGAAGCATTTCCTGGGTATCCACCCAGTTTCTGTGATTAGTCCTCAGCCTCTTTACCTGTCCCTGTGGGTGTGGGGAGTAGCAGCATCATGACTAAAATTGTGATCAGTTCCCTTAGAACTTCTCTATATGTTCCCTGGTGGCGCAGTGGTTGAGAGTCTGCCTGCCGAGGCAGGGGACACGGGTTCGTGCCCCGGTCCAGGAAGATCCCACGTGCCGCAGAGCGGCTGGGCCCGTGAGCCATGGCCGCTGAGCCTGCGCATCCGGAGCCTGTGCTCCGCAACGGCAGAGGCTACAGCAGTGAGAGGCCCGCGTGCTGCAAATAAATAAATAGATAAATATATATATGTTCTTATTCAAATCGGAGAAAGCCTAAAGAATAACTAATACCAAAGGCATAAATTACCTTCCTAAACTTGTGTAGACATCAATTCAGAGAATGAGGAGAATTTTAAAGACCAAATGGCAAAGCCCATTAAAGCAACAGACTAAGGAAAACCAGCTTGGAGGCCCCATTCCATGGTTCTTCATAACACAGCTAGAAAGTCATTCCCTTGGCTCTCTGAGTCAGGAGAGCACCAAACGGAAGAACCAGATGGAAGGGTAGAGATCTGAGTTATTTCCTGGGTCTGTCTCTGTCAAGCTTTGTAATCCTGGAGAATTGACTCCCCTTCTCTGGGTCTCTACCTCCTGACCTATCAAAGTCTGCAACTCTACACAGCTTCAGTGACTTCAGTGGGTGACAGAGGTGTCTGCTTTGGTCACCAGAAGTGAAGACCAGGTCAACAGACCATGTGGCCCAACGTTTAAATCCATTATTGTCTCAGACTTGAAGCCTTAAACTGATGCCTCTGACAGGCTTGAAATCAGCAGACTTGAAGAAGGCAGAGAGGAAGCATGAAACACTGGCTCATTTGGAATCCTGGACATTTTCCTTTTATCCCTCTCTTAATAAGTCTTACTATCTCCTATCCCCTCGACCACAACGCCCACCTTCTTCCCCTTCTACTCCCCTATACCTTTACACCAGGGTGGTAATGTTGCATGAATTGCTTTATTATTTTTTTCTCTGATAAACCTATTAGAAGTTAAGGACAGAAAGTTGAAGAGATTTTCTCCTGCTAAAGTTATCCTGTAGTTTAAGGCTGGGCGGTAGTTTACAGCCCTCCTGAAGGTTCGATAGGATTAATCCTAAAACACCTTGGAGACACAGCAAAGTTTTTGGCAGCATTATATCAATTGATTTAAAAAAATGTGACCTGTAAGCTGAGTTGAGGGTCATTCCTGAACCTGAGAAGTACATCAGAAAAAGGCAGAAGGAGCTTGGGTAGACCCTCCACGCTCACCATTTCGAAGGTAATTGCTAGGAGGTATTGAGTCTCTGGCCGGAAAGACTCCACTGAGGAATTAAAGACCCTAGAGGAAGATAAGTGACCTTCATTTAAACATGGAGGCAGGTGATGTATTATGGGAGATGCCAACTGATTTGTTAAATCTATCAGCTGAAACTGACCACAGAGACCAGGGTCTTCAGCCAAACGTTTAGAATCCTACAGTCTTAACTAAAAAAGCAACACAAAAGGCCATGCTGCCCTGGTCTTCCTCTAAAAGGTGAGCTATCTGAGAGCCAGGAACGAAAGGCTGGAGACTTTTGACAACCACATCCCTGGAAGCAGGCGCCAGAGCCCACATATTCAAAAAGTCTGGAAGTGTCCTTTCCACTAAACCAGGAGCCCCTAACCTCAAAGCAGAAATCAGCTTCTAGAAACAACTGAACCACGTAGTGAACTGGATTGCAAAGAGCAGGCAACTCTGAAAACAACTCAATTTTTTCAAAACGTTGTTTGCTCATTAGCAACGGACTTTCCAGAAGAAACATTCCCAAAATACAGCTTTAAGTTTTGATGTGTAGCTTTCCTAATGTGGACGGGCATAGCTGGCATCCCTTCACTTTGAAAGACAGGGCCTGGGGCTTGAGGTGAATAACTCATCCAGTTAAGAAGTTCTGCTGTTTTCCTTCTCCTGTAACAGTTTCTAGCCTAGCAACCTCCACCCCTGTGGCCCCCTCTTTCCTATACCCATCTGGGGGTTGTCAAATACTGTCCCTAATTAAAAGTGTTATAATAACCTGTGAAGATGGGCTGCAAGCCTGAACCTGGACCAAGAAAACTGAGGCCATTCACATGATGGTTAGTGTCAAGTTACTCAGAAGAACCTTCCTTAGTCTTAAAGAGTAAAAACAGTGGTTCATGAAAATGACACACTCATTTGGCATCAGGGCAACAGGATCTGAAGCCAAAAGTAGAAGCCCAGTGCTGGGCTTCGAATTTCCTTCTGTCAGTGCATCCGCCAAATTCAGTCCACTGACTGAATCAGCAACACTGCAATTGAATTTCACACATCTCTAGAGATACAATGTGTGAGGGAAGGCCATGGATGATTGGAACATCCCAAGAGGCCCCTGCACATGGCGGCTGTTTCAGCAGGTGAGTGCAGAAAATGTGTTTTTCAATTATGCCTTCCCTTCTATATTATGAACGAATAGCTAACACTTGAGTCCATGGAGCCTGGGTTGAGGGCTATCACATATACAGTCACACTGTCACTACTTTTGGATGAGTTTCCCAACACCTCTATTCCTCTAGACCCCAGACAGATGACCCTATTAGCTCTGCCTGAAATGCTAAATGCTATTTTAAAAAATTTTATTGGAGTATAGTTGATTTACAATGCTGTGTTAGTTTCAGTTGTATGGCAAAGTGAATCATTTATACATATGCATATATTCATTCTTTTGTACATTCTTTTCTCTTATAGGCTATCACAGAATATTGAATAGAGTTCCCTGTGCTATATAGTATGTCCTTGTTGGTTATCTATCTTATATATAGTAGTGTGTGTATGTTCATCCCAAGTTCCTGATTTATCCTTCCCCGCCACGTTTCCCCTTTGGTAACCGTAAGTTTGTTTTTGATATCTGTAAGTCTGTTTCTGTTTTGTAAATAAGTTCATTTGTATCAGTTTAAAATTAGATTCCACATATGAGTGATATCATATGATATTTGTCTCTCTCTGTCTGACTTATCTCAGTCCGTATGACAATCTCTAGGTCCATCCATGTTGCTGCAAATAGTATTATTTCATTCTTTTTTTATGAGTAATAGTCCACTGTATATATGTACCACATCTTCCTTATCCATTCCTCCATCGATGGACATTTAGGTTGCTTCCATGTCTTGGCAACCGTAAATAGTGCTGTAGTGAACATTGGGGTGCATGTATCTTTTCAGATTATGGTTTTCTCTGGATATATCCCCAGGAATGGGATTGCTGGATCATATGGTAGTTCTATTTTTAGTTTTTTAAGGAAACTCCATACTGTTTTCCACAGTGGCTGCACCAATTTATATTTCCACCAATAATGTAGGAGGGTTCCCTTTTCTCCACACCCTCTCCAGCATTTATTGTTTGTGGACTTTTTCATGATGGCCATTCTGACTGGTGTGAAGCTATAACTTCATTGTAGCTAAATGCTATTTGTTCCTTTGGCTTAAGGCCCTACAAAGTTTTTTAAAATACAAATCTATTTACAGAGAAATATAACTGACATATTAATTTCCAGATAATTACGTGCATTTTAGAAGCAAATCACACCTTATTCGCTTGCTATCCCCTAGAAACCAATGCAAGGTAGCTATGCAGCAACTGTTAGTGAAATAAATGGAAAGGACAAGTCTACAACAATAACATCGCACAGTTGTTTATCAGATTTGCTTTGGTCAGCCAAGCAGATCACTGAAAATAAAGGAACTAAGAGGAATCAGTCTCATGGGATTAACAAAAGTATGGATACCAAAGGGGAAAGGTGGGGTGGGATAAATTGGGAGTCTGGGATTGACATATATACACTATTGATACTATGTATAAAATATAAACTAATGAGAACCTACTGTATAGCACAGGGAACTCTACTCAATGCACTGTGGTTACCTAAGTGGGTAGGAAATCCGAAAAAGGGGAGATATATGTATACGTATAGCTGACTCACTTTGTAGTACAGTAAGACAACATTGTAAAGCAACTATACGCCAATAAAAATTAAAAGGAAAAAAAAAAAAAGAGCGGTGGGAACGGTGCCCCCTAGAGGAGAAGTCAGGTGAGTGCAGACAACGGGCAGGAACAGAGGAGAAAGGTGGGGTAGCCTGGAGAAAAGAGGTCCCAAGACTAGGGACTGCAGGGGATCGGGGATTAGCACAGCAGGGCGTTTTGTCCATGAGGGTGAAAAGAATTTCCTGGTACCTGTCTATTTCACCACAGCATAAAGACTGCCTGTAAAAGACATCCTATAAAGAACTATCACCCCTTGCTCAAAAGTCTGTTCTTTTACAAAATTTCTTCTAGACATAGCATGAATTCAGGCTATGGTGTGGATGATCACGTGGTTAATAAAGTTAATAAAGACTTTAGGATACTTCGTGTGACCCTAATCTGGTCTATCAGCCCCAGTGTGACGGGACAACCTCCAGAAAGCCTGCAGGAGACCCTGCCCTCTCTCACTGTTGCCTCAGGAAGCAATGACGTCATTCTTCTGCAGTGAAAACTGACTTCATTATCGCAGATTTCTTTTCAGTTCTCTGCCCTTCATGTAAGACAGAACTGCAAACATTTCCATATGAGAAACAATAATGAAAATTCAAGGTTCAGCAAGGTCACCCAAAGTATTCCAAAGCCTTTGAGGATGCCAGGTTTTTTTTTTTTTTTTGCGGTACGCGGGCTTCTCACTGTTGTGGCCTCTCCCGCCGCGGATCACAGGCTCCGGACGCGCAGACTCAGCGGCCATGGCTCACGGGCCCAGCCGCTCCGCGGCACGCGGGATCTTCACAGACCGGGGCACGAACCCGTGTCCCCTGCATCGGCAGGCGGACTCCCAACCACTGCGCCACCAGGGAAGCCCAGAGGATGCCAGTTTTTCATGAGTCCTTTGCATAATTAAAAAGAGGCTCTGGAAGGCTCATCTGATTGCAGGCTTAGAAGCACCTGTGAGAAGAACCTGTCTTCTTGGTCATTATCCTGATATATATTTACCACAGGTTCCCTTCCATTTAGCCCCATCTAATTTCCTCTTCCTCTTGCAAGACACTAGGCTTAGAAATATGCTTCAAGTTCATACCGTAACCCAGAGCTGGGTGCTGATGAAGAATAATTTCTGTTGTTTTTGTTTGGATTTACCTCAGTCGATAAAACGCAGTCTTTCACAGATCATTTGCTGAGTCTAATCATGGTCGATCCTGAAGCATAAATGATAACCCTCAATAACGACATACACTGATGACAAAAGAGCTACGTGTGTTCTCTTTTACACGTCAAAGAAGAAAGCAGCCAGCGGAGGGAGTTGACATTCTATTTTCAGGGTGAGAATAGAAGAGAACCCATGTAACCCACTGGCTGAGAAACAGACCAAGGATTGCCTCAGCACTAGGAGGTCAGTGTTAGGCGGAGACTCTTCTTTTTAAGTGTCTTATGGCAGATTCTGCCTATTTGTTACTGTAAGTGGGCAGTTCTTTAACTTTTACTGTGTTTGTGACACAAAATTAGATTTGAAGGTTAGAGCCCCTGCCTTCCAGGAGATCAACATCTAATTCTAGAGACAGTAAGTGTGATAAAAGTATCAACAGCCGATTCATAGCTTTACACCGTTTTAAAGCTGTCATGGAATATGACACTTTGTCTCCCACTGGAGAGTGTTTATGCTGTGTGCAGAGATTTAGCAAACACAAAGGGACACTTGCATGGGGAATCACTGGGCTTCCTGATTTAAGTATTTGGAAGTCTCCCATTTGCTGAGTGCTTGGAAACCCCTCAAATGAAATGTCTTCTATCCTGGAATTTGGAATTCCACTCCTGCCTCTCTGTAGGCATGACTGTCTTGGTCAATCTCAGGCATACTGACTAAGTTAAAAGATGTAGAGCCCTTCCTTGATGTTACCATAGATTTGACAGTCAGAAAAATCTAGAATACTGGACAGAAAGTTGGGTGTGTCAGGTACCTTGTCAGTCTTGTAGGAAAACTACAATTTATATCTCCTCTTTCAATTATCTAGAACCCAACTCCTGCATAAGGGAAGGCTATTTGCAATCTGACTGGAAACCTACTTTTGTTCCCATAAGCTCACGATAGCCTACATGTAACAGAGCAGGGTGATGGTGGGAGGAGAATCAGGTCTATTCCTAAAGTGCCACAAATCACCAAATCCTGGATTATATTCTGCTTCTGATAGACAATTTTTAAAAAATTCTGACAGTATTTCCAGCATCTGATACATGGTACTAAATCTTTTTCTGTTTCTTCACAATCAAACACATCTGACCAGCTGTGACAGAAGGAATGCCATGTAACCACCAAGTCCCTCTTCCTTTCCCTCTTGAGCACATGATCGGGCACCTCCACGACTCCCTGGGGCCATGTGACTGCAATCTGTTCCAAGAATGTCAGTAAAAGTGATATGTGCCACTCCCAGGCCTTTCCCCCAATCTCCTATGTGATTCCACCTTCCTTCATCCCTCATCTGCCAGCTGGAGACAGGGGATCTGATGGAGGATTGTGAGGCTTCAGGTATGCAGGACCACAGGAGGAAGACGCCTGGGTCTCTGCATCACTCCATGGAATAGAAAGAGATACCCACTGCTTCGTATTTGGCTGTAACATGAGCAATTAAAAACCTTTACTGCATTGATTAAACCACTGAGATTTTATTTGTTACAGCAGTTAGCATACCCTGATTAACATCGTGACCTAAGTCAGATGAACATCCAATGAAAGCTAAAATTTCAACTTTTTTATCAAACCCAATTTCTTCTGTAATTATCAAAGTTTATGAGACTTGTACTTCTTACCATTAGTGTGAGTACCAGCCTCCCGTTTCCCACTCATTCTTATAAAATAAGTATATCTTAATATTCATATAATTGGAGAAACATTTCTCCATATGCAAAGTTGATTACGCTGTCTAAATCAACCTGTTGGCTAACAGCAGCATCACTGGGAGATGGCTTAAAAATGTTTTTCCAACAATGAACAAAAGTCTAAAGTCAGCATACGTTTAGGTGTCTTATTTGTTGTCAGTTTATAAAAAATGTAGGTGGGTCAAAAGTTAAGCATAACAGACTACTTGTAGTGGTTGCATGTCTAGTCCTGCAGAAAGGAGAAGAGCAGTTAAACAAGCAAACACTTTACTTTTAAAATTATATCTTAAGAAAACCAGCAGAAGTTTAATGTAGTAACATCTACGAGTTTTGAAATAGACGTGTAGACTGCAATCACGGGAGAGTAAGACAACTGGAAGGACATTATCGGTCCTCTGAGGGTTAGCTCAGTCCAACTCTCCCACTGTTTAAGTCTCTTGGCTGTTTACCATGGCAATCGTTGCTTGAGGTAGTAATTTTGCATCTGTTTTATTAATGAAAATGTTTACATTGCTAACATATTAACTATTAATAAGCCTTCAAATTGGCCATTGACAAAACCACAGAAATTAATGAGAAACAAATGCTACCATTAACTTGAAGTTTTGCTTGAAGGCATGGGATGAGGTTGGCCAATGAAACTGACTTCAGAAACTAATAAGAATTAGCAATTAAATGTTTCCCAAGAGCCCAGCAAAATTATCCAGTGAGTCTGAAAGACTCACTTGAGAAGGTTCATTCCATCTTCATCCTTGCCTCTGCTCCTCCTTTGTCCTTCACTATAATCAGCCCTTTTGAGGAACACTTTTTAGGGTCACTATGTCATCTCAATTCCCCATATGAATTCTAAGTCTATGTGGTAAAGTATTCCTGGGCTGTATTCTCTATCCGCCTCTTTTATAGCTCATATTGTTTCATCTTGTCATTATTTGATTGTTTCATATTTTATTTATAAGCCCATCTCCTCCCCCGCTGGATTGTGAGCTGGTCCACGGAAGAGAACTTGCCTTACTCATATCTGCATCCACAGAGCCTGGTGTATAGTCGGGGTACAAAATCTCTGTGGAAGAAATGAGTATAACTACATTTCTTCATTGGTTTATGATGAACATCCATGTATTTAAAATTATCATCAAAGCAATATAGCTCATAATTCAGAATCTTCTCTATAGGAACTATTCTTAAAAGGCTCCAACAGCAAGAAGGACTCAAGCTTAGGCCACTTGGGTTTGAGAACCCAGCTCTGCCCTTCACCACCTGTGTAATCTTGGGCAAGTTGACTCTAGTCTCTAAGCCTCTGTTTTCTCATCTTCAATATAAAGACAACAATAAAGGCAACTTACAGCACTTTTAACAAATGCATGTAAAGTGCTTCGCTAAGTGTTTGGCACAGAGTAAACATTCAGCAAATATTAGATACATTTTCTTTTTATTGTGGAAACTCAGAAGGCTCATTCACTGTACACTGTGTTCTAATTTGAAACCTGCAGAAGACTAAAGGTAGTTTCATTTCAGCCTAAGTTATAAAGAAGAAATGTCATCACGGAATTTTGCTATTTCAGTAGAATAGCCAATATTGCAATTACAAGCAAGATAAATACTGGGATCTCAATCAAGGCCAACAAATCTTTTGAGAGGTACAGAATGTGGCATCCATGTATAAGAGGTAGAACTGGACTAGAACCAATGATTCTGAAACTCTTTCCCTGAAGCATCCTCTCAATAGATATTCCCTGAAGTAGTCTACTCCCGCAAGCATCTACGAAGGCAGAATGGGTAGGAGAGGCCCCATAAGGTTAAATGTTCTCTGAAGTTTCTTGAGTTGCATTACAGTTTTATGTGAATTTTTATATTGTGTCCATTAGGAAACTCCATTATTTTTATGTTAGATCAACCATGGACATATTACTCAGAGTCTTCTTGGCCTCCAGCTGCTTAACCCTATTTCAGCAGCATGGCCCTGGGCGAGATTAAAGATCTAGAAAGCATGTTGGTTCTATACAGGCCTAGAGCTAAGGGACGGACCTGCAGTAAGCATGCATCTAGCTTCTTAAAGGTGTTTTTACTGAGTTCAACTATGAAATGACTTGACTATAAAATAGGAAAAGGTAATTCAATAACTATTTCTGTTAATGCAATTTATCAACAGCATTGAATTAATTTTTATCAAAGCCCAGTTCACTAGGCTTGAAGACGTGAGCATGTTTTATCAATTATAAAATGCATATAATCAGTTGCTTCCTCTGTGTCCACACAAGAATTAAAAGAAATACTGTCCTGCCAAAAACAGGGAAAGTCAGAAAGAGCTGTATCAGTTTAAGACTCACAGACTTCGAAAACAAAGGCATGGTTACCAAAGGGGAAACGTGGGGGGAAGGATAAAGTTTAGGGTTGACAGACACACACTACTATATATCAAATAGATAATCAACAAGGACCTACTGTATAGCACAGGGAAGTCTACTCAATATTCTGTTATAACCTACGTGGGAAAAGAATCTGAAAAAGAATGGATGTATGTATATGTATAACTGAATCACTTAGCTGTACACCTGAAAGTAACATATTATAAATCAACTATACTCCAATATAAAATAAAAATCAAATTAAAATAAATAAACATTAAAAATATTTAAGTTGGTGCTTGGGGGGGTGGTTACTGTTGCCACTGTGACCAGTCTTGTGGTGCCAGACCCTAAGGTGACACGTTTTCAACATTAGCTAAACAAATAGAGTTAGAGGACACACACATGCCTTTTTCCAAGAAATACCTTCAACAATGGGGCTGGTGATTTAAAGGGCTAAGCTAGTGGCTTGGCCTGAATAGAACCACTTCAGGCAAAAGGCCTTCAACAGATGCTCCTTTGTCAGGATAAGGGGCCTGAGCCTCTTTCCAGATCAGTTGTGATGCCGGACTCCCCGAGGGCATCTCCACAAAACTTGAGGCATCCCAGTGACATGAGGTGGCTATTGTGCCTCTAATGACCATGAGACTCAGGAAATAAAGGGCCAGGGACTGCCCTCATGCACGTGCTGAGAAATGTCCCTTCGGCTTGGATACATGAAAGGGAAATTTACTGGCCAAAAGAAATGGGGAGAAAAAAAGTCAGCAAAAGACACGTGATCTGTGGCTGGGAGTCGCTTAAATCAGATCCCCTAATCTTTAGGAACCCCTACCTCACCACCAACTTCTGGAAAATACATCAGTTCTCAAAGGCAGACCAATTCTAACTATTTAGCAATTTCTAGAACTTACTGGGCAGGTGAGGGTCCCTCCTAATTAGTAGACTGCAGTGATGCAAAAGCTTAGTAGAGCGATCTAAAGGGGACAACCAGCTTCTATGGGAGTGCCTTGCACCTCCCTAGTTTTAGCTCTGAGACTGTTGGTCACCTTAGTCCAGAAGAACAATCCCTGGTTGCCAAATTAATACAAACAGAATCTCAAAAGTCTACAGATTTCTGTATATTCAACTGAATTGATTAAGATAGGAGAGATACCAGCAGACACATGCCTCTTTCAATCACAACTGCTTCTCAAAAACTCAGATGTGGCAAAGGCAGGATTTCTGTTGCTCCAGAAAAAAGCCCCTCTACACAGCAAACTTAAGTATAAGAAATGGAATTTCCATGGGGAGAAATAAAACAACAAAACAAAGCAGGCAGTACCAACTGCCTGCAGAAAATCTCCCTCTGGTTTCTGTCAACTCCTTCCAACTTGAGTTGAAAGCGATGTTCTGTGGTTCGAGTCTTAGAACTGCCAGGACACATCTGAGGCCCTGCTGATGCGGGGAAACCTACATTTTCACCTGTGGAATGTGTCAAGTAGATACTTGCAAATTAAAAAGCACCACTTTGTGTCATTTTTCCAAGCTCACTGCAGATTTGATGGGCAACTCTCCAATCCTCAGCTCCTAATGAACATGCTTGCTTAATTCCATAAAAAACCAGTTCTTCACACAGAGAGCTTAGTTACACCTCTTCTATTAAAATGTATCTACTGCTGACATCTGAATATCTTTCTTAAGGACGCAGGGCACTAAAGCACACATTTTAGATCCTAAGCTCAGATGTTTGGGTGTTCTGATTCCATGGCCAGCTACATGGCTTTTGATAAATTCTCTACCCACTGGTACTTTCATCTTCTCATTCAAAAGGAGTATATAAGAAAAGTGTCTCCCTACCTAGTGAGCATATATTGAGAACATTCTGTTTGAAAGGAAGAAAACTAAGAATCTTAGGGAAATAATCACTGGATAAATAGAAAGCCTTTACATTCAACAGGCTTATAATATAGCACAGTTAAGTAGACAAAACACATGTGCATAAAAAATACAAAGTTACAAATGAAATAGTAATCATTTCACAGAAATTAAAGCTATAAGTGCTGAAGAGGACCCACGATAAAAGCCTGATTGGACTATTCTGAAGGGAAGCCATAAAGACTAACACTAAATGGTGGTAAGGCATACTTCCAAAGGTATTAGATGACCCATGTTTATATCTGTGTAAAAACTTCAGTCTTGGGCTTCCCTGGTGGCGCAGTGGTTGAGAGTCCACCTGCCAAAGCAGGAGACACGGGTTCGTGCCCCGGTCCGGGAAGATCCCACATGCCGCGAAGCGGCTGGGCCCGTGAGCCACGGCCGCTGAGCCTACGTGTCCGGAGCCTGTGCTCCACAACGGGAGAGGCCACAACAGCGAGAGGCCCGCGTACCGCAAAAAAAAAAAAAAAAAAAAAACAACAACTTCAGTCTTTGCTTATGATTACTTAACATTTTCCACCTGGTCTAGACAAAAAGATTTAATACAGAAAGAAACTCTCCTGCTGCTGCTCAGATGACACCCTTAGCCCTTAGCACGGTGCCCGGGCACACGGTATGCAACTGAAAAATGTGAATCCAATTAGTCCTCCCATAGATACCTCCAGCTAAGGCCGCATACTTATGATCAAGGGCTCTGAGCTCAAATTACCAAGGTCTAAATCCTAGACCCAGTATTGAGTAGTTAGCTGTGAGACCTTGGACCAGCTGCTGAAACTTGTAAGCCTCAGTCCCCTCCCTGGTCCAATGCAGAGTCACAGCATCTAAAGGAGATAATAACAGAGTTCTCAGCACAGTCCCCAACTCATAGTAAGTATTCAATATATGCAAATGACTATTATACTTACATCTCTAAGAAAATCAACCTTCTACCAACCTGATCTTTTCCTAGACTCCTTATCTCTGGTCTTGACGTCCCCGATCACCTACTCTCAGGAGGTGGCCAGTGCAGATGAGAAGGGTGTTAGTTCCGAAAATCAGCAGGAGAGGCCACTATGGCTTAGACTGGAAGCTACCCAGGAAAATGGGATGCATTAGGTCATCGCTGAACGCAAGAAAGCAGCACAGGAGCAGGGAACCAAGCCCCGTTGCCCTGTTCCTGGGTTGCAAGAATTAAATTAAAACAGATGACACATATAAAGCCTAACATAATACCAAGGACAGAGTTGGCACTCAGTAAACATAACTATTGTGAGTATGTTTATGATTACGGTCACCATATGTTGAGAATACAAAAGGGAAAGGACACACCAGTCACAGCAGTAGGACTCAGCTGGGCTTTCTGAGAATCTGTAGCTCCACCACCAATTATGAGAGAAGGCAGGAGGCCAGGGGCCTTGTGCAGGGCTATAATTAGGGACTGCCAGAAATAGCCAGGAAAGGCTGAAGTAGACAGGATACTTCTATAATTCACACATTCATTCATTCATTCATTCAGTAAATAATTTCAGAGTGTCTACTCTCTGTCAGCAACTATTTCAGGCACTTGGGAGACAGAAAGTAACAAAACAGACATAAATCTCTGTGATAATAGTGCTTACATTTTAGTGGAGGGAAATAGGCAATAAATAATAACAATAACATATTAAAAAATATATGGTACGTTACATGGTGGTAAGTCCTATGAAGAAAAATCAGGGAAGGGGCATAGAGATGTGGGGGAAGATGGTAATTTTTTCCAGGGACAGGCTCACAAAGAAAGCAACATCTGAACAAAGACCTAAAAGAGATGGGGAAGTGCACCGTCCTGCAATATCAGGGGACGAAGCACCACAGGCAAAAGAAAGCGAGCACAATGGCCTGGGGTTGAAGCTACCGGTGTGGCAGGAGCAGGGTGCGCCAAGGTGAGAATTACAGGATATGGGTTCAGAGATAAAATGGGGCACAGATCACAGAGCATCTTTAGGGCACTCGAAGGGCTTAGGTGTTTACTCTGATTGAGCTGAGAAGCTATTAGAGGGTTTTGAACAGGGAAACGATAGGCCCCCACTTACAGGTTAACAGGGTAACCCTGGTTGCTCTGTTGTATTAAAAAATACTGTAGTCAGCCAAAGTAAAAGTCAAGAGACAGGAGGGAACTGCTATAATTTTGGTAGGAGATGATGATGGCACTGACTAGGGTGGCTCAAGTAGTGAAAAGCGGTTAAATTCTACATATACATTAAAGGTACAGCCAATAGGATGTGCTGATGGATTAGATACGGGTGTGAAAAAAAGAACAGAAGAGCCAGGAATGATACCAAAGTTTTGGCCTAAGCAATCAAAAGGACAGAGTTTCCATGAACTCAGAGGAGACAGCAGGAGGAGAAGGTTGAAGAAAGGAGATCAGGCTCAGGTTTGGGCAAGTTCAGACTGACGTGTCCATTAGACGTGCAAGTGGACAGTTGGGAAAAAGAACTTAGAGTGGAGAGGAGAGTTCTGAGCTGGAGATCAAACAGGGATGTCTGAGCACTGTAAAAGTCATGATACTGGATGAGATCACTCAAACAGTAAATGTGCCTACAGAAGAGATCCAAGGCTGAATCTTGAGGTATTTCTATGATTAGAGATCAGAAAGACAAAGAGATACTGGCAATAAAGTAAGAAGTGGGCTCAGCCACATGGAGATCATTGGAGACCTTATTACCACCAGCAGTTTTGATGCAGCTCACATGGAGCAAAATCTATCGGTTTGAAAACAAAAAACAAAGGAGAGGAGTTAGAGATCACACTCTTTTTTACTTTATTTTTTATTGAATTATAATTGATTTATGATGTGTTAGTTTCAGGTATACAGTAAAATGATTCAGAGATATATATTTTTTTCAGATTTTTTTCCCTTATAGGTTACAAAATACTGAGTATAGTTCCCTGTGCTGTACAGTAGGCCCTGTTGATTATCTATTTTATATATAGTAGTGCGTGTATGTTAATCCCTAACTCCTAATCCATTAAAATACTTTTTTTAAAAAGATCCTTCAAGAAATTTTGATGTACAGAGGAACAGAGTAGTGGGGCAACATCTAGAGAGGAAAATGGGATCACAAGAGGATGATTTTGATTTTATTAGCGTGGGAAAATACCAGCAGGCTGTGTGTTGATAAGAATGATCTAGTAGAAAGGGTAAGTTGATGATGTGAGAGTGATCAGAGAATTCAGTGGGTAGAGGCTGACAGAAGGTTTTGATATTATGAAACTTTTGTAACCAGAGGGTAAGAAAAGATTACAGCTAATTTATGGGATGCTTCAAGGCTGGGCGTTAAACTATATTCGCTGGTGTACAAATCACACGGCCCAGCATAGCAGACTGTTAGGTTTTAACTTCCCTTTTCATTTTTAAGGCTCACATAACATAATTATTCTAGCCAAAAGCAATAATAAAAAAGACAATTATTTTTTTTCTATTTTTTTTAATACTCCGTCTTCCCTTTCAGGAATGAGAGTATTTAAAACAGCATAGTAGGCTAATGCAACTCTAAAATATTTTAAGTTCCTTAACAAGGAACTGAAAAAAAACCCTGCATGTTACAAGATGTCTTTTACAGCAAAGATAAACCACTGAGTAGAGGTAATGTAAAATTTTATTCTAGTGCCTCTGATACCAAGGAGTAGAGTCAGTACATTCCATTAAAGTATATTTTCTTTATTCTGAATGAATCATTAGTGTTGTGTCCTGAAATTATGTAAATTTGGGTCAAGAAGGGACCCATGTTAGGCATAGTAGAGGAGACAGGGAAAGAAAAAAGGGTGTAAGAGAAGATCTCAGAGACATTTTCTGCTTCCCTGGTATATTTCAAGTTGGTCACCAGAGATAAGGAGGTTCTGTTTTCTTAAGAAATCTACGGATTCTGGGAAGAAAGAAACCCAAGCTTTGATGAACACAGAATAGCACACAGGACACCCTACCTAAGAAATGTTGTGAGGAAAGGTCAATGAGTTTCCCAAAATCAAATACTTGAAGGATACTAGGTTAGTGGACCTGCTCAATAAAAAGGCAGGAGGTTCACAGGCTCAAAAAAGGGTGGCCTTTATTGAAGGCACTAGGTTAATGACCCCTGCTCAATGAAAAGCCTGGAGAAAGTGATGCCAGGACAGGGCTGATGGTGGGAGCGCCATGGGAGCCACCACTGTCACGGTGGTGACGTGGCTGGGGGGTCTCAGCTGATGTGGGGTGTGAAGCAGAATGTGCAGTTTGCTGTGGAGAGCACCATGGCTTGGCCAGATCTGGACCATCAAGGACGTCAAGAATATGGTTCTGTCTGAAGATGCAGGACTTGTCTCCATCAGTGACACCATGTAGCACCATCCAAAGGCTATAGCAGGAGTGAACAGACCTGATCTTCAAAGGTTAATTTTTACAGTCAAGACAAACAACTTTGTCCTGAGTTATTTGTTTCCTTCCTTCACCCCCTCCCTTCCTTTCTTTCTCCCTTTCTCTTCCTCTCTCTCTCCCTCTTTTTAAACAGTTGAGATTGTAGGGATGGGCAACACCTTTAAGGGGATAGCTAGCATCCCCTAGTGACAGTTCCCTGGAAACTGAATGTATAATATTTACTTGTCTATGTACATATATGTGATAATCATAATATATGATATAACACTTGGTATATCATATCTATAGTAATATAATGATAGTATAACTAAGTGCGTGGGATTATACTTACCTCTGAGTTGCTGAAACATCTCATGTGAGCTATAGTTAACTGAAGATTCTGAACAAAGGAGTGAATTTATCAAAATCCACATTTAAAATGTTTTTTCATATCTCATCTTGAAATAAAATGCATGTGGAATAGATCAGAATTAAAGACAATAAAAAACCATTAGAGAAGTTTGAGTATTTAAATATTTGGGTCTGGTTTTCTCTGTTGGTGACCCCATGTACCCATCATCCCTAAACTTTCTACAGTGGATATATTTAATTTATCACAAATATTTAAGATATGGCATAAAGATATTTTCTGTGTACTGCTACACCAAACAACACTGGATAACAATTCCAAATAGGACTGAATGTTGTATCTTCATTTTTCCTGCTGCCTTACGAGACACAGCTCTTGGTGAGAAGCCTCCCCTTTGTGATTTTTCTAGAACTATTCTACTGCATTAAATTCCAGTCCTTCCCCTGCTGCCTTTCTTCTGGCAGCTCATTTTTAAATCAAAGATTTCATTGATGAATTTTTAAAAGCACAATTCATAATTACAAATGATTTCAACTACAAAAGTGAAGAGTCTTTTGTGACAAAGAGAACCAGAAATGAAAAGCTGGTACAAAAAGCCCTTCATGTGTTGCATTTCCATGAAGTGCAGGATAATAGGGATTCTATTCACTTCAATACAAATCAGAGAGGAAATCCTGTTTTGAAAAAAAACGTCAAAAAAATGAAAATGGGAGATAAATTCTCGCCAAGAATAATACTCTTGGGAGGTAATGTTGTATTCAATACATCACAAAGACCTCAGACTCAGTATTCGAAAACAGAGGATTCTGATTCCAGCTTCGTGTGTTAAGGCTGGTCACTTATACTCATTGAGGAAGCTTACCTGTAAATTAAGGCGTGAGACCTGCTAGCTCTTGAGTCAGGTTAAGGTCTAAGAGTCTATTAAATTTATCCGCTGGTGTGCGTGTGTGTGTGTGTGTGTGTATGTACCCGTGTGTATTTTCTGCATTTTCTATATAGATATACAGATATGTCATTAAAAACATCACCATCAACTACAAGTGACTTTTCAATTTCCTCTACTTTGCTTAAATGTTTATCTTTCTAAAAATAGGTAGAAATAGTTCAAAATCAGGTAATACATTGGGGCCTATTAAAAGATGAAAGTCTAATTTACTTTTTAAACCTAAATATCATTAGGTAAATTTAACATTGCATTGTTTAAACATTTCACCTAATACATAATTAAGTTGGTACACTAACAAAGTTATCAGGAAAACATATGGCAGTTTGAATAATCTTTACTATATCTCAGATATGTGCTGGGGAAAACACATGGTTACTATCCTAGTCAACAATGCTCTCACCTATTTCACATGACAGCAACAGAAAATTTGCAGTATTCATTAACAGACACCTAGGTATCTATTTGAGATGAATGATAAATGCAGTATGATATACAGTTATTACTGCTAATAATAATAAGTATTATAATAAAACTAATGACTTCTCTCATTAGTTTCCAACACTACGAGAATAAGCCACCCACTTAAATCTGAAACTTGTCTTAAGGATAAATCCTTCAGAAGTATTTGAAGCTTTATCCTAAGGCAAATATTATTTTCAAAAATGAATGTATATAATATATTTAAATACTTATAAGTTGGAAATCTGCTTTCAACAGAGAACAGGGAACAGAGTGACAATTCTATTTTACGCTGCAACAATAAAGACCCAGCAGGACAAGATTACAGAACATCAGTGCAACTTACACAGAGATCCTGACTGAAACTACTAATCTGAATCATTTCAGACAATTTTCATGACAAGACTAGATATAAAAACAAGCCTAGCATGTTTACATAAATTACAAACGGTGGCCCAGTTTGAAGGCCAGTACTGTGTGTGTGTGTGTGTGTGTGTGTGTGTGTGTGTGTGTGGGTGTGAGAGAGAGAGAGAGAGTGTATGTGTATACAATGAATCCACATGCATTGGTACGTATGTGGTCATGGGTACATGGCACCCTCTCCATGACACAGTATATCTGCCACCTCTCCACTATCAACAGAACATATAACTATCTCCAAAGAAGACAGCAGCTAAGCTCTTGTACAACATGACATATTGTATCAACTCAGATTTCAGTATTTCAAATTGTTCCCTGGAAATAATTCACTAAATAACCTAGGCAGTCAAAGCACAGATCCATAAGGCTCAGTAGAACCCATCCTTTAAATGTTAGTGCCATACAATGAATATCTGATAAGTACACCATTAATAAACCTTGGTGTGACATAACTGATATCATGGATGTTTAATGACAATTCCAAATGGTGCAGCACATGGCATCTGCCCATCCCTCAATCATCATGCAGGCTGCCCCTGCACCATGAGATGGGTACAATTGGAAAGGCAAAGTCTGATCTTCATTAGTGGCTATCATAAAAGGCATTCATTACAAGACAAATGGTTATGCCTGGCTTTATTCATTAAGCATGCATTTCTGCAGACCAAAGTCATTGAATAAAACGGCCAGTAGCTTTTAAACTACACAAAAACCTTAATGTCTCAGAAATAGATTCCACCTTTATTTCATGCCTTTAACCCCGTTATCTTGAGAATGTACAGCAACTGAATTTAAAGTGTTGCTAAATACTGACTGCACTTCACATACAAGAATATTTTCCTCTAACCCCTTGCTTTGTGACTGTCATAAAAAACTGATTTTTCTTTCCTCTCATCCAATCACCTCAAATTCAGCTTAAACATATTCCCAACTTTGAAAGAGCATAACTCCAGAACACGGACAGGTCAACTACAGAAGCAATAGGACTCACAGGAATGAAATGGTTTGCATCCTGAAAGAGAAGAGCTGGCTACAGAACAGGTCAATAGAAATCCTTTATTCTCTTATCACTAAATCACAAGTAGGAAATAAACTAATCATCCATGCTCAGTCATTCCGAGTCCTTCTTTATTTTGGGGTCAGGAAGGATGCTTGAAATATGACATGTCCACATAACAGTTCCCTGTCTAGCTCTGACTGTTACAGTGAGAAAAATGTCTTCTTGGAATACCAGCTTTAAAGTGTAAAAAAGTAGACTAAAGGAGGAATCCCTAGAATTTTTTTCTTACTTTTTCGCATGTACAGTATTTTGGAGCCAAAGAACTCTAAAACAAGATTAGTAAATTTTGTAGTGATTTATGAAAGAAATACTTTCTAGATAGTTTGATACATTGGAGCCCATGAAAGCAAAAAATAAAATCCACTCATGAAGAAGACATATGTCTCAGTGCTCACAAAATCATCTTGAGATAACTTTGTTAAATAAAGCAAACATGTATATGTACTGCATGACCCACAATGAGGTGCCAAAGATTAATTTTATAATACCAGAGAATATTCTGGCAATGAGTCAGATTTTTCTCCCTCATTCTGCTATATACTATTTTTGTTTTGTGATCACTAGCAGAAATAATTGCATTGTTAAATTAATTCCACTTCTATTGACCACGGTCACTAGACAGTTCATCAACTTACTGTATTACTATAAAAGAGGAAGCTTGACCCTCACCTTGTCTAAAATACTTTTATTTGTAATGTTATTACTGCATTTACTGGTAATTACTTTGATCCTTTACGAGGATGCTACTGATTCTTCAAGCATGCCTTTCAACTGGAGCATTAACAAACATTTAGCTGTAAAGGTTAATTTCATTTCTAACATTTTTGAGGACCCTGACACTAACTCTGACCATAATATTTCCAATCCCCATGAAGCATAAAAGCATTTCCATAGTTTATTGTCTGTACTCCCACTGTAACGGCAAGGCTGTTGGCATTAGTCAGAGAACCATGGCATACAATTCCTACACCAACTAAAAGTACCACTAGACTGTTCAGATGATTCATTTTGCATTAGTGCAATTGTTTCCAAGTGTGTTTCATCTAGTTTCTTCTTGTTGTAGCACTAACCATTAAACTCTACATTATGAATTTAATGTATAAAGTTGAAATTCCTTTAAGTCCTGCTATGACTTTTATGCTCATTTTGATTCATTTTATTAAACTTAGATTACTAACACAGATTGAGAGAGAATTCTAATTGAACTTATTTTTTGTTTTGTTTTTCAAATGCAGGAACCTCCACCAATATGTTTCAATGTACCCCTTCTCTCATATTTCAGCTGAGCTCTCTTTGCCAATTGCCCTTCATTCACATCATCTATTTTTCCTCCCTGATCATTCAAAGGCGGTGGATAACTATCTTCGGAGACATTGGGTCTTTACTCAAGACCTACTACTATTTTGAAGATGTCTCCTCTCTTTTTCTTCCCAAGTCCCAAGCAGACTGGACTGTCAGTGACCAGCTAAAGAACCCAAAGGACACATTTCTGTCTCCATGAGTAATGGTTTCTACATGTATAAAATGATGAAGCTTGACAAGAACTCAGGGATTCTAAATGAATCGGAACTGGCCCGTGGCCTTTAATTCCCTATGTTATATCAAGACCCAGGCACAGATCAGGACTTTTGGTGGAACAGTTAAGAATGGCTGAAGTGGAAATCTCAACTTCTATCCTTAATAATTCTGTGATCCTGGGCAACTTACTTAACCTCTGTACGCCAGTTTCCTCAATTGTAAAATGGGGTTATTCATTCCTATTCCATAGGGTTTGTTGTGAGGATTCAGATTAGCAAATATGTTTAAGGTGTTGAGACAGTGCACAGCACATGGTCAGCACTAAATGAATATCACCTAATTTGAGTCCCTAAGAATTGAAAAAACTATAGTATCCTCCATCCTCACCCCCTCTTCCATATGTAAGTCAAAAACAAAATCCTGATCTCTCCATATGGTGACTTTAGGAGGTTTTAGTTTAAATAATAATTGAAAAAGCAAATTTTTTTAAAAAGTGAACTTTTAATTTTCCTGCCCCGGCTCTGCTGGTGCTCTAAGCCAGAACTTCCTGAGCACGTGCCGTGTCCTATCCATGTGCTGTGAATCCATGGCAGGTGGGCTGTGCCTCAGTGTCGCATACCACTAGTACAACTCTCTGCATGTGTTGTGACATCAATCACTGTTCTGAGCACTTTCTTAGATTATTTTTGATAAACCTAGTACTGGCAACACCGGCAGCCCACACGCACCAATTCCTGAAACAGTGACCCCCTCTGCAGATGTAAATGCATCTGCCCCATTTGGATGAATGTGGGTGGGAAATTAGGAGCAGAAAAGGAAATGCTGAAGACGATGATTAATCAGATCACCTCCACCCCCCAGCAGGAAAGAGGATACTGAAAACATGCTTATGAGTGAGTAATACAGGGCAAAAAGAATACAGAAGTTACTTTCAAAAAAGACTAGCAACAGGATAAAAAACACAATGCATATTAAAGTTATTAATATTGCACCAAAGCTCTGAATTTGCCTGAAGTATACAGACAGTAGGGTTTTATTTGTATAGTATTAATGGGATATATTTCCAGCTGAAGAAAATTTTCCAGATAATGGAAACTCATTGTGCTAAATCTCAACATTTTGGAACACTGATCTATTTTTGGATTTGTTTAGGTGCCCACCACGCCTTTAATCCAGTCCTTGTGAAGCCAGCTTATATTCAGCATCTCCTTAGTGGATTATTAGTCAGAACAGATAACCAAATCCACTTTCTCCTCGTATACGCAAATTGGGACAGGAATAGGCAACTGATTCAGAGCTGGCAAACCATAACATTGCCAGTGTGAAAAGATGAACTGGAAAAATTGTCTTCTTGAAATTTTATCAGAAAAACCCTGAGAGAATAAGATAGAAGCAGAAATTCAAACTGAAAGGAATCCTTGAGGGATCAGAATCAGAAAGAAACAGAGATATTGTTAGGGAACCGTTGACCGAAACCACCCGGCTTGGCCAGGCGCGATCAATACCTAACCACTCGAATGAGTTGTCTCACAATAAGAGGTTCTGATGAGGAACATGGTGCTGCCACTGAAAGATAACTGGGAGAATTTGGGAGGGGCCAAAAGGAGGGAGGAGATGCCAGCCCATAATATGTCCTGCCAACCTCCCAGAAACCCTCACCCTGGAATCCATCTTGGCTGAGAGATGTGCGCGCTACCAGAAAGGACCCTGAGTCTGGCCAAATATGGCCAACAAGCAAGGTGATTGGCCAGAGACAACCCAGAAAGCTAACGCCACCCCCATAAACCCTGAGACTCCCAGCCACGCGACAGAGCAGTTCTCCTGGGTTCCCTTACCCTGCTGCTCTCCTCCTGGGCACCCCTTCCCAATAAAATCTTTCACTTTGTCAGTACGTGTGTCTCGTCAGACAATTCACTGCCAAGTGTTACACAAAAGCCCAGTCTTGGGCCCTGGAAGGGGTCCCCCTTCCTGAAACAACTTCATATTAAAAAAAAAAAAAAGATACCAGGGAACCACAAAAGAGAGAGATTCAGTGGCCAGTCCACGGACTGAACCAAGCGACTCCAAGTGACCTCCTGATCACGTTACTGTTTTTACTTGCCGTATCTAATTCCTAGGTGAGCACACACCACACACACACACACACATACACACACACACACACACACACACACACACCTCTCAGTATGTACTTAGGGATGAACTCTCTATTACTTGTAACCAAAAGAGCCCAAGTAAAACACCGGCATCACTGAAATGGATTATAAACTATGTCCTCTCATTGAACAGAGCGCAGTAAACCTACTTTAACCATTTCTTGACAGCCCGGGGTCATCATTACTGACAAGAACTGCGAGGTGGTGCAATGCACTGAGCCTTTCTGGCTGCTGGGCGTGCAAGGCTCTTTATCTCTTCCCCAGATAGCCTCAGGAATGATGCTTTTTTGAATCCCTAGCCTGCTTTTAGTGCTGTTTCAATCTCTCCCATTACCATAAATCTGCTTGCCTCTAACAGCTTTCTTTTTAACTTTCTGCTTCTGATCTTCTGGAAGCTGGAAAACAAGATAACCAAGCTTGATGGATTTCTGTGTAAAATAAGAATGCGGCTCATATACCCTAGGTCACCTCCTCAAAATATGATTATCTATATATAGTAGAATCTTGACAAATGGAAAGAAGGAAGGGAGAAGAGACATACTTTGGGTCTGGCACTGTTCTAAGCAGCTGCTCACCAGTTCCCTCAGTCACAGATAATTGATCCCTGCCTCACAACATTCCTGCAGCGAAATTCTCATGTTTTACATCGCTATTGTAATAGTAGATGCTGTCGCCCAAATCTTTAATAACCAAGGAAAACATGTTAACATCTTTATATTTTATTCACTTAAAAATTGACTTCAAAAGCAAAATAAGCACATTCAGATCACATTTCTAAAATAAAAGCAGATAACCAAGTAATTTCCTTGAACTATTAAAATAATTTTTTGATTTCTTGTTGATCCTTTTCAAACTAAACCTGCTCTGCTTTCATGAGCAGAGGCTGTTCTTAACCTTCCAGATGACTATAAGAGCACTTTTCTCAAATGGTGAAATTGTGTTAGAAGATTCACTCTTTTATAATACATATTATGTTCCAAAAATAAGCGAGGCTCAGAGGATGTGTTGGTGAACAAAACCAACAAGGTTCCTGTCTTTATGAGGCTTACATGAGGCTTACATTATATTCAGAATACTACAGGCAATCACGGTGTAGTTTGAATAGCTTAGCAAAGCACACATGGCCAGACTGAGTAGATTTTGCCTAAGGTGACATTTCCCCAAAGAGTCTAAGTTATTGTTCAAACCAGGGCACTTCTGAGAATGAAAGTGGCATTGTGAATAGTTAACAGGGTCATTAGGTGTAAGTCTGGGCCTTCCAGGGAAAACCATATAGATGGTCACCTCATCTATAGGTCAACATCTGATGTAAGCAGCTCTTTACAGGAAACCATCCTCAGCAGGAAGCCCCTTTTCTTGTCACTTTAGCAAAGCCACATTGTAACTAACTTTTAAACCAGGCATCCCTATGCTCTATTCAGCTCCAGCCCAAGCATACCTCCCAAATCTGATTAAAGACACCTTTCTTCTCTACCATTTGCGAGTATTAATTTTGTAAGCGGTGAGCAGCGGGACCCCCAATTCATTCAGCAACATGGGCACATAGTAGATGCTCAATAAACATTTACTGAATGAGTTGAAAAAGTATGAATAAAAAGGACCATGCAACTACATTATTAATGAAAATAGCAATTATTCCTTGACCAGACTTTCAGTCTCTCTGTCATCCATATAAGCAAGTTTAATCAAATCTTGGTTACTCCCTAGCTGTCTTACCATAAAAATGATGAAATAACGTGGCTGTTGGCCAACCCTCCTGAAATATCACTTAGGAAAATTATATGGACTGAAGGCAGCTCTATTCTGTTTTAAGTCTCTGTTTGACACAAGCTTGCTGCTGAAATTGCTATGCCTTGTAACAGTTTCTTTCCCCAGCTGAATAGTAACCCTTCAGTTAAATTCTTACTTTGTTACTCATTTTAATACATTAGATTTATCAGAGTAAGGTCCCAAATAAGGTTCCAGTTGGAATAAAAAGCTCATTCCTAACTTTTTTCCTTTAAAGCTTTGCCAGCCTAAGTATCGTCTTTTCATTGCTATTTCCCTTCCCTCTGAACAGGGAGCAAATGCTAGAGAGTTATCACTCTTACCTGGGCTTTTAAACTATAATTCAGAATTTACTTATACTAAATCATTAAGAAAACACTGCTCTTAAATCTCTTAAGTTAGCATCCAACAAAATGTCTATAAACCCCTAAACCTGTATGTATAATCTCGCTTATAACTATGTATTCTTTTCTAAAATAGATTCCGTAAGTTTGTCTAATTTTCAAAGGGCTCTGAGATCAAGACTACCAATTTAAGGAGAGAAACAAGCAAACATTAATTTCTGCATTTTACTTCCCATGAAACTATTCTCCAAATTCATTTCAGTACATTTGGCAAATTGCTGGAGACGACTAGGTATATGGACATTCGGTGGGAAGGTAAAAGCCCAAAGATTTACCCACACTATTCAGAACGACCTGTTCCACTAAGTAGAAACTACATATAAGGATCATGTCTGCTCCACTGCACTGCCACCATTCTAACCTGAACACTCAGGATTTCATCTGTAAACCGCTAATGAAATGTCTCAACTCTAATTAAATGTAGTTTTCCCTTCTTCCCCCTCCCCACCATCACCCACCCATCTATCCATTTCAATCAGCTCTGGGCAGATACATCTTAGAAAAACTTTCTCCCCAAAGTTTTCAAAAGTCTTCAATGGCCTCAATTTCCCTTGAATAAAATTCAAAATTCTTAGCCAGTCATTAAAATCCATAAGCTTATCTAATACTATTTCCTCTCATGAACATTCTACCCTATATAAAAATGTACTTTCTTTCCACCAAACAAAGCACTATTCTACTTTCAAGGTTGGACGAGCTTACCAGTCCCCAGACTCCAATGGCCTCCATTCTGATGAGGTTGAGCCTGCCCAGCCTTAGGGGTCCGAATGGGTCGCCCCCTCCTCTGTGAAGTCTGCTCCGACCACCTGGCATACACTGCCGTCTTGCACCTTTCAACTCATATAGTAACTATCTCCTACCCCAGAATCACTGACAATGACCACATGCTGCCTTGTATTTATATAAATCTTTTAAATTTTATGCCTAGTCTTCCCAACTACGCTGAAGATTTCTTGAAGGCAAAAGCCATCTTAGACTACTTTGATGCACTCACCATCTTTAGCACTGGTGATGTTTTGATGATGTTGCTTAATAATAATATCAAAGGGTTAGAAGAGTGAGGGCATTATGTTCCAAGGTGGAGGTGAGCTTTATTATGAACGAGTCCTTTTTGCTTCTTTTGAAATCCCTGGGCACGCTCAAGTGTCCCCATGCCTCTTCCATCTGTAAGAACTAGTTTTGTTTTCATGGGAGAACTGAAGTCTTTGAGGTCCTCAAGAATACGGAGAAGGGAACTGCTTCCAAATTGTTCTGAGGTTTTATTACTCTGAACAGCATAACTCTCTCAGAACTACTCAGAACTGAGGACAGAAACCGGCAAACAGTGCTCCTGAGACTATACCACAAAAATCAATCAACTGAATTCAAATGTCTCTCTGAGCATTATGCCGAATCTAATGTAACCCCACAATCTAAAACTGGAGACAAGGTTCTGCTCAACTCACCTCAAAATGAACTGCTAAGGAGATAAGGAATCTCAGCGGGTCTGGTGAGTTTGCTCTAGTACCCTTTTCCCATCTTAATGGCAGCAATATGTAAAAAGGAGGATGATTCTCTGACATCTATATGTAAACTGTCACAATAGCATCGATACCAAAAGATAGCAGTAAGAAGGGGAATGCCAGATGAGATTACCAATGACACATGAATACAAATCAGTCTTACAGCTAGTAGGATGAAAGTGTCATATCCACAGTATGAAGTCCTACAAAAAGTGTCCTTTAGAGTTATCTGCAAAACAAGCAAAGCAGCAATTCAGATGTATTTATGTACAAGGGCCAATAAAATATAAGGCCAAAGCCAAAGTAGGATCCAACATGATCTGAAGAGGTAGTTGACAGAGTTACTGAAGTCAGAAAAAGAAAAAGGATGGTGAAACTTCTGTCAGCTCAGTTGGGATTGTACACTTGGAGGATCCTACAGGTGGTACATAGCAGTATACACGCTTTCAAACATTCTATCAAGTTTATTATCATCTTTCCTTTTTAATTCAAGTTAAAATGAACATTGCAGCTGTTGGGTAAGGGTAAAGGAGATTCTGAAGTTACAAAAAGTGCTGAGAAGGTTACAAACTATAGATTCTACATCCTTCTAATATACGAGACCTAAGAGTTATTATCTCTTAGTCACTATTCTCCCGCAACAGATCTGCAATGCTAGATTCCCAAACTTGGGGCCAGATATTATACTAGACAATCAGGGGTCCTGGATAATTATCTCAAAGGCTGCTCTGAATCTCAATTCCCCAGCAAAGCATCACTTTGTCTGAGTTTCTTTTGTCCTTTCATTTCACTGAAATATTCCCCACTCATATATTAAAAATCCGTTCTTGCATTAGAAAAACTGAACATCTGAATGTATTATTACTTTAAGGAGAGAATACAAACATAGAGGCACAAGTAGAGAAGTAACAGATAAACAACATTTAAAATTTGTATTTGAAGAGCACATACGTGAATATATAAAGTGGGTGTATTTATAAAGTATTATTCAGTCTCTCAAATTTTGTTACAGTGTTTTTCTCAGTATTCGTGTCTGCATAATGATGCTATGAAGAGAGGTGAATAAGTGCAGCTGCAGGATTCTTTATGGATAATCTTCTTGGAAAATTGAATAACGTTGGTAATATTCCTGCTGTTCCCAAACTACATTTTAAATCAGAAGCTGCAGTAACCACTGCATTCATTGGAAACTGTTATTATTATCCGTTACTGTTGTTCTTCTTATGTGGAATGGAGTGGACTGCTACTTGTTAGTTACCAAAGAACCATAAATTCCCTTGAAAGGAAGTATTATTTAGGGATTGAACTTTAGTTATCAGCTTGCTTTTTGGTTTTTTTTTGTTTTCTCACTCTCATTTTTCCCCCCAATAGTAGCCTTATTATGATCATGCAACAGCTCTATTTTTCTCTGCCTTGCATGTCCCTCCCCTACTAAACTCATTTACTGTTAGGAAAAAAAGCAAAGAAAAAAAGTATCCTGCCTATAAAATACCCACAGACCTCACAGAGCACATTATTTTCCAATTATACAGTGACCCACTGTGGGTTCATAATTGTTGGATTATTGAGTAGAGAAACTATGTTAGTTCTTAACCATACTTAAGGTTCAGAGTTAATACTAATTTGAAAATATAGGTGGTCAATAGCTCTCTCTCAGATCACCTTGCCACGGAATCTAGCTGTCTAGCTGAAGGGTTTCAATGAGTTTTGGGGATGATTGCTCAGAAAACACTTCGGAGAAGGAAAAGATTACAGTTCAAAACAATAGGACACAAGAGAATGTGGTTTAACACTACACTAAGCCAGAGCAAGAGAAAAAATACCTTTCAATCTTTCCCTCCTGTTATGAATAAAGCAGTTATTCCATATTCAAATGCAAAATCAAGTGCCAAACATGGTAAATTTGGATTCCCAAGGAACAAAAAAAAAGACTTCTGTTTGCTTTTGTCTCAAACTTCTAGCTCAGTGCTTGTTAAACCAGCTGAGAAGTACTACTGGTCAGGTTTGGTAGGCATTTATTGGCTTTGCTATTTTGTTTTTAGCACTAAAGGGTGTTATGCTGCAAAAAAACAAACAAAAAAAACCAGTTGATTCTAAACTTCTTAGTGTAAAAGTCTTCCAATGTCTAGGCTATTTCTAAGAAGATTACTATTTTTTTCACTTATAATATGATGTTTAGATTTTCAAAGTCATATAGTTTATTTTGGAAAATGTACTGCAGGAAATTAGGAAAATATTTCATTTTAGTGGTGAATTCCTCACGCCAGTGATGGGATTCATGGCAGGCTGGTGGCCCTCCCAGATCTGGAACAGGCAGCCACACTCCACAAGCTCCAAATCCAGCTCCTTGGTCTCCTCCTTGGTTAAATGGGCCACAGTCACTCCAAACTTCCCAGCCAGAAACCTGGTGTGTGTCTCCTCAGTGCTTTCCTTTTCCTCTCTCTCAGCCAGTCAGCAGCCAGAGCTTGTGAATTCCCCTGGCGCAAATCCCTCCCCTCCATTCTTCCAACCTCACCACCTCTGCAGCCCTTATCAGTGATAACCTGGAACATTTCAATACGCATCCCTCTACCTCCCGTCTCCATCTCTCCCAATTCATACGTGTCATTTGAGTCATCACTCTAGAATAAAACCGTGATGCCATCACCCTAGTTATAATTCTTAAATAGTGTCCCAGTAGTTACACAATGAAGTCCAAACTCCTTCGCACAGATTTGAAAATCTTTCATGGACTAGCTGTTGTCTACATTTCCTGCCTAATCTCCCACATCTTCCTTCTCTCCATTCTCCATGTCCTCTAGTCATGCCAAATTACTTACAGTTCCTTGATCAAGACATGAATTTTCCTCAATCACTTTCTTCTATGAATGCTGTTTTTTCTGCCTAGAATGACCTCTTTCTTGCCTGTCTAGGTAACTACTCTGCATTCTTTTTTTTTTTTTTTTGCGGTATGCGGGCCTCTCACTGTTGTGGCCTCTCCCGTTGCGGAGCACAGGCTCCAGACGCGCAGGCTCAGCGGCCATGGCTCACGGGCCCAACCGCTCCACGGCATGTGGGTTCTTCCCGGACCGGGGCACGAACCCGTGTCCCCTGCATCGGCAGGCGGACTCTCAACCACTGCGCCACCAGGTAAGCCCTACTCTGCATTCTTTATGACTCCCCAGGAAAGTCTTTCCTGAGCAGAGCTATGCGCGTCTAATTTTTTTTTTTTTTTGGTGGCCTCACCACACCATAGGTACATCTCTATTAACTCTTTTCACCTTGCTAATATCTCATGCGTACTTGGCTCCCTTCGTGAGAATATGAGCCCTGAGAAGTCTGGGAATGTGCGCTTTTCATGTATAAGGGTCTATTGCTACTGCTAGTGTTATAGATCCTCAATTAGTATTTATTGAATACACTGATGGTGGCGTGTTAAGGATTGTACCTAAGGCATGAACCTCATGAATCTGACCACAAAGATGTTTTTATTTTTAGCGTTTCTGATAAACAGAACATCACAACAATGAACACACAATTATGTATCGTGACTAGTGGTACTAGCTGAATTTGGACCGTAACTGTTTTGTACACCTGTACAGTACTTTTTGATTAGTATTACCATTAAATTAAAATATTAAGTCATAATTATTTCACTAAAGTTCTGATTTTCCAATTTTTGCTTAATTAAGAAGTCAAGGAATCCTGGGCTCTAGTTTCCTCACGACAAGCATCACCTGAAACTGTGTGACAGCTGTTCTCCTTATGTGGGGCGTGAGCTTCCCAGTTCACCAGCTGCTGTACTCCCGATAACTGCCTGGCCCCTGCAGGTACTTGATTTTTGGCCTTGTTGTAGAACAATGTAATGGAGGAGCAGTACACAGCAGAAAAAGTATTTATGTATAAGTAAGGACTTCTGAATTTTTGTATTTGCTTTGCAATTAGTAAGTTCTGCGCCTTATTCAAACAGATTAATATTTTTGGACATTAGTTTTTTTTCACCTGTGCAAATCAGAAAAATGGGCTAGATGAGTATATTTCAAAATTTCAGTAGTGCCCATCAAAGAAGGTGGATGGGTAAGCTAAGGAAGGCTGAGAAGGACCCCTACCTGTATCTAAATAAGAACTCCTGAACTCTGACTATTTTTTTTAATATCCTGATGCCATATAATATTTGGTTGAAAAATGGGCTCTGATACTAAATAAGAGTTAGAAAACCACTAAATTAGATGGTATCTAAAGCTCTTATCAGCTCAAAATCCTATTGTTATAGTTAGGATCTCTAATCATGGCCAAGCTACACTAAAAGTTACATTTTTCATCTATCTTCATTCAGTTAACACAAGTGCTCAGCCGACCTTTCATTAATAACCAACAATTATGCATTGTAATTCTAGCCGGAACATCATTTCTTTGTAGTGTTAGCTATATCATGAAAACTCTACACAGTTCTAACTGCTCGTGACAGATGAGAAACAGGAGAAGGTCTCTTTTTTTTTAACAAAGATTATGAATGTCACTCTAAGAAACTCATGTTAGAATAGAGTTTAGTTTACCAAAAGGGACAGAAGCATAAAAAAAAATCACATTCCATAACTGTATTACAGGCCTTCTCCATCACCTAAAGGACAGTGTAATACCCTAAAAGCTCTAATAATGCTCATTTGATTGACTCTGCCCAAACAGCCTTTTATCAGGCACAAGCTACTTCTCTATGATGGATGACTACGGTTTATGGTGCAGATCTCATTTGCAAACAGAGTTTGAAAATTCCCCTTCACTGACAGAATTCTGATGAAGCCTGGACCATCATTGCTGCGCGCTAAACTCATTAGAGTAAAAAGAAGGCAAGGGGGCTGAGGTTTAATGGATGATTTGCTAATCTTGTTGTGTGAGAATAATACATTTCATTTTCCTTGTGGGACCTGACCCATCTTGAACTTTTGTTTGCTATTACTTGCCAGATTCCCTTAAGGTGCTGGGAATACTTCCTTTTGTGCCTTTAAGGTTAAAGAAAGGCAGTGATCAAATCAAACCCAGCTAGAAAATACCTCTATGGATTCAAATTTCCCAAAATGACTATGTCAGGCTGAAGAAGATGAAAATGCTGGTGTTTAAAAATTCAACCATCAGCTCTTTGCATAGGAGAAAAAAGGCAGAAGACTGTTCAAACAGAAATAATTGTGTCTTGGAAGTTTCTCTGAATGGTGGTAGGATTTAAAACAATGGACTCCAGACAAAAATTAAGGTAAAAATAAAATAAGTAAGAGCAGATCTATAACATTTCATAGACCTGGAGGAAAGAGTACCCTGAGAACCATGGAAGAATAAAACACAGACACAGTACTCTTTTTCACACACGAATCGATACAAATCGATACAAATTGATAAAAATTTCTCACTTTTAATATCTCAGCCACTCATCCCGTTTTGTGGGCCTCCTGTTAGTCTCCTTCCTGATTCACTATCATGCTGTAAGGACTGCCGTTTCTTAAAATAAATGGTCTCAGGCAAATGAACATCTCTTCTGACTTTCCAGCTCCTCCAGAAGTCAGTGTTAAAACGTCAGTGATTCCACATTCTCAATGATTTGCATAGGAAATCAATCATAAGAAGATGCTATTGACTATTGTCTTATGTCCACAGCCTCAAGGCAAACTTGAGAAAGATAAATGTGCCCACAGATTTGCCATTAAGTCCCTATCAAGTGATCCCCAGATGGCTGTATTGGTATCTGTGGTTTATATCAACACTAGGCTATTCAAAGTAGATTTCCATTGTACTATAAAATTACTTGTACCTTTATGGTTTGTGAATTTACACAGGACACTTACAAAGGATGATTCTCCTTTAGCTTTCCTTTTTCTGTGCCCTCAGCAAACTTCTGTGAAAGAAGAGACTTGGCATAATTATGGTCCATTCTGATTGGTACAAATCTGCACATGAATCATCAGAAAATGACTGATTTCCCCATATAGCAATAGTGCTTAAGACTCAGAAAGTGTGAAATGAAAAACTTAATGTTCTCCTAACAGTGCAATTTAGAAAAATGTCTATAGGCCACATGCTATTTTTTCAAACCTTACACTTAAAAACTAAAAGCAAATCAAAATGGCGTGTTCCCATTGTGTGAGATATTTACTATGCGGTATCCCTCTCTTCCAACTCACCTCTCAATTGTGGAGGGCAATGAGCAAAGGAAGCTGCACCATTAAATGTCAGCCCCATAATTCACACTCAATGGGCAGGCAAACAGTCCTTTTCACGGGCCTGAAATGAATGGATGTAGAAGCACTATAAATATCGACCTCACTTATTAAAAACAAAAAGAAAAAAGTGATAAAAAGAAAGAAAATCCACAGGAGACTCCCTCCTACTTTCTAAGAACTAGTCTTGTGGATTCTCACTCTGAAGCAGGTGACCATGAGTGCTTTCTCAGGAGAGAGGTTTAAAGTGAGAGGGTATATTAGTCTGAAGGAATTCTCTCGAAGATTCTACCCTTTGTAACCAGCCTTGATGAAAGGCAAGAAGATGGAAGGGGTGTGTGGCTCCAACTGGGGTGTACTGAGAATTCTGCTCTTAGCAGAGCCAGCAATGGCCACGTGAAAAAGAAAAAGCTGGTGCTTCTTATCTCACACCTTTTGTCACACTGTCCTTTCTTAAATCCAACCATGTTCATGCCTTAATCTCCATGTAAATGGCAGGCTGTCCCTTCTTTCCTGGGAAAACATACAAACCCCTGTTCTTTCTTTATACTTTGTCATTTATTCCTCTGTTCATTCATTTATAACTGAAAAACTGTTTATTTAATATGAAAGTATTTACTGAGAACTCAGTTTCTATGGATGCAGCGATGACAAAAGTTCTTCTCTGTATCCCACCCCTCCAGGCGGTCACAAAGGATAGGGAGGGTGAGAGGGAGGGAGACGCAAGAGGGAAGAGATATGGGAACATATGTATATGTATAACTGATTCACTTTGTTATAAAGCAGAAACTAACACATCATTGTAAAGCAATTATACTCCAATAAAGACGTAAAAAAAAAAAAAGTTCTTCTCTGTTGACAAATCCTGTCCTACATCACGTCCCTTAGGGTAAGCTGTGACAAAGCGAGAGAGAGGCATGGACATATATACACTACCAAATGTAAGGTAGATAGCTAGTGGCAAGCAGCCGCATAGCGGGGTGGGATAGGGAGGATGGGAGGGAGGGAGACACAAGAGGGAAGAGATATGGGAACATATGTATATGTATAGCTGATTCACTTTGTTATAAAGCAGAAACTAACACACCATTGTAAAGCAATTACTGATGTGGGAACTTTGAACACAGAAGCAAGGTCAGTAATGGCCCATATGCCTCACCTGAAATAAGGCCATTTTTCACTCTAATGTATATGTGAGGTAGAGGAAAGAAAACATGTGAGATCAGGGAATTAAGTACCATGCCCAAAATTAAACTACCACTAATGTGTTCCTAAATTCTGGATGATGTTTCTTCACTTTGAGCTTAACTTTTCTTATTGATATGTACTCTGCATCTATATTATTTAATCATTGGAATAAGAGCCCACCTACAATTCATCCTGTGATTAGATCATAAAAATATATTTATCTCCGCTCTGCCAAAATATTAAAGAGTGGCCTGTTTACTTGTGCTTTTTCTGATCCACACCCCTAACCCAACCTGAAAGAAAAACTATATTAATTTTTTTGATCTAATTTTCCTCTGCCATCTGGCTCCCACACTTTTCAGGAGCAACAGGAGCTCAATCGGTAGAAAGAAAACTCATGATGCCTTTTGCTGGAAAAAAGAGGAGAAGTGTTTAGCTACTGTTCACACCTCTTCAACTGATCTTTCCAAGTCTTCCTAGTTTCTGAAGGGTGGAAATGATGGGTCCCTTGGGTTCACTGCTGTTCAGTCAAGACCATGTGTAATTTACCTAAATTCACCTAAACCATAACCCATTTGCTGCATAATACATTTTATGGCGTTTTAGCAGTAGACTATCTGCTAAACTTAGAGGTGGAGTGTACAGTATGGTAATGAAGTAGTGGTGCCATTTGGAAATGTGAAGCGCTAAGTAAATACACAGCACCGCGTTATTACTGTAAATATACAGCAAATACAGTAAATACACAGCACCGCGTTATTACTGTCACCTCACTCTATTTAGGTGTGAAGACGGCGCATTTTAATTTACTTCTCAATCTACAGAGAGGATTGGTTTTTAAAGAGTCTTTTGTTTAATCAGTGCCCAAATGTAACTTTTAAAAGGCTCCATTTTCACATCATTGTATTTATTTATTTTTAAAATTTTTTTCTTATTTATTCTGCTTGAAATTCCTTGAATGGCTTAGATCTGCGGGTTCCTACTTTTTAACATTTTCTTAAAATTTTATACAATTTTTAAAGTTTTACAGTTATTACAAAATATTGACTATATTCCCCATATTGTATAATACATTCTTGAGCCTATCTTACACCCAATAGTTTGTACCTCCCACTCACATCATTTTAAAACTTTTGGTTGGAGCAATCGTTGTGTAGTGTTTTGAGCCATATGACTAAATCTTGCCAATTTTTCTGAAAGGAAGACAGTCTGTGAGCTAAGGAGATTGTGTTAATGTGAAAAATTAATAAACTTCTACTTCATGGTTCCAAGTGGGCAATTAGAATGGCAACTACCTTTTTTTCAACACTCTTAGTAACCCCAAATAACATCTGTTGCAACACCACATAGAAAAATAGTGCTTTAGGATTCTCTTGATTTGAACCAAGAGACCAACTGGCGTGGCAGAAACCCATGGTGCTCAGTGTTATTTCTGCACATCTCCAAGTTGCATTGCCCATCAGCAACTTGGTGCATGTCAAGAACTCAATGGAGCCGTGGACACTGTTTGTCTATGGGGCAGAGAAGTGAGAAAGTGAGCAGCAAAATCACAGAGAAACTCTAGCCTCTGGGATCTGTTTTTTCAAACTAGGGATGGTCAACAGTGACATCTAATCAGTGAGTCTATATATGTGTCACCATTCTACCTAAAATCTTTCTTACTTCTACTGGCTCTTAATAATAATATTTGGGAAAAGGAGTGGGTGAGGGGCAGTCTAGCTTAGTTTTTGGCATCTAAATATTCATTTACAGTTGAGCAGATGAAAATTCAAATAGATGACTGCCTCAGATGAGTGAATTCTGAAGGCACTGTAATATTTGCTACAAATGGAAAGGGAAGGGGAAGAAGAGATTCTGAATTTAAGCACTCTTCTTGAATATAGGCGGATGGTCATTTGGGTTTAAGATAGCCTGAACCTAGGGGTCAAAATTTTCCTGAGAAGAGATAATTGGGATAGCATAAAATAAAACATATAAACCAATCTCCTGTGAGATGTCAACGAAAATAGGATTTGAAAATAAATCTCACTGATTAATTTTCTTCTTTCTTCTCATAATGATAAAACTCTAGTTAGAGCAAGGGAATAAAAGCCCTACAAAATCCTATGTGCAGAATACGTGTCCAGAGCTTTAGCCATCCAGGGGCTCGTATTCAAACTGTTGCTGTCTCTCCTCCAAGGCTGTCCCACAACCTTTTCACTCTTTCTGTCTCCATCTGTTCCAGCCTATTTCCAGCTGCTACTCAGAGGAAAGGCCAAGGTAATTATCACCTCAGCACGTAATTTATCTTGCTGTGACCATCTTTGGACTGAAAGTCTGTTGAGTGCTCCTGTGTGTTCCCTTTCCATCACGTGGCTATAAACTAACCTGGCCCTTCCATCTTGGGTAGAATGTACTATCTCTATATGCCTCCGCTTAGTTGAGCCTTTCAGGGCCCTATCTCCCACTAACATTTCTTTCCCATTTGGCAATTTGACATCTCAAAGGGACCAGAACATTTTCCTTCCTAATGTTTAAAACTGTACTCAAAAGGAAAATATGTCATGCTGACTTAATCACAAATACCTATTCAGTCATGGTACATAGTGAAAACAATGTGGTCTTGAGTCTTTGTACAGAGAGAATTCAAGTTCCAGGGACAGTAGGCAAATCTCTTCATCACTCAGCATCAGCTTTCCCATCTGTAAAATGGGAAACTTAATAATTAACTCAGATTACTCTGAAGATTAACTGCAGTAACAGAAGACAGCATCTCACACTTTAATGTGCATGGGGAGAACCTGGGGATCTTGCTACAATGCAGATTCTAACTTGGTAGATCCAGAGTCGGTACACAGACTGCACTTGTAACAAGTTCCCGGATGGGAAGATTGGTTCAAGATAGCGGAGTACAAAGACATGTGCTAACTTCTTCTTGCGAAAGCACCAGAATCACAACTAACTGCTGAACAATCATCGACAGGAAGACACTGGAACTCACCAAAAAAGATACCCCACATCCAAAGACAAAGGAGAAGCCTCAATGAGACAGTAGGATGGGCGCAATCACAATAAAATCCCATAACGGCTGGGTGGGTGACTCACAGACTGGGGAACACTTAGAGCACAGAAGTCCACCCACTGGAGTGAAGGTTCTAATCCCCACATCATGCTTCCCAACCTGGGGGTCCAGCAACGGGAGGAGGAATTCCTAGAGAATCAGACTTTGAAGGCTAGTGGGATTTGATTGCAGGACTTCGACAGGACTGGGGGAAACAGAGATTCCTCTCTTGGAGGGCACACACAAAGTAGTGTGCACATCGGGACCCAGGGGGAAGGAGCAGTGACCCCATAGGAGACTGAACCAGACCTACCTGCTAGTGTTGGAGGGTCTCCTGCGGAGGTGGGGGGTGGCTGTGGCTCACCGTGGAGACAAGGACACTGGCAGCAGAAGTTATGGGAAGTATTCCTTGTCATGAGCCCTCCCAGAATCCACCATTAACCCCACCAAAGAGCCTGTGGCCTCCAGTGCTGGGTTGCCTCAGGCCAAACAACCAATGGGGGGGGGGGGCGACGACGACTCAGCCTCACCTATCAGCAGACAAGCAGATTAAAGTTTTACTGAGCTCTGCCCACCAGAGCAACATCCAGCTCTACCCACCCACAGTCCCTCCTATCAAGAAGCTTCACAAGCCTCTTAGATAACGTCATCCACCAGAGGGCAGACAGCAGAAGCAAGAAGAACTACAATCCTGCAGCCTGTGCAACTAAAACCACATTCACAGAAAGACAGACAAAATGAAAAGGCAGAGGGCTATGTACCAGAGTAAGGAACAAGATAAGAACACAGAAAAACAATTAAATGAAGTGGATATAGGCAACCTTCCAGAAAAAGAATTCCGAATAATGATAGTGAAGATGATCTAGGACCTCGGAAAAAGAATGGAGGCAAAGACTGAGAAGATGCAACAAATGTTTAACAAAGACCTAGAAGAATTAAAGAACAAACACCTAGAAGAATTAAAAAACAAACAAACAGAGATGAACTATACAATAACTAAAAAGAAAAATACACTAGAAGCAATCAATAGCAGAATAACTGAGGCAGAAGAACGGTAAATGACCTGGAAGACAAAATGGTGGAATTCAGTGCCATGGACCAGAATAAAGAAAAAAGAATGAAAAGAAATGGAGACAGCCTAAGAGACCTCTGGGACAACACTGAACGCACCAACATTCACATTATAGGGGTCCCAGAAGGAGAAGAGAGAGAGAAAAGACCCAAGAAAATATTTGAAGAGATTATAGTCGAAAACTTCCCTAACATGGGAAAGGAAATAGCCACCCAAGTCCAGGAAGCGCAGAGAGTTCCAGGCAGGATAAACCCAGGGAGAAACACTGATTCATTTGCAAATATTCTCTCCCATTCTGAGGGTTGTTTTTTCATCTTGTTTGTAGTTTCCTTTGCTTTGCAAAAGCTTTGAAGTTTCATTAGGTCCCACAAATTCTTATAAAAGGATAACCTTCCAGGACTGAACCAGGAAGAAACAGAAAATATGAACAGACCAATCACAAGTAATGAAATAGAAACTGTGGTTAAAAATCTTTCAACAAACTAAAGTTCAGCACCAGATGGCTTCACGGGTGAATTCTATCAAACATTTTGAGAAGAGCTAACACCCATCCTTCTCAAACTCTTGCAAAAAATTGCAGAGGAAGGAACACTCCCAAACTCATGCTGTGAGGCCCCCATCACCCTGATACCAAAACCAGACAAAGACACTACAAAAAAAGAAAATTACAGACCAATATCACTGATGAATATAGATGCAAAAATCCTCAACAAAATACTAGCAAACAGAATCCAACAACACATTCAAAGGATCATACACCATGATCAAGTGGGATTTATCCCAGAGATGCAAGGATTCTTCAATATATGCAAATCAATCAATGTGATACACTATATTAACAAATTGAAGAATAAAAACCATATGATCATCTCAGGTGCAGAAAAAGCTTTTGACAAAATTCAACACCCATTTATGGTAAAAACTCTCCAGAAAGTAGGCATAGAGGGAACCTACCTCAACATAATAAAGGCCATATACAACAAACCCACAGCAAACATCATTCTCAGTGGTGAAAAACTGAAAGCATTTCCTCTAAGATCAGGAAAAAGACAAGGACATCCACTCTCGCCACTATTATTCAACATAGTTTTGGAAGTCCTAGCCATGGCAATCAGAGAAGAAAACGAAATAAAAGGAATACAAATTGGAAAAGAAAAAGTAGAACAGTCACTGTTTGCAGATGACATGAATCAATGGACAAAGGATTAATCTCCAAAATATATAAACAGCTCATGCAGCTCAATATGAAAAAAACAAACAACCTAATCCAAAAATGGGCAGAAGACCTAAATAGACATTTCTCCAAAGAAGACATACAGATGGCCAAGAGGCACGTGAAAAGATGCTCAACATCATTAATTATTAGAGAAATGCAAATCAAAACTGCAGTGAGGTATCACCTCACACCAGTTAGAATGGGCATCATCAGAAAATGTACAAACAACAAATGCTGGAGAGGGTGTGGAGAAAAGGGAACACTCTTGCACTGTTGGTGGGAATGTAAATTGATAGAGCCACTAGGGAGAACAGTATGGAGGTTCCTTAAAACACTAAAAATAGAATTACCATATGACCCAGCAATCCCACTACTGAGCATGTACCCAGAGAAAACCTTAATTCAATAAGACACATGCACCCCAATGTTCATTGCAGCACTATTTACAGTAGTCAGGTCATGGAAGCAGCCTAAATGCCCATCGACAGACGAATGGATAAAGAAGAAGTGGTACATGTATACAATGGAATATTCCTCAGCCATAAAAAGGAACGAAATTGGGTCATTTGTAGAGACATGGATGGATCTAGAGACTGTCATACAGAGTGAAGTAAGTCAGAAAGAGAAAAATATAATATATTAATGAATGTATGTGGAACCTAGAAAAATGGTACAGATGAACTGGTTTGCAGGGCAGAAATAGAGACACAGATGTAGAGAACAAACGTGTGGACACCAAGGGGGGAAAGCGGGGGGTGGGGGGGTGGGGACTGTGGTGTGATGAATTGGGAGATTGGGATTGACATGTATACACTGATGTGTATAAAATGGATGACTAATAAGAACCTGCTGTATAAAAAATAAATAAAATTCAAAAATTCAAAACAAAAAGGTAGCTGTGTGAGCTAATGGATGTGTTAATTAACTTGATTATGGTAATAACTTCACTATAGATATGTATATCAAATCACCATGTTGTACACTTTATATATATTACCATTTTGCTTGTCAAATATACCTCAATAAAGCAGGGGAAAGTTTTTTAAATTAAAAAAAAAGTTCCCGGATGAAGCAGATGCTGCGAGTCACGGGCCACACATTCAGTAGCAAGAATGGAGAGCACTGTGCTGAAGACCCGTCGCAGCATGGCCCTTCGGTTCACCAGGTACTAGAAGGGTCCCTCCAATACTGTGTTTATCTCTCAGGTCTGTGTCAGAATGCGCATTGCCAGAACTACTGCTTTGAGTTAAACAGTCAATGTGGGAACAGGCTTGCTTTGCAAAACACTCTAAAAATATTCACACATATTACTCGTTGATTTCCACAAACCGCTTCCTTCTCCCTTTAGTCCAGAAGGCCTTTGTGACATTCATGTCTAGGCATTAGGAAAACATCCTTGCAATTTCTCACCTCCGAGTTTGTAGGGGAGAATCAGTGGTTGCATTAAAAGTAAGATCTGAGTGGGTGGTATGATCCATGTGTGATGGATATCTCAGAGTTTCCAGAAAGATCTCTGGCCTGAATAGGAAGAGGAAGGAAAATGACAAAATACTCTTGCGAAGATGGCTGCTGTGGGTCATTCTAGCTTTGCTAAGGGCCTGCCTGGTTCTGCTGGGAGACGTGAGAGACTTTTATTGGAGGTGGAAATTTCCTGAGAACTCCCCCTGGGCGACAGCTCCCGCACTCACAGACAGAGGTTGATGCAGGGAGTACGCAAAAGAGTGATCACCCTGGAGTCTATAATGGAGCTTCCTGCCCCACCACAGGCAACAAGAGTGATGTTCCTTTTAGCGAACATGCCCACCAAGGCCAGAACAAATCCAACCGTGGAAATGGCAAGAATCAATCTCAAAGGCTGGCAGAAGAGCAGGTGGCCCGGGAGGGAAGGCCGGGAAGGAGGGCTGTAATCACAGTTGTAATAAATGGGAAAGGCAGCCCAGCTCTACAAGAGGGTGATGAGAAACAGGTCAGAGCTGGGTAAGCATCTGAGCGGTTCTAAACAGTGACAAAGCTGCAGGGATTGGACAGTGTTAGCGTGTGTGGTCTCATCCACGTGAGGCTGGATGAGGACATAACACTGGCAACAGGCGGAGTGGAGATTCTGGGACTCTTACTGCCCACCCCGTCCATGAAAAAGATGGCTCAGAAATAGGGAAATGCCATATGGGGGTGCAAGGGAAGGCACTGAAGGAAGACAGGGCTATTTAACACACTCTCTCACTCTCTCTCTCTCTCTCTCCCCCCCCCCCCCCCTCCCTCTCTCTCTCTCTGTCTCTCTCTCTCTCTCTCACACACACACACACACACACACACACACACACGCACACTGGCAAATTAGGCTGAAAGTTTCTTGGTGCAGAAAAGCAATCAGCAAGGTAGCGGGGAAAACTGATGAAGGAGAAATATTAAAAATGTCAAAGGTGTGACAGGTTAGCCAGGCAAGAAGGTGAGCAGATTAGAGAGGGGACAGAAAAGGCACCAGAACTCATACTGGCCTCACAGGGCCACAATATGCATACACACATAGGAAGAAGCTAATAATGCCACAGAGAAAGACTCAAGTTTGCAAACAGTTCGAGAAGACCCAATCTCTTAGTCTTCACAAGGTACTATGATTCTCTGCAAAGAAAACTAACAGTAAAAGCAAACTGATTGATCTAGGAGGACACACATACATATGCATAGATTTATTGGTATCAGGAATATATGCCAAGGTCCAGGGGTAGAAAACACTATCAAAACTCAGAGGAAGGAGCTGTTACTGCCGAATCAGGGAAGCACCAGAGAGAAGGGAGCTCGGAGGGGTGGGGCAGTGGCCAGGTGTCTGAGGCTTAAGATGTTAACAAGAAAACTGTGGACAACACCTCGCTCTAACTTTACGACAAAAATGTTTGTGATACATTTAGGAAGTGGCAAATAGTAACCAAAAGGTTGCAAGGCTCCTAATTATTTTGCCTTTTTAAAGGGTCTCTGTCAGAAAAATTTTGAAATCTATTGGTTTATTAATAATGTCACATATGCACACAAGCCTAAAGTGAAATGGAGAACCTATTTAATTATCTAAAATAGTTTAATGCAGCGTATCACCACTGTTTAATTGATGCAGTTCCTCAAAAAATGGTTTTACAGGGAGTTGAATTTTATGAGTAATTGTAGCAACTTATTTTGTTTATATCAAGGTTTCTCAAACTGGGTGCTATTGACATTTTGGACCAGATAATTCCTAGTTGGCAGGGATGGAGGGAGTGTGTGGGGAGGCGGGTTTCCCATGCATTGTAGGGTGTTTAGCAGAATCTCTGACCTCTACTTGCTAACACCCCCCAGCTGTGACAACCAAAACTATCTCTAGGCATTGTCAAATGTCCCCAGGGGGGAAAAATTATTCCCATTTGAGAACCAGTAGTCTAAAGTATACCTAAGTCAGGGAATTCCCTGGTGGTCCAGTGGTAGGACTCAGCGCTTTCACTGCTGTGGCCCTGGGTTCAATCCTTGGCTGGGGAATTAAGATCCTGCAAGCCACATAGCCAAAAAAAAAAAAAAAAAAAGTATACCTAAGTCTAGCTACAAAGGTAAATCCAAGGCTTACAATAGAGAAATATGGGATTTTATGTATTGATCAGAAGATGGATGCTATAAACTACTCAATTATTTCTAAAGATTTTCTAAGGTTCTCTGATTCTGCGAGAAACTCCGCTAATCAATAATCAAAACAGCCATAAGTCTCACACTGTATTAGTAGTTTATGCTTTTCATCTCATTTGTGGCCCCTGGACCTTCAGGCATGGATTTTTAGCACCTTGGTGTTCTGTGACTGCCATACTCAGGTTCAGCTGTCATGCCCAGACCACAGGGAACAAGACAGCAGTTGAGTCTCACTCAGCACATAACCACTATCAAAGGCTATATTCTAAAACATGACAGAATCCCATTTGATTTGCTGCTTTGAAAGGGACAAAAACAGGACTGACCAGTACAAGACAGTTAATTATTGTTGATGAGAAAGTGAAATCAATCAGATTTAGAAAAGAAGTCTGGAGTTAAATGTAAAGGACAGATTAGAACAATCTCTTGATTGTCCACAATTGTGCTATGACTTTTATAGCTTTGCTTTTCCATCAATTGCCACAAAACACATTCCTAATGTGTTATAATTCACACAGAGTTCTCTTTATGTTTTTTTGTTGTGGTGGGTAAGCAATTTTAAGTGCATCCAAGAAAGTATTTCTTTACCAAATTGTTGTACACTGTAAGCAATGTAAAACTGAACTTGATATGCTATAAAGAGCACCGAGTTAGGTCAAACGCAGCCCCAGCATCCACTGATCTCTGAGTCTCCATTAGCTAATCTGTAATATGGGACTAATAATAACTTCCTTGCCCTTTTTACTCAAATGAGATTCAAGTGAATGAATGCATATGAAATCAACATGAGTACTACAGACATATAAGAAATTGATATTATATTCAAGCATGATTCTGTAATTAAAACTCCCTCTACTCAAGGGTTTCAATGAAGGCAAAATAACTTTATTTTAAAATATTACCTAACACAAAGTAACTCTAATTAATAGATTTTCTATAAATTGTTGTAGATATATATCTTTCAAGTACCTGGTTAAATAAATTTAAGAATATTAAAAGAGAATAAAATCCTCATATCACCCATAAACCTCATTAATAAAAACAGGCTCAATTGACTGCCTTACCATCAAAGGTGGGAAAATAAATACGTACATATATACATCTGTGCTTCACTTCAAATCCGTTTGTGTTTTTATTTGTCTTATGTCCAGATGACAGGACTAAACTGCTGTTAGTGGCCAGATGTTACAGAGCAGAGGGAAACTGAAAGACGGACAGTCAGGGCATCTGAACTACCCTCTGTTAATCTCCCTCTCTGGACTCTCTGGAGCAGCAGACTTTGGACCAATGCAACCCACAGGTGAGTTCACACAGCACTCCCGCATACTGCAGGCTTCTAAACAAATCCACTCATAGTACTTGGTTTTGACTATGTAGTTTTAAAAAATAGATTAATAGTGTATTTAATCATAACATCCATAAGTGATTACCAAGTATTAAACCTGTTTCAGAATTTGACTTGTTTTTACCTTCAGCCAATTCTCCTCACACTAAAGAACCATTTATGCAAACACAACATGAGGCAAAGGGGAGAGATAAAAAGCTGCCTAAGACCTTATGAATGACCACCTTCAGCCTGACTGATATTAGTTGTTTTTCTTTAGTGAAATTATATTATCCATTGTCAAAAGAACCGCTCCTTTACACTGATGGCATCAGAGGGCGCTTAGGCAAAAATGAGAAGCAAGAAGCAAGAGGGATATTTCTTCATTTGGTTCCTCTTGAATATAAAAGCCACATAGTGCACATTGAATTCTGAGAAGCTAAAACTCTGTCACTGAGCCGCAAATGTCCTCATACATCAAAGGAGACCCAAGTCAGCAGGGTAAACCTCCAGCTTAGGTAGCCAGACCTGGGCCTGTCTGCCCCTGATCATGAGAGTGATGCGTTATTAACAAAACACAAGACGTGCAACACCTTTGAGATAAGCGGTGGTCAAGGCAACCCAGGGAGCTAGCGACAAAACAGGAGCAGCAATGTTTTCAAAGGTTGGACAGAACTAAAAAAAAAAAAAAAAAAAATGCTGTCGGGAGAGAAGATAAAAGTGGTAAACAGTGCAACAAGGTGTGTTAGAGATAAAATAAGAGAAAGAAGAATCAGCAGAGGCAGTTCTGACATTTCCGGCGCTTGACTGAAAAGCACTTGGGTTTCAAAGAGTCTGAGGGATGATTTCTCTAGCTGAGCTCCAAGGGATCGTGAAGCAAGATGGATGGAGAGACAGAAAGCCATCGCCCCTTCAGCTAGAATGGGCAGTGCAGGATGAATCAAATGGGGTTGATGTTTCTGTTACACGGAGCTCGTTGGTGAGACATTTCATGGGTGGTAATTCTCCCTAGTGAATAAAGGTGTGTGTCCTAGGAAGACGGTTGTGGCCCAGGAATTTAGGATTCATGGTCAGGCTGAGAGAGCCACACCTTTCAACATACTTCCTACAGGAGGGCTCAGCAAGGATTTCAACTGGCCCTTGAACCATCATCAGTCAAGCCCATCTAATTCTCCGAAACCACAACATGGTATTTAGCTGTAAGATGAACACTAATTTAAAAAAAATTTAAACCACAGTTTTTTTCCCTTGTTGAATATGCCACACCTAGCTCAGTCCCCGGCAGCACTAATTGGATTCTCAACAAATATCTGTTCAATGGATAACTGAAAGGGAAAGAAGATTGACCAACTCTAGTCCCCCAAAATATTCATTCATTGTTATAGACAGAAAGTGAATGCTGACTTTCTTTGAAGTTTTCTTCCTGTTTATTTTTTGGTTTCCCTTTATAGATTTTTTTTCATCAATTTTTACCTTTGGGTCCAGAGCAGTGACACAAACTGTAATAAGCTTTAAAATCTTCTGGAGAACTTATAAGAATACAGCTTGCTGGGTCCCATCAACTGATTCAGATTTCCCCAGCATAACTGCATCAGATTTTGGATTCAGTAGGTTTGGGTTGGGGTCCTGGAATAAGCATTTCTCACAAGTTCTCTTGTACTGGAAAGTCAAAGTATCTTCCTAAGATGAACTTCAATATGTGTCCATATTTTGATATGTGATGGGCTGACTCCCCCCATTTTTGTGGGATGAAACTAAACCACTCACTCTGATCAAAACATATGAATAAGGAAACTGTCGGTTCTAAAAACAAGAACTAAGTTCTAAAAACTAAGAAGCTTTATAGTGTCCAATGAAAGCAGTGGTGCTCTCAGCTACGGCCTGGGATTTTCTTAGTTAAAAGACATATTATTTGAGACTGTTTTCTCCATCACCAAATTCACTGCGTGAGTTCTTTCAGCATTGTTTTATTTCTTCCTGAACAACCGTGTTTCTCTCTAACTGAAAATTCCCTTCTGGAAATCATGTAACTGGGAAGCTCTAGAGACTGGCTTATTTCACAGAGGTTTTGCACAGTCTCCTTTGCCATTTGCATTATGCATTAGAGATGAGAATTAATGAAGAATTTTACTATCATCCTCCACAGATTCCTACCTCACTCCCAATGCTTCCAACCACATGCATCACCTCCCAGGCTCACTGTCTGTCCCAAGCTTTCTCTTTCCAAGCAAACAGAATCATCAGCTACTCGGCTGCCTTAGACAAGAACCTCTGAGTCACACTGGACTCTTCCTTCTTTCCTACATCTCACATCAAACTGGCCAGTTTTTATTCTACTTCTTTAATATTTGTATGTTTCAAATGCATAACAGACTTTTTAAGGCATGACAACTATTTTTTTTAAGTATAGCTGATTTACAATGTTTTGTTAATTTCTGCTGTACAGTAAAGTGATTCAGTTACATACATATATACTTTCTTTTTTATATGCTTTTCATTATGGTTTATCACAGGATATTGAATATAGTTCTCTGTGCTATACAGTAGGATCTTGTTGTTAACAACTTTCAAAAAAAATGTTCCATCCATATATTTATTTCTCCCTCATCACTGTCGCTTTAGTCCAGAAATATATCCTCATTCACAGGGACCATGGCAGAAACCCCCTGAATAATTTCCCATCTTCAGTTTCTCTCCATTTTCACTTTCCTTTCATTCAGCTGTCACCATTATGTTTCTAAGAGATGGGCTGCTATTACTCTCATGCTAAAAACCTCCCTAAGATCGGGCTTCTCTTGGGGGTTCGAAAAACTCTTCAGGCTCAGTTTGGTCCCAGATCACCTTTTCAGGTACAACTTTTGCTCCACGTATGTTTTACATATACTTTATGCTCTACAACTATCTGCTTTATGCTCTGAACAGCTTGTTCTTTTTCCTCTACTTTAAAATATTTTTGGACACCTTATCCGTGTTTCAAATATGATAAATCCTTCCATGCCCAGTTCAAAAGCCATTCTTTCTTTCTAGCCCCAATACACTACTCACTTCTTGATGTGGATGAACAATGTCTACTTTTCTTTCTACTCCATAAGCTTCTTAAAAGCAGGAACCAAGTTTTAATTACTTTCGGATTCCCAAAAGTAATACATGTTGTAGCACACCTACAGCAGTTACTGGTAATAAACAAATGCAGCAATGAGTTGGATAGAATTAATCAAGATCTGTCAGAATGGGACTCTGGATGAGTACTATTCTGATGGAGTTAGAGTATTACCAAATTAGAGGTTTAAGAACACAGCTATCTTGTGATTTAGATTAGACTTAGTTGATCAAAACAGATCAGATGAACCTTATGTTGATATGAGGATTTCAGACCCACAAACAATAAATTCAAAGAGACCCGTGGTAAATTCATTTGATTATGTGAGAAGCGTTCACATAACCAAATAAACTAAAAAAACACCTGTGATGGTGAAAACTCATTAGCGGGCCCTTACTACTCTAGCAACAAATTCACGAGCGCTTTAGCACCCTGAAAAGCAGCAAAGGTGTCTTAGAAAATTCAAGGGGTCATGTAAATTGGTAAAAAGAGCACTGGCTTAGAATTCACAAACACTCTAGTGTGAATCCCAGCATTGTCCCACCAGTTGGGTGTTTGTGAGCCTTTATTTGACCTGTCTGATTCTCAGTGTCTCCACTGTGAAATAGAGATAGCAACACCTACCACATGGGTTGATGACTAGACTAAATGAGATAACATGTATAAAATGCTGAGCACAGTGCCTCGTGCTTACCAGGCAGTCGATAAATGAGCCTCAGACACAGTTTCAAGGGCACAGGTAAAAATTAGTCACTCCTTGTGTTCTATAGACGCGCATAGGCATTTTGAAAAGGCATGGCGATGTTTAGACAGCAGAATGAGAGGTCCAAAGAGAGAACAGGAGCTGGCGATGAAAGCAGGAAGAGATTGGACAAAAGTATTCATCTATCTGCATACTTTTCTAAGTCATGAACAGCTCAGATAAGAGGTATTTCAAAGGCAGTCTATTGCTTCTACCATGCTCATACGTGTAGCTTTACCACCCACAGTGTTAATCCCCCACTGTTGAATGACATGCTTTGCATCCCCAAAGTGTTCCCAGGAGTTAAAGAAGACATAGTTGGGCTAATAACATACCTGCTGATTGAAGAGCAAGAGACCTTTGTTTGTTTGTCTGGTGCTTTATTTCAGTGAAATAAAGATTTTTAAAATTATAATGAATTATCACGGCTCCCTCTGTCTCCCACAAAATGCCTAGTACCCAGTTTATATGCTGCAATAGTTTGGTAACAATAATGCTAATGATGACAGTAATAATTTAAATCAGGAAACAGCTCAATTTAAAACACATTGATTAAAGCATCCATTACACTCTAAAAACATGTGTGTCATTTATTGTTGTTGGGCTTCAATCTTCCATATTAAAACATATCTTCTCTGAGTCAAGTGCATCTCCCTTTGGCTCTGCCTGAGACCATTCTTTCTATGTGTTTTGTAAACTTTGAAATTCCCTCCTAATTATGATAAACACCTTTGTTATAATTTCAGCTAATCTTACTATGGTGCAAAAAACAGAAATTTATTTTTCTACTTTTCCTGCACTAACACTGCTAACACATTCTCTGAAATCATCATATAAAAGAGCCAAAGAACAGGTCTGTGGACATGAGTTGAATTAAACACAGTGCTGCTCACCAACCTGCCGTGAAGCAGGAGCGATGGATATTCACAGGGAAAGAAGTTAGAGAGCTAATAAATTTGCAGAGAAGCAGTTTTGGTGGATGTAGAACTAAGAGGAAGGGGGTGTGGGGAGAAAGGACAAAAGAGAAATGCAAGTAGATTTTTAAAAGAAAGTGATAAGGGGCTTCCCTGGTGGCGCAGTGGTTGAGAGTCCGCCTGCCGATGCAGGGGACATGGGTTCGTGCCCCGGTCCGGGAAGATTCCACATGCCGCGGAGCGGCTGGGCCTGTGAGCCATGGCTGCTGAGCCTGCGCGTCCGGAGCCTGTGCTCCGCAACGGGAGAGGCCACAGCAGTGAGAGACCCGCACACCGCAAAAAAAAAAAAAAAAAAAAAAAGAGTGATAAGAGAGTGATAAGGACCATAGCATTCAAAATGCCTGGCCAAGGGGAATGAAGACATGGGCACAGTAGCCAAGACAACTGGGTCCTAGAGACATGACTTGGATGAACAAGAGCTGGTTTGGTGGAGCGTTTGCCTCCTGGTTTCATATCAGATATGGATGATGCTGCTTTGTGTGAGATAATACTTTGAGTGCTATACAGGATGTGAAAAAAATGTTCTCCAATTTCTAGGAGGAAGAAAAGGCACTGAGCTATGAGAAAATGAAGAAAAACGGAGTGAACGTATTGTGAGGTAAGCAGTTGACCTATGAGAACTAAGGAGTAAGTGCAAATACTGCTCCTCATAAGAGGAATCATGCCTAGGGCAGGGGATCTCTTAGAACAAAAGTGTATTTCTCTTCAGTATGTGTACCCACACATCCTCTGGCTCCCCATGAAGCTGTAATGAAGGGCTCAGACTCAGGCTCTCTACCAGGTAAACCCAACATTTTGCTTTTATAACTGATTTGAATCTGAACTTCATCTTTTCTTTCTTCCTTTCTTCCTCCCTCCACTCTCTCCTTCCACCTCCCTCTCTACCTCCGTCCTTCCTTGCCTTCCTTAATTTCTTCCTCTCTTTCCCTATTCCCTGTTTTCTCTCGCCCTCCTTCCCTCCCTGCCTCCCTTCTTCCCTCCCTCTCTTTCTTTCTCTGAAAAAAATATCTTCAAAAAATGAACAGAAAGTAAACAGGGAGAAATAACCCTGGACGTAGTATAAGAGAAAGGGATATATTTACCTTAAGGGGCATAAGCAGATCTGAGTTCTCATGCTGCATTTGTCACTAGGTAGCTGTGTGACCTTGGACAAATCACTGCAGCTCTCTGGGCTTTAGCTGCCTCTTTATTAGAATGAGGAGATGAAATTAGATCATCTCTAACTGCTCTTGCAGTTGTAAGTACTTAGTTAAAGGGTAAGAACTTAGAACTGGATGAGGGTATCAACTGCACTATTAAATTACTATATGATCTTGAACATATGTAATTTTTGAACCCAGTTTCCCTAATCTATAAAATGTGAGTAAAAATACCATCTACATCATAGGATTATTGTCAGAATTAAGTGACATGAGTCACGTCAAGAATTGAGAATGGTGCTTGGCATATAGTAAGTGCTTAATAAACCTCAACTATCATTTTTAACCTTAATGCCTTTTTTTGTTACTATGGTCAGAGCAAGTTCTTCATTTACAAATTCAATTTCTCTGATAGCAGAGGAGTAATGCTATATTACAAAGGCCATTTAAAAATATAAAATAGCATGAGAACCAAACAATTTACAGATCTCCATCTATTCACATGTTGGTAACACAGATCCTCTAAAGAGACGAAATAAAATAGATCATAAAAAATTCCCTTTTCAGAACTATCAGTGGATGTTAGACATTATCAGGTCTATTAAACAGGTATCTGCCTTGTAGATTTTTGTTGATGGTTGCTGATGTAGTTATTGATTTATTCAGAAATCTATCCACTTTCCTTTGGGGACTTATTTCTAGGAAAACACAGACTCTTTCTTGGTCAGAAAAACTAATCCTTTTGCTGTTCATCAGGCCACACTTCAGTCTAAATATGTTCCTTGTACCTACTGGGCTCTTCAGCCATGACCTTTGTGTCCAAGTTTACAAAGGGGAGAAAGGAAGAGTCTTAAAGGTGTCAACCGGGGCACAGCTTTCACTCAAGCTGTCAAGTTGAAGTAAGTAAAAAAACAATCCTGGAAGTAGAGCAAGCTTTAGTAGGGAGTTGGGTTCTTTCTTCTCTGTTCTCCTTTCAAGGGAAATTAGTGTGGTTTACACGATGGGCTGGAGAACACAGCTTTTTACCAACACCATGGAATATAAACAGTTAAAAAGTTCCACTAAGATAATCAGTGTGAGATCTTTAGCCCAACATTTAGGATTTACAGCTGATATTGGGAAAAAGGAAACCACATGGTGATGGAGAATATTGACCCTTATTGACTACATGGTATGTGCATAGGCAATAAACACTTACTAAAGTATTCCAACGAACATGGAAGATAAGTATCATCTTCCCTTTATACATAAGTACTTTAGATACCACAAGCCAAAGTCACAAAATTGTCATCCAGTGGAGCTGAAATTCAAACTCAGTCTACCTCCCTCTAAAGTTTCTGCTTCATTCTGGGATAGTCATACGTTCTGGGATAGTCATAGCATCCTGAATGTATAGATGTATGTGCAATGAAAAAGAGAACCTTCTGATGGTAGATGGTGTAGTTGAGGCCAAAAGTCTTTGCATTATAGCACCAAACTTGAAATAACTGCAGAAGCTGACTGGAACTCTCTGCAATTTAGGCATTAACTCTGATTTAGGAAAGGGACCATTTTAATGCAGGGAGACATGGATCATAATGGGATTTAGAGCTCTGTAACATCCAAAGACCCATCTGAGGATGATGACAGAAGCAGCAGAAAGAGAAGAGGGATACCATCTTAGCCATACTTGGCTATCTATCTTATCAAGACCTCAGGGGGAGGGAACTGACAAGTAATATCAGAACTACATGAGTTTTGCTAGGATATTATATTGTAACATAGTTTAAGCTCCTGTGGTTTATTAATTTTCTGATCTAGAAAATACCTGGGCTTATCAACACTATCCAACAAGTGGTGGGAAAAAAAAAAAAGGAAAACAGGGAATGAGAGAGGTAATAAGAGATGCATAAGAAAAAAGAAGTAGAAAGAAATTTAAAAATTAATATGATACTTTGACAATGATCTTGGGTTTGATGTATAGAAGGAAGCTTTCCACATACAGGTCTAGACAGAACTCCACTTAGATGATCCACTCCAATTTCCCCACCCACCTATTCTCCCTTTATGAATTGACAGGTATAACTATGACGGGCTTTGCACAGTTTAGAAGCAGTTGGCAGTTGGTAGATCCAATAGCATAGTTGGAGTATTGGATTAGAATGAAATAATGCCATTTGCAGCAACATGGATGGACCTAGGGATTATCACACTAAAGTGAAGTAATCCAGAGACAGAAAGACAAATATCATAACAATATCACTTGTATGTGGAACCTAAAAAAATTATACAAATGAATTTATATACAAAACAGAAATAGACCCATAGACATAGAAAACAAACGTATGGTTTCCAAAGGGGAAAGCAGGAATGAGATAAATTAGGAGTTTAGGATTAACAGATACCCGCTACTATTTATAAACTAGATTAACAAGGTCCTACTGTATAGCAGAGGGAACTATACTCAGTATTTTGTAATAACCTATAAGGAAAAAGAATCGGAAAAAATATGGAGATATAACAATCACTTTGCTGCACACCTAAAACTAACACAACATTGTAAATCATCTATACTTGAATAAAAAATAAAATAAAAAAGAAGTCATCAAAGCTGTCACCTACAAATTGGTACTTGCCGTTTACCTCTACAAGGATCAAATTATGAGCCATTGCAGCTGCTGACCTTCAACACCCCCTGAAAGGAGTTCAGGGTGGAGATCAGGAATGAAGCACTCTGTGCTCTGGCAAAAACTGGCAGAACAAATCTTCAGATAGGTATTTTCAGGAGACGACTTTATGGGCTCAATTCTTGCATCTCCGCGTTATCTAGAAAAGCACTAAAATCCTTCATGGTGACGTCTTCTCCTCATGACTAGCAGAAAACTTTCTGCAAAAATATGTGCTTGACTGCATGTACTCCCTCTTCACCAAAATCACATATACACTGACCTTCCCCCTACCTCTTTGGAGCAGTTTCTCAGAGCTATCTGAAATGCTGTCTCCTGGGCTGCAGTCTTCATTTTGCCCCAAATAAAACTTAACTCACAATTCACACGTGCATTTTTTTTTTCAGTCGACAAAGCCTGATTTGGCTCTACCACCGATATCACTCTATGTGACTCAGAGCAGGTCACCCACATCTTCTTTATCCATTCATCCGATGATGGACACTTAGGTTGCTTCCATGTCCTGGCTATTGTAAATAGAGCTGCAATGAACATTTTGGTACATGACTCTTTTTGAATTATGGTTTTCTCAGGGTATATACCCAGTAGTGGGATTGCTGGGTTGTATGGTAGTTCTATTTGTAGTTTTTTTAAGGAACCTCCATACTGTTTTCCATAGTGGCTGTGTGAATTTACATTCCCACCAGCAGTGCAAGAGTGTTCCCTTTTCTCCACACCTTCTCCAGCATTTGTTGTTTCTAGATTGGAATATTACTCAGCCATAAAAAGAAACAAAATTGAGTTATTTGTAGTGAGGTGGATGGACCTAGAGTCTGTCAAACAGAGTGAAGTAAGTCAGAAAGAGAAAAACAAATACCATATGCTAACACATATATATGGAATCTAAGGAAAAAAAAAAAATGTCATGAAGAACCTAGGGGTAAGACTGGAATAAAGACACAGACCTACTAGACTCTGACCTACCATCCGCCTTCACCTGGACACAGCCTATGATTCTGGCACAGTGTCCTGCTTATGGTACTTGCTCCATAACTGTGTGTCAAATGGAAATTAGCATCGGCTTTTGGTACTTTTGCTTATCATGTTCTCCCTTGAAGCTCAAAACACATCACAGTACATGGATGCTTTCCAGAGATTCTCACCACTCCTGACATGAGGGGCACTGTGCCACACTGAAATCCAACTTCCTCAAGCCATCACATGTTATAATTGGGAACAGCCAGGCACCTTATGCTTTTTTATGCCAGATGAGATGATATTTGAAAAAAATATATGAAAAGTTTATGAAGGGTCCAGATGGCTTGTAACAGGGCTGTAAACAACCTGACACATCCTCAAAGGTATAAAAATATGTCATTTTTAAACATGTACAATGATAACGTAAAAACCTCAGCAATTCTGGCAAAGTCAGACAAAGCATTTGGGGAAGGCCTTGTCGGTCTGTTATCATATGTAGAATGCAGACGCGCAGATTTTATTTCTCTCCCCACACTTCTAAAATTGCATTTGTAATTCGCCGCTTAGAACTAACGAAAAGACTGCTTTCTTGGTATATAATCCTCGGCAATCACAGAAACATGCCAACTAGTTTCCCGTCTCTTGCAGCCCAAGATTGTGTTAGAGAGAAGCATAAACCAATTAAATGTCAGGAGCAATTAACTTCTGCATTTTTCATGCAACACAGAATGAGAAATTTTTATAGTACTCCTATAATTAAAGTTAATAAAAATGAATACAGAATTCCCCAAAGGCCCGTAAGTCATGCAGGTTCCTGTGATCACACCATACAAATATTCTCCACCTTGTGGGAGTCTTATGGTTTCATTGGAAATGCTGTGCAGACTGGGTCTCTTCTTGTTTTTTACAGCTACCTATGCAGTTCATCCACCACTCTGTTCTCCCACTAAAGATGAGGGGAGAATCCTGCTGGACTCAGAAGACAGAGACGGGCTGACCCACCTGCTCTGGCCACTTGAGAGCCAGGAAGGCAGAGAGAATTCTACGCTCACAGATAGCAAGTCAATGGGATGGGGAATAAAAAAGGCTAAAAGCAAGTGAAAGCTCTGAGTCAAGGTAAAGAAAAGTCCTATTGAAGTCTCATTTCAAAACCATTTCAAGTCAGAGGAAAGGGTTTAAAACCAAGGAAATTGTATCTTCAAGTAACTAACAGATGAAAGGTGTGTGATAAACATAAATGGCTATTTTTAAGCATACAGATGCATGTGTGTATAATGACAAATCATTCTATTTGAGGAGCATCTTCCTACCAACAGTATGCATGTCTGTTCATAAATATCCATGCCTTTTCATATACTTATAATGTAAAAGAGTGATATTCTACAGAGAAAAGACACTGAAACTTGCGAACACTTCCCTCAGGATTGCATCAAAACTGGATGCTACAAATGCTAAAGCCCAGAACCATGCCTATAATCTACATTAGTAAGTTATAAAGGAGCATGTTTCTTTTTTTTCTTTGAGGCAAATTAAGTAAAAACCCCAAACAGAGCTACAGTAGACTAAATTTTGTTAGAATGAATAAACAAAAAATAACATGCTTGTTATATATAAAATAACTATCAGAACAGAGGGTCAATAGAGATCAAAAATAATTATCCATATGCTAATACCAAGAAATAACTTCTATTATCATTTGATAAAAATAAATCTCTCTACTTATACTTGCAATCAGAAGAAGAGATGGAAAATAGAAAGACCAAAGTAATTTTACACCATGTGATCATATCATACATGCTATTTATATTAATGTCAATCAGTTAGACATGGCTATAGAAAACGTGAAAGGTCCAGTTTGCACTAAATAATCATTGGCTGTTTTCTTTTTGTTTTCTAGTATAAAGAGCCAGGCTAGAAATAACATCTTAAAACTATGAGGTTTGCATGCTTCTTAGCATAAGCTATTCAGGGAATGGTTTTGGGTTCTCTATCCAATTTCTTTACTAATCATCTGGGTAATGTGGACATACCATTTTAAAGCAGAGAAACAGAGGCAATGATCTTTCATGAAAAAGAAATTATAAAACCCTAAACAAACTCAACTTTCCTGCCAAGACCTACTGAAGACAACGGAGATGGTAAATGTCAAATAATGCAATGTAGGTAAAGTCAGTCTATTAGGGAGCTTACTCAAAAAGCATAATAAGTTTAATTGTCTGTGCATAAGTTCATGGTAACGATGACATTCCATTTCATTCAATCTGGATGAATCAGGTCTTCTAAAATTATATGTGACGAGTCAGACACATTGATCCCAGAAAAAGGGACATGAAGTTATCATCTATTAAATGCAAAAAAATAAATAAATAAAGATTCTGCTGAAGAAACACACACACAAAAAAAACCTTTATTTTTTGTAAAGGTTATGGAGAATATTTTCAGTTAAAAAAGTGTATCAAAGAAGTGTGAAAAGTTTAGGAGGGACTTAGAAAGCAAGTGATGATCAGAATGAGAAAGCCAACAAATTTAAATTTTGAACCCTGTAGTACTCAGGGGTGAAAACCTTGGGGCACAGTGCTTGGTTCTGTTAAAGTATGTAAAAATGAATGCCTGACTTCTTATTATTTAAAACCTACTGCTGTGACTGGTTCTGAAATAAAATTTGTTTCTGGAACTTATCTTAGAAATTTGGCTTTTCATCAAATTTCAGTTGTATATTTGTAAATATATGTCTCTATAAATACACACATTTACAATAGTAGATGTTCCTTGTATCTCATCCAAATTATTTCAGCACTTATCATAGCATATATTACCTCTAAAAAAAAATCTTCCTTCTGTTTAATTCTTGAGGTCAGGGACTTTGTACCTTATATTCCCTATTTAACAAGGTAAATTGTAATGAATGACAACTAAATAAATAAATACATATACCTATACAAACACACAATCAGAGACACTCTCACAATGCACACACATGTACCTACTCATTTAGACACATACAAGTGTAATTATATACATTTATACACTTATTTATGTATGCATAAGTGCCATTATATATTACAGTACAAGTGCTATTACAGTACAAGAGCTTGAGGTGCACAAAAGAGGAAGTACTTCAAGGGAGAAGTGGTATTTGAGTTGGAGCTTGAAATATGAGTAAGACTTTAACAGGTGGAGGTGGAGTAGGGAATTCCAAGCTAATAGGACACTTTGAGCAGAGGCTGACTGCATGACTATTTAGGGTCTGATATAGCTACAGAATAAGTGTTCAGTTGTGAAAGGTTAGTCAACAAGGTTGGACAAGTAAGCCCAATGTTCTAAGCATTTTTCATCTATTAATCTATTCAGTTTCATGAAATTCCTATCAAGTAGGTAGGCTATTATCTCCATTTGACAGATGGAGACACAGGCGCCCAGAAAGTTGCCCATGGTCATTTAACTAACATGTGGAGGAATCTGGATTCAACATTAGGCAGTCTGATGCTGGATCCACAGTATTGGGTACTTTTGTATTCATCATGAATAAAAGAAAGAAGGAAAGTTCCCATAGCTGCTGAACATAGCCAGAGGCAACCTCAGGTCAGCAGGCAGACCCCACAGTGAATTAACACTTTTGTAAGGGAAAGTGTCCAAAGACCTGGGAACATCTTCCCATTAACAAGAATGGGAAACTAGTCAAGGCTCTACTCTTGAGTCCAGAGAGCACTGGTTGCCCCAGGTACTGAGAGTTTCAGAGTAACCTGCTTTTACTTCAGGCAGGGTCCAACATCCTCTATCCATGCCACAGCTGGACCAAGCCATCTTCAACCTAGCGGTAGCATTACAGACACCTCCTGAGAGGTACCGTGTTCCTTCACAATCTTGGCGCAGAGAGACAGTAAAATTGAATGAAAGTGGGAATTCACCCTAGAGAGATCCATAGGAATTCTCTTAAAGCAATCTTTGATGAAATCCTTGAGCACTGCATGCAAGTCATAATAGCTTCAAAAATTTATAAAGGCAATTTAATGCTCAGAGTATAACGGGAAATTATAATAAGTAGGTAAGTATGGGGAATGTCACATAGAAATTCCAAAGTAAACTGGCTTTCTTTAGAACTTACTTTACCCTTCTAGAATATAGCCTAGGACCAGTCAAAATACAATTTAAATAGGTGCAGGGGGCTTGAAGCATAGTAAGATTAAAGCTGAGGCTTTTTCTGAAAGCTGTCTGTAAGAAAATTGTATTCTCTATCTAACTCAGCAGTTGCTCTATCATCCAATATTATACATTGAATTTCACCATATTCAGCTTTGATCTTTCTCATTTGCTTTATCTGTTACTGCAGAATAAGATTCTGTTTTGTGTGTAAATATTTTGATTGCCCAAATCAACCATCTAGTGTTGTGAGCTTCTCGAAATCCAAGATGAATAAACATAATGTCTTAACAGCAGAAGCACAGACTTTTGACCTGGATGGAGTCGGCTTGTCTCTAAGCTGTCCCACTCCCATCTGTGGGACCTCAGGGAAGGTACTTCAAACCTCACTGAGGCTGTTACACAGCCATAGAATAGGAATGATAACAACTACCCTTCCAGGTGGCTCTCGTGACTGCAATGTGAAGGCTTTCCTTATATGGAAAAAGCCTCAAGCTCTCAATAGTTTTTATTTTTAATACACTTTTTTTTTTTTTTTTTTTTGGTACGCGGGCCTCCCCCTGTTAGGGCCTTTCCCGTTGCGGAGCACAGGCTCCGGACGCGCAGGCTCAGCGGCCATGGTGCACGGGCCCAGCTGCTCCGTGGCATGTGGGATCTTCTCAGACCGGGGCACGAACCCGTGTCCCCTGCATCGGCAGGCGGACTCTCAACCACTGCGCCACCAGGGAAGCCCTACACTTTATTTGTTAAGAGAAGTTTTAGGTTCACAGCAAAATTGAGTTAAGGTCATAGATGTTTTCCATATACCTCCTCTCCCCACTCATACACAGCCTCCCCCATTATCAACATCCTCCACCAGAGTGGTACATTTGTTATAACTGATGAACCTACATTGACACATCATTGTCACCCGAAGTCCATCGTTTACCTTAGGGATCACTCTTAGTGCTGTTTGAAAAAATTTATAATGACATGTACCTAACATTATAGTATCATACTGAGTAGTTTGATTGCCCTAAAAATCCTCTGTGCTCTGCCTACTCGCCCCCACCCCCAGCCCTTGGCAATCATTGATCTTTTTCCTATCTCCACAGTTTTCTCTTTTCCAGAATGTCATATAGTTGGAATCGTAGAGTATGCAGCATTTTTAGATTGGCTTCTTTCACTTAGTCACATGCATCTAAGGTTCCTCCATGTCTTCATGGCTGAAGAGCTCATTTCTTTTTAGTGCTGAATAACCCTCTGTTGTCTGGATGAACCAGCTTACTTATCTATCCTGCTGAAAGCCATCTTTGTTTCTTCCAGTGTTTGATAACTAATACATGTTTTGAGGAAAAACAAAGATTTTGAAAGGAATAGTTTTCAGGTAGCCCACATCTTCATGTCTTTATAAGGCAAAGATGTAGCATTACTGAGCTGGGCCTTTTGACTAACTGGGATGTCTTGGTAACTCTACTGTAATCCGTCGGAGTAGTATCTCTAGCTATTTAACACTAAGACAGTCATCAGACGGTACCCTTAAAAAAGCAACAGCATCTAGAGGCTTAGACTCTACTTTTGAGCCACTGAATCAAAGCCTTTATTGAATTTCTCTTTCATTTTCTCCAAATATAAAATGAGGATAAATGGTGCCTGCCCTTCCAACCTGACAATGTCCTACTGATGATCAGGAATAGTATTCATGATTACTCATATCTGAATTGTTTTTTGTATACATTATAACACTCCCTGCCCTCACATGACCACTGTGAAGAAGCCTCTCTATCTAGTAACTGTTAGTCGAAACACTGCTAAATATCTCATGAATTAGATTTCTCTTTGTTCCCACATGTCACTGTTCAATCTCTGAAGGATCTGTAAAGGTCACCCAGCACGCGAGTGGCACTGCTGGGACACAGACCCAGGCCACTGACTCTAAATCCAATGTGCTTCTGACCATGGCAGGTGGCCTTTCAAAGAGGAATAATACATGTGGAAGTATGAGACTGAACTACTGAAATTCCAGTTTTGTAAGTTAAGAAAAAACAGTTGAATATCAGCAACTTCATACGGTTCAATTCGATATTTTACGAATGTGTAAAGGTTTATACATACAGAAGTTATTGTGACAAACTGTGGCTGATTAGCACTGTCTACAGACCACTCTCATACACAATGGAATCAATTACCTAGAATAGTCTGGCCACTTAAAACTGCAGGTACCATAGTATTACTTGCTAACGTGTATGTTTCCTCTAATGTAGGAATGTGTTAAATATTTCATTTGCCTTGCACCTGAATCTTCTTTTGGTGAGGCAGTGCAAGGCAAATGAAATATATAACACATTCCTACAGCCCAGGAAGTGTGTCAACTGCTGTTTTAAGTTGACTGCTGCTTTCTGGAACCCTTTCCTGAAAGAATGAACCAAAACATTTCTCTCTGTAACAAGAAGTGCTTTGTGCCAATAACAACTCAGAATTGTCATTGGGGCTAGATCCCAAGACATTCATTTGACCTTAATGAACAAAGATGAGTTGCTTTTAGATCTATCTCATAAGGATGACATGAGCATTAGAATTCAACCTAATGAAAACAAATAACAGTCCCCAAACTCCCGAAAATAATTGTGTCTGCTTTTTACAGAGAACTTGGAAGTTTCAAACGAAAAGGGCTCCTTATAGACACTTTTACAAACTTAGTACAAAGTGCCCAATTGTTTGGGAAATAAAAGGAAATCCAATACTTGATACAGTGATCAGTTAGGCTGAGGAATGATTAGGGTATGAAACTATATTTTTACTAGAATCACATGACATAGTAAATCCAGAGTTCTCTGGAAGCTGTAGATGTCTGATGCTTCAGAGGAAATATTAAATAACAAACTACACATCCAAACAGTATCAATGTGCAGTCAACTTCTTCATCTGAACTGAGTGTCTGAGAACCTGGGGTGTAATTATATATAAATTAATTTGCAGGCTCCAGCTGTTTTATAGTCCACACTAGGAGTTCTCATTGCTGAAAGGGGCTAATAAAAAGACATCTTATGTTCTAGAATAAAATTCAAAATTTATAATTTCAGTGCATAATTCTTCATGCATTTTGATTTCTGCATTTGTTGTTGTAGAAGCTCCCTAAGTAGGAAAAATTTTTTAAAAAAAGAATTAAAGTATCTTCTAACTACTTTTCAATATAAACAATTAGCTTTGAATCTAATCTCATTTCAATGTTTTTTAAAAATCTCTAAATTGTTGCCACATAGACTTTCTAAACTATATGCATAATATATTTGTATATTATTTATAATGTCATAAAAGTTTTGTGACTATGTAGTTTATAATAAATCCTAAGTGGTTTGTGTACTTTTTACAAGCCTACTAAATGAAAAATATATTTTTGTAAGACATTATTAACATTTATTTCCCAAACAAACAGCAAAGATTTACAAGGAGATATAAAATTTGCCTAAATGAGTCTGTTGGATTTAAATCTTAACCACATTAAATTGAGAGTATGCAAATTAAGAAGGTAGCTTTGAACAGAATAAGGCAAAAGACAAAATAAACTAAAATGATGTTCTTTTAATTTGTCTTATTGCTTTCCAAATATGGCCTCCACAGAAATGTAGGCCCTGAGTAAACTTGGTATAAAAGATCTAAAGAGGAAGCTGTAAAGAGAATACACGACTAGATTAGAAATAAAGAAATTTCTTTTCTAGAAATGTATTATTTTTTGAAACTTTTGAAAACTTTGGGGAAACTTTTGAAATGTTTGCTTTGGGGAAACTTTTGAAATGTTTGGGGAAACTTTTGGGGAAACTTTTGAAATGTTTGCCTTCACACCAAACCATTTATTCATTTATCACTTATTCATCCGTTCCTTCAGCAAGCTGTATATTGTTCACGTATAAATAAATGGCAGAAGATGAGCGAACAGAAAAGGAAAAGGAGTTTCTATCCTGAAGAGTTATTTTTTTCAATCTAATTGAAAGAGAGCATACAAAGTTGAAACCATTAAAGAACAGTTCTGTTTTAATAAGGTCTTATGAATGAGGGCATGAATGTTTAGAGACACTCAGAAAATCAACATCAAGGAAGTAACTGGAGTATGGCCAGCTTCTTGGTGTATTTTGACTTGGGTCTTAAAGACAAAGATCTCTTTTTGACCCGGACACCTAATAATATATCTGATGTACATTTATCTCTCCTCAGAATCAAATTATTCCACCTCACTCTCATTCTTTATTTTGCTATGTTTCCAGTAAAACTATCCCATATTTATACCAAGAAAGCTCTTTATTTTCGAAGTCAAGATATAAAGCTTCTCTAGACTCTTGACCATAAACAACATTGACTGCAGGAAAGGACCAGGACAGGTCAGTCCCAACCTCTGGGAATGTAAATGACGGCAATAACACAGCAAAAAGAACTGGTTGCTACTTATCAAGCACCAGCTTCAGGAGTAGCAATTGTGTCACCAAAAGTTCCTAAAGGAAAAAACTATGGAGAGTGATAGTTGGAAAAGATCACGGTAATCGAGGTTCGCAATCTAGTAGGAAAAATGAAGAAAAAATACAACATGGTGGTTTTTCAAGGACTGAGGTGATTCCCAATGAAGGTATCCATCTAAAAGTAAGAAGAAAACCTGGCAGAAAGTACAACCACACACAGACATACACAGACTCACACAAGGGGTTCATTAAATACAAAAAAAAAAAATAATGGTTAGTTTAGACTGTTCTAAATTGCAATGACTCTACCTAGCTGGTTCTCAAGGGCTTTGGGGAATAAACTTCTAGGGTGATTCAAACTGTAAAGCATTTTTTTGGTTTTGATTTCATTTTACAAGATACTATATGACACTTACAAACATACAAGTTACAAAGGAGAGACAGAATAAAAAGTGACAGGGCTATCTACCACCTTTATCATGTTTAAATATTTATTTCCATCGGAAGGACACAGAAAATGTAGAGGATCAATACGAGCTGTGTAAGAATCTGCGGACCATCAACCAGAGTCCAGAGTCAGCAGTACTGCTGTCACCAGCTTAGAGGGAAACTGACAACTGCAATCTTGACCACAGGCTGTAAAGTAGAAGTCTATCCATTATTTTTTACCAATCTAATCATCAGGGACAATCATTCTTCTTTTTATTTTTGCATTATGGCGAGAGTAACAGAACAACACAGGTTTTCTGTGTAGGCTCTAGGAAAGACTCTTTCCTTTACCAATTTCACAGTTATGCAAATATGATCTCAACATTTTTAGCATTACAGAAGTGTTCAGTCTAGGCAGAAAGAGGGATATGGTCAAAATACATCACTTATACTCATCTTTCGGGTTAAGTGTCTAAGGCTTGCCATCATCCCCTGAGGATGACTGTTCTTCATAGTACTAACCCATCCTCTTCAACAAAACACAGTCAGCCTGACCCATGGAAGGATGAGTTGCCTAGTGATGTCTGTGTGTTTCCAATGTATTAAAACTCTACATGATGAACATAATCATCGCCCTCCTTAATACATGATAAATGATGTCTTCAGATAGCAGGGAAATAATGAACTGGCACCATATTTTTGCCTGATAAGTTCATGCATCACTGTACCTCTGTCTTCAAGGATCTCTCTTCCTACCCCTCAAAGTCAGGGAGAATCTTCTCTCTACTCAGAGGAACCGGCCTGTTGGAAAATACTTTTGTTCTTCCAGAAAATAGCTATCTGGAGCCCGTGAAATACAGTGTAAATCACAGTGAGGGCCAATGCTTACTAATTGTCAATGACTAAAGCTCCACATAATGTCTAGTGACACAGAGAATGCCAAATAATGCCTCATCTCTCAGTGCACAGCACAGTCATCAAATATACATTAAAGGGGGCCCATTTTTAAGAGCACAAAGGTGGACATCAAGTGTTGGCAAGAAGGCTCTTCTCAAGCGTGAGCTATGTTACTGAATTAACAGCAAATGCATTATTTAGGGAAGGGGTATGCTTTGAACATTGGGAAAAATACAAAGGCATTGCTTCCTCCCTGCCCCCCCGGTTGATCTTTCCTGAAGAATTTTCTGTTTCATTTGCTTCTTATCAGTCTTCTACAGAGTCTAGTGAACAATCAGGAAGAATGTGGGGGAAATGAGGGGAGTCAGGAAGAATAAATAGGACTTTTCTATTATACTGTCTCCTCTCGAAAAAGTGTCCCATGTGTTTTGATCAATGTAAGAGAGAGGTTAAAATACACCCTAAGGGTGAATTAGAGCATAATTGGGACGATAACCAGTTTCTTGGATATGATCCTAGACCCTCAAGAAGCCCTAGGGTGAGCTGCCCTCTGAATGACAGCAATGGCGGAAAACTTGAAACCACTGGAATGAAGTAAAAAGAATCAGGGCTGGTCAGCTTTCCCTTGGCTCTGTCTCCTTCATAGGGGGACGGTTCCCCAGGAGGCAAGGACACACAAAGACAAACCCAGGATATGCCCCCAGATTTGGCCCACCTGCATACACTGCCATAATAGCATTCTTTTGCAGGCTTACTTGTATTGATATATTTTCTCAATATTTATTATAGTTCGTTTGAATCATGATGGAAACAAGGTCCACACGTTGCAATTGATATGTCTCTCAAGTCTTTTTGTATCTGTACCTTGCCATGACTCTTCTCTCTACTTTTTTTTTTTTTTTTTTTTTTTTGCGGTACGCGGGCCTCTCACCGTTGTGGCCTCTCCCGTTGCGGAGCACAGGCTCCGGACATGCAGGCTCAGCGGCCATGGCCCACAGGCCTAGCCGCTCCGCGGCATGTGGGATCTTCCTGGACCGGGTCACAAACCCGTATCCCCCTGCATTGGCAGGCGGACTCTCAACCACTGCGCCACCAGGGAAGCCCACCTACTTTTTTATTTACAACATATTTCCCAGCGAAAACATTACCTGTAGCCTTTCCTATAATTTGCTGAAAGTTTTTTTTTAATGTGTTTGCTTTAAAAGTATTAGGAAATATATTTTCCTGAAACTCTCAAAAAATAAAATAGCCAAATGCTTCTTCTCCATCCTCAAAACTTTTCTCAATGTCTCTTTCTTCAGAATCTAATTTCTGATTCCTAGGCTATGAGCCAGCTTTTCTTTGTACTTACATCACACCCCAAATTTTGAGCAGTATCCAAAGTAACGGCCACATATGATCAAATGTGTCCGTTTCCTTAACCAAATCCTTCCATTTGATGATACCGTCTGAGGTCACTTTCTCTGCACACGAAGCACATATATCATCAGTGTAGCCTGTAGCCAGTAACCGAGCTTCTGTGTTTGCTCCAGGCACACTTGGATACTGACTATACCGTTTTTATCATAATCCTATAGAATGATAATTAATTAGTACTTCTTTCAACCACTTTGAAGACAAAAGGCACTATGTGAGCATTCAGGATTAACATTCATTAGTATTCCTCCTACCAGCAGCCCAAGTTTTCTGTGCTCTCCCTATTATCACTAAATTCTTTCCTGCAAAGTCTTTACAAACATTAACTAATTAATAATGATTCTAGTCCTTAAGTATGGTACATAAAGAAGTGCGAAAAAAAAGGAGATAGGGAAATTAGTCTCGTTAGTTACACATTTCAAAATGTAAAAGGCAACGGAAAAAAAAATCAGCTTATTTTATAAAAGAAAGACAGAAGTAAAAAGACAAAACCTTTCTGTAGGAAGATTCGGGACTGGAGCCAGCTCTTAAAAGAGGAGGTGGAATAATAATTCCTTGACATTTTCAAGTCACAGATTGATGTGACTTCTCTGGGGTTCTTAAAGAGAGAATAGAAAGTACGACAAAGACAACAGATGCAATGGGTAAAATCAATTGGTAGAACGAACTTCAGGAAGTGGAAAATGGGCCTCAGGGGCCCTTGTCTACACATCACCTACTCAAATGCATTCTTGCCTATAAAATGGAATATGCTGATCACTGAAAACAAACAAGGCTAGATGCACAGTTCCGAATCTGCTTAAAATGTCCAGAGGGTAAGTTATCACCCATTCCTTCCTCCAAGGTAAACTCTGCCATATACACCATTAATGTCAAGTAGTTATTTCAGTTAATATGGACGAACAAAACCCCAAAGCTAAAAGGATTTCTAAAGTGGTACCCAGTCAGATATGTCCACATGCCCTGAACTGGACAAGCAATCCTTGACAAGGAATACACTTGTTTTCCAAAAGATGATTGCAAGTCAACCATTTTAAGTCAAAGTTTATGTCCTATAATTAATAAATAAATTAGAGTTTCCTTCCTGAAAAGAGATTTCACCGTATAAATGAAACAGAATTGATCAGAAAAATAATTGAAGAGGAAACAATTTTATGCTTTTATAGAATGGGCAAACTAATTTATGATAGCAAAGCTATATCCCCTTTTGGAAGCTCTTCAGACCAGGCCAGTTTTGTTAAGCCTTCTTAAAGCTGAGCGTAGTGAAGTTTTAATTGCAGAAATCTTGCTCTTTTCCTGGTAAATAGGCATAATTCAGTGCTCTAGGACTTAGAGCAGCATTCACAATTAAAGCCTCAAATTATCATTGCCGAGTCCATATGGATTAATGGACCTGAGAAAAATCTTTAAAAGACAAATGCAGAGGAAGGGACCATTTTCAGCAATTCTTTGCTGTAAAGGCAGCTGTAGACGGAGTCAGCTAAGTCAGTAATTCCCAGAAATGTTTAAGTCACAGCTTGGCGGGGACTTCCTTAGGGTACTGGAATGGCTTTCTACATTGCCAGTTGACTAGATGAAGGCCACCTTTGTTCAGAGGCATTAAGTGGTCATAACGTGGATTTTAACCCATCTTTATATTGGGGATCGCAAAAGCAAGGGGTTCCAAGCTGAAATGTAACTAGTTGGGTGATGAAAATGCTTCATAGAGGTGGGGAAATGGGGAAGTTTGATTCCACCATGTCCCATGCCTTGTAAATTCATGAATGTGGTCAGACTTACAGTACACCCTTTGGGAAGGTATATTGATGACATTCTACTTAACTTTCCCAATAATGTAAACTTTCCTAAATAATATCCCTTTCTTATGAGTTCCAAGAGCCACCAGAATTTATCCACTTTTGATATATATGCATTTTATTTAGTCTGACCGACAAGTTTATGACACTTTATTATTTTTTGACTGACCAGATTCTATTTTTCCCCTAAAACATAACTTTGTTCATAAGGAGTTTTGTTTAGGAAATTTTAATGTTCTAGAGAAGTTAGGCGCATTTCTTAGTCTGCCGACACTAACTGATTTCAAAATCAGCATTTTTAGCACAACACAGTTCTATATTTTACATTCTTTGCTACCTTTATGAATTGGAACCAGGATTGATGTTACTTGCTCTATATTCAGGTTGAAAAGCATCAAAACAAAAGCAGGCATATTTGGGTTTGAGATGAATTTCACACATTTGGGCTGAGCTCTGAACTGCTATTGATGGGATACTTTCAAATATATCTCCATCACAACATGAAAATACGATCAGAAGAAAGTCTGCAGCAAGGTATGTGGCACGGTTGTACTTATTTATCATCCATTCATTTGTCCGACAAATATTTACTGATTTATTGCTTTCAGCCTAGGTGTCTATTCACACACTTATTTAATAAATGAATTCACATATTCATTCCACAAAGATATAGTAAGTTATGGACTAGATACACTGTCTTAGAAAATGCTAGAGATACTCATATGAATAAGACAAGTCTCTCAACACTGAGGAACTCAGAGTCCAATAAGCATAACAGGCATGTACATAATTGCCTTCTAGTGAAAAAAATATATAATTAGTGTAACCATATAAAGTGATTACGAGAATACAGGAAAGTGAGAACAGATATCTCTGTTTCTAGATGTTTAGGAAGGCTGCTCAGAGGGTTCGACAGTTGAGGTGGGCCTTGAAGATGAAGCAGAGATTCAATAGGCAGGAAGAGCCCAGTGACTCTCAAAACAACATAATGTTTTTTTAGGAATTAGGAGTGGATCATGTGGGATGTGATATGATGAAGAAACAGGCAAAGGAGATAGAAAATTATGCTGGGCTTCACGATGATAGGTCTGCCCACCGCCCCACTCCCCCAAAAGAAAATTATATAAACATGTTTAATAAGAAAAGGCATACTTTATGTAGACATGAAGATAATAAATGTGTATTTAGTGCCTATTGCTTATAAAAACTGTGTAAGCCCAGGGGAAAAACAAAGACTTACACAGGCCCTATCTACAGCATTCCTAATTGATATCCTGTTGTGAATGAAAGTTATTGTTTTATGGTATTTGTGAGTGGGGGTAAGTGTGTGTACAGCTTGGCTCTACCACTAGATCATAAATTCCTGAAGAGTCTGAATATAAGACCATATATTCTGCTTCTCTGTATTCTTCCAGCATCAATTGTGGTGCCTTATAATACACAGTAGATGCTAAATAATTATGTTCTGAAAGAAAAGACAAGTGAATAAGTTTGCTATCTAATTGAGGAGGCATTATTTATACAGATAAGAAGTTAAATAACAATACACAGGACATCACACAGCAGTATGTAATGGGAGTGCCAAATGAATGTCTTGAGTCAGTAATACCCAAGAGTTCATAATAGACACTGAAGAGAGAAATAAACTTTTCTTTGAAGAATAAATCAGATTTGGAAAGGAGAGAAAAGACCAGCAGGTGTAAGTAGCTCTAGGGTGTCTGGATGAAAACTTCCACAGACTGGGCTCATTTAATATAATTTTAAAACTTTGCTAAGTGAATGTGGGTAATGGGGCCAAGGTTGTAATCTCCCCCAGCTATGAAACTAGATCAGTCAATTAGCTCTGTCCTCTTCTCTTGCCCATGTATGCACCCCCGAAGTTAAAAAACTAATATGTCACAAATGAATTTGTCTACAAAAGAGAAACAGACACACAGATGTAGAGAACAGACTTGTGATTGTCAGGAGGAAGGGGGGTGGGGGAGGGATGGAGTGGGAGTTTGGGATTAGCAGATGCACACTAGTATATAGGGAATGGATAAACAGCGGGTCCTACCGTACAGCACAGGGAACTATATTCAATATCCTGTGATAAACCATAATGGAAAAGAATATAAAAAAGAATGTGTGTGTGTGTATGTATGTGTGTGTGTGTGTGTGTATACATATATATATAACTGAATCACACTGCTGTACAGAAAGAATTAACACAATGTTGTAAATCAACTATATGTCAATGAAAACTTAAAATAAAAATACTAGTCTACAATCAGTGCTGTTGCTGAGAAAAGAAGCCAGATGAGACGCAGTTGATGAGGGCTTACAGCCCAGGCCTATTACTGAAAAGCAAACAAATCACCCAAACAAAATACACGGCTGCTTTATCCACTGTTTACATAAAGAAGGATGTTTTCTTCATATTTTTACAAGAGGAATAGAAGGTCCATGTCCAGCATAATCATTTGTATCCAGAGTCACCCAGAATCAACAGACAGTTTGTAACTTAAAGCAAATACAGACAGGGAGACTTAATTGGAACAAAAATATTACATGCGAAAGTGGAGAGTCAACACCGCTGGCAGGCTCTCATGGCAACAGGTGCTCTTATTATCCTGACAGCCACCCTGTGTGAAAGGGCGATGAATCAGACACACAGCTACAGCTATGTGGGCAGCGCTGGCAACAACCAAAGTCAGATTCCCAAAGAAATGAATATATGTCTGGGTAGGCCTCGAATGGCAATTCTTCATCACATGAAGTAAGAAGAAAAAATAAAAGGCTAACAGAAAACTGGATCTGCTGCCCTTCATAGGTGACGGGTCCCTGAGAACCAAAGCCATTCAGGCACACAGTAACGATGGATGGACACTCCCTCACCCCAGCTGTGATCATTTATGAAATCAGGTGCTTCCTATGTGCGAGAATCTGTGCTCTAGGGAAGAATCCACCTGTAGATGAGCAAATGGAAACTGCCACAGGGGCGGTGCAGGTAGATGTTAGAAGTCAATGATGTTAGAAGATGTTAGAAGTCAATGATGCTACAATGATGTAGTATCCAGAATAGCAGCATCAGACCCCCTGGGAACTTAGAAATGCAGATTCTCGGGGCCTCAGACCAAGTGAATCAGAAACACTGCAAGTGCGGCTGAGGAATCTGTGTTTTGTAAACTCCCCAGGTGATTCTGCTGCAAGCTCAAATTTAAGGATCACTATTATAAGCATTTAGGAAAGGAAAAGAATATGTCCATGATCCACTGAGAGGTGGCCACAATTAGGAAAGTGCTGCATCCTTTTCTCTAAAGGAAAACACTCTTCTAAACATTGATTTATTAATTCATTCAGTCTGGCAAGCATTCACTGAATACTCACTACCTGCCTGGATTATTCTGGGCGTTGCCTAAGGAAAAATTAACAAAACACAGTCCCCTCTTTGACGATAGTAAAGCCTAGTGGGGCAGTAATTAGCCTTTTGCTCTGCTTCCCTTCTGCATGCCTGGCATTTACATAATATGTTTATAGTTACTCTTCATTAAATTGAGATGACCCACCAATTACAAAACAACTGCTTGGTTCAACTTGCTGACTTTAAATGAAAATTCACCAGTGTTTGTCATTCATTACAATATAACACAGTATTCTACTTTATTGAAGCTTCTCTATAATGAAATTAAAAGGCAACTGCTCTATTTATTAAATATTAATCCCAATGGGAGTTGTAAGAGCTATAGGAATTAATAGTGAACCACAGAGCTTTTTTCCGAACAAGGGATAAAGATGCTCAGACCATCTCAGGACTTTTTTTCAGTTGGCTCAGGTCAACTTTCAGGAACCTGAACGGAACCTGTTTTTCAGTTGGCTCAGGTCAACTTTCAGAAAACTTTATTAGTTAACCTCTAGGTTTCCCCTGCAAAGTGGTCACCAAAGAGGCTCAGAGGAACTAGCTGGAAGACCCGAATGCTGAGAATCAGCATTCCATGATAAACCTGGCTGTCAGGAAAATTAGGGGGAGCTCCAATGGTTGAATTTTTTTCTGATTTTCCAGAAGTCCTAGCTCCTTCAAAAGCTTGGAACATATATCCTTGATATGTGAACACACCCTTCCATGTCTTTTAGGGGATGGTGGCGGGTTTATCCAAGGCTCGTTATCGCATTAGTATTGAAGTTCACACATCAGTAGCATTTTATTGCTCCAAATAAAAGAACATGGCTAAATCAAACAATATGCAGACTACGGCAGCATTTATTTTCTTTCCTGCTTTAAAGGTCATTAAACAGGAAACCCCAGAAAAGGTTCACAGTTTGCCTGGAATCGTATAATCCACCAATTTCAGTGCTGGTGCTTGCATATGAGGTGGTATCATTCCTGGGCCCATTGAGGAGACCCTGCCCTTTCCTCAGAACACATGGAAAGCTGGCCTCATGCTCCGTATATGATTAGATATCATCTACTAATACATACAACCGCTAGGATGTACAATCTACTACAACATACATCTAGTGTGGTCCACCTAGAGATACATCCTGACCTCTAGGAACTGGTGGAGATGTTTAGAAGCATTACCTACTCTACGTGAGAGACCAAAGAGCTCTGGACTGTAGAATAGTTAGCATTAAAGAGAAAAGCAGATACCCGGGTAGAATCAGTGGAAATTAAAGGCCAGGAAGAGCTGTGACCCATAAAAGATGGGATGCCCAAAATCTAGGAGAATGACTTTGGTTCTGGTTTGCCAGAATAACAGGAAGGCGATCCTAAGTCCAGAACGGAACGGGCTTAGACAGGCTTAGACAGATCAGCAGAGAGCCCCGGGAAGTCTCAGTTGGCCCGGCTTCTCCACTGGACTTTGTATCTGCTCTATGTACCTAGAATCACCCAGACATTTTGTGCCTTTGTAACTGGGCCACACCATTTGGCAAATCCTCTCATGATCGCACATCTGGGCCTGAGTATCTGTGGCTTTCCAGAAAGGACTATGGGACACATGTCCTCCAGCCTGAAGCAGCATAAAAGTCTCTTCACCCCTTTGATGACACCAGCGAAAGCTCACAGCCCATTGAACCAGGCGAAACCAAAAAGTCCAGCAATGCTGCAGACGAAGGCTTGGTCCTTTCTCTCTAACAGCCTGCGGCTATCTGAGCAGCTTTGTGACCATAATTGCTGGGTGGATAATACTATCATTGTCTTCAGACACAATAAATACCCCTTTCCTAGCCAATAGTAGATTTCAATCTAAACATCAAAATACTCTGTTTTGGTCTGGATTTTCCTGTGTTCCCCCAGAACCCGCCTGCCTTTAATTGTGTGAGTCCTCTGAAAGCTTGGATTGGCAACCTCAGTGAATAGAAAACAAACACAAAGGATTGTTGTCTATTTAACTGCATCAGTAGCTTTGGCTCACACTGTTGAAGGATGCTACAGGGTGCTGTTTTTCCCTCTCATGTTTCCTTGTTTATTTTATTCCTGATGACTTAGCCGCAAGCTATGCATCTGGGAAGTGGAAGAGAGTTTCTTTCTCAAAGAGAGTTGCCAATCTGTCAGAAACCCATGCAGCTCTTGAAGTTTTTCGTTAACTGTTTTTCAGACAAGTTGTCACTTACAACAGTTCATTCTTGGCTGCTCTCTGTTTGATGTCACTTGGTCCAACCTAAACCTTAGGTTAAAAACCTGTGCTATTAGGGTCCGTTGAGTTTACCTGAAAACCAGTGTTTGCCAGGAAACAGTGTCAATGTGACCTAGCTAGCACAGGTGTTCATCATTAGGATGAAGGTCTGGAAGCTGCAGGAAACAATTCCTACTGGCCTGGCCTCTGAAGCCAGTTGCCCATTGACTCTGGCTTTTTTAAAAATTGGAAGTGGTAAGGAGAATGATTCCAAATCTGTTGCAAACAATGTCTGAGTAAGTGAAACCTGAAGGTCAGTGTTATTCAACACAGCAATAGAAAGATGAAGTCCAGATGCCTGGATATAGGAGTGGACATGTATCAGGACCAAGTCTTTCTGATTGTTGGGTTTAGAAATGGGCTTTTCAGGCTGCATCTGTTGTTTTTAACTCCTAGTCTTGTAAAGGGTGCTAGATTTAGCCAATGACGATATCTTAGATGCCTACCATGAATGAACAGCAGGCCAAGGGCTGTGTGGCACAAAATAAGCTTCGTGTGGATTGAGAAATATGCTATGGATCGAAAGCTAAAATGCAGGTTTAGGGAAACAGCACAAGTATGTGAAAATAATGGAACCTGAATCTAGAAGGACCTTAAAGATAATCTAGTCCAGTAACTCTCAATCCTGGCTACACATCAGACCCTAAGTGATTGACTGGTCTCTGGTTAGGGTCCAGGCATACGGAACAATGGTTTCCTCCAACTTTAACATGCTTTAGAATTTCCTTGGGAACCTATAAAAACATAGATTTCTGCGCCTCAGCCCCAAAGATTCTGATTCAGTAGATTTTACGTAGGGTCCATGAATTTGCATTTGTAAGATGCTCCCTGGTGATGTTGACACAGGTGGTCAGGAGACCACACTCTTGGTCCACATCTGTGCAGTGATCCTCAAACTTCCTTGTGCGTGGAAATGAAAGTAATGCATTGGTTAACAAATGGATTCCTGGGCCATACCTCCGAAGTTTCTGTTTCAAGAAAGTGCATTCTAACAAATTCCCACGTGGGCCCACTGTCTAAGCACCACTGATTTGTATCACGCAAGGATGGAGAGGTACATTTTAGAACCATCTGAAGTGTTTTTTCAAACTACACCTGCATTCAACTTTCTGGGAGACTCCACGTGGTCCAGGTTAAGAACCACTGATAGAGTAAATCTCTGTTACACAGTGCTTCGTGTCCCCCTAGAGGGGCTGGATAGGGATGGTGGGAGGGAGATGCAAGAGGAAGGGGATATGGGGATATATGTATACATATAGCTGATTCACTTTGTTATACAGCAGAAACTAACACAACATTGTAAAGCAGTTATACTCCAATAAAGATGTTTAAAAAAATGTTACAAATGAGCCTGTTATCTTTCCCATTTTATAGATAAGAATATTGAGGTTCAGAGTAGAACCTCGACTGTGACCACACAGATGTTGAGAGGAGATCTATGGTCGGCACCTGCCACACGTCCCGCCTCAAAGCAGGAGCCCTGACAAGAGTTCTGAGGACAAGAAGTGAGAGAAGACATTGTGTGGAACACTAATGTCATTACTTCTCAGTTCTGCCTTAGGACCAGCCCTGACTTCACCATGGAGAAATGAATGAGAGGCAAATGGCTGCCATCACAAATAAAATTATAACCACTGTAGAAGACTGCAAGAAAAGCCTAGAAGGAAGATGGTGTGATTTTCCTCCCCCTAGATATTCACGCCTGAAGCAGATGCTACTGATATTGCAAAGTCTGATTCCAGCCCTGCAGAAGACTGGAAGATGAAAGTCAACTTTAGGGTCATTCTATCTTGTAATTTTTTTTGTCTTTCTCTATCTCTATAAACAAAAACGAAACATCATTATCCTATTTGAATAAATGGAACATACCAAATTAAATAGTGTACCCCCAACAAGTATTGCACGGTATCACAGACACAGGTCTCAACAGGTCTATTGTAAGAAGCTGCCACACACACAATAAAATTCTCAAACCCCTCATGCTATTGAGGAATGATGGCATATTACAGAGAATACATTGTCTATTAGAACTAAGCTTTTCTTCTTCTTCTTCCATCAATTTGCATTGTGTGTACAGTGAATATGCATTGGGCTTACACATACACTACTCATATACTACTTATAGTCACTATCTGTGACTATAAGTCGTTAGACTTGACTGTAATGCTTCCATCAGAATTCATGCACAGCCATCCTGTTTACAGCATCATCATGTGGAGATGTGGCATCCAAGCTTCCTAATAGGTTGAGTTACTTTTTTAAAAAAAATATGATAGTGACTCATGTAACTGTCACCCTTACAGCACAGATGTAGTAGTTTCTGTTACTAGGCTGAATAATACTGTATTTCAGATTATTAAATCACGTATCAAGAACCCCAAGACAATGACTCTTCTTCTTTCCATTAGTCATCTATCCACCTTCTACCAGCCACTTGCCTAGAGCTTCAGGTTGATTCTGAAGCATAACTAACAGACAAAGAGCCTCCTTATTCACACATAACTGAATGAGCATGTGTGCTCTAACAGGCAGGCAATTTGCATGCCTCATGAAGCAGATTTGATTTTGACTTATTGGTTCTTTTGCCAAGAATTCAGGAGCTGAATGGTTGACACATAGCACCACGTTGGCAGCTTTAAAGTTGATACACAGATTTGTGTCTGACATTATCTGTCCCAGGAGAGCAGTCCCCAACACATTCCCCAGCCATGCATCTCTAAGTCACTTTCCAAAGATATGGTGAAAAAGCACCATGACCGTATGGCAGCACAAGCAGACTAAGTATATTTCTAGTCACCCCACCCCCAACAGATCCACAGAGAAGCCCAAATAGAGCAGAGCTGCTTAATCATGATAGTAACATGCTCAATCGCAATATGGTACCCATTAAAGTTTGAGAAGTGTCTTCTGTAAATAACCCAAATAGTTTACTCTTCTCTAGTCCTTTCGAACTGGGACAATATTTGAATCTATGAGCCACTCTGAATATGGCAAGATGATAAAAATCATTGACAACCAATGGTCAAAGTAGGAAAAGATGTAGGCAGCTTGTCTCCCATCTCAGAAGGAAAAGCAAGTCTGAGTTCCTCAGCCATGTTGGGCCCCTTATTCTCATGTGAAAACCTCCTGCCTCTAGTCAAACAACTTCTTCAACTTTTCTTTCAATGTGTTCAACCTATATTTTTAAGTTAAAAGATACAGAGTCAGCAGTGGGAGGGAAATAGATCTGGATCTGTCTTCACTGCCTATCTGTGTGCTTGTTGGCTTTCTTTCAAAATAAATACAATCTGATTTTAGAAAGTGAGATCCATAACAGTGAAGCAACATTTGGGGAGGTCCGTCCGGCAACTGGCTGTGTGGCAGAGAAGAAAAATCTCTAAAAATGAGGTCGAGTTCCAAATTGATTCTGCTGCTCATCAACTACTGAAGCTTGGGATGTGTCAATTCATATCTCCAAGCTTCTGTGCCATCATCTGCAAGATGAAAATAATATGGCTTTATAATATTGGTTTGAGGATCAAATAACAGCATCTATGTATGTGGAAGACTGAAAGCACAAATATAAGTCTATGTGTGTGTCTGTGTATGTGTGATAAGTTGTTTTAATTTTACACCAGGCTGTAAAGCAATAGGGTGGTAACACTTCTGTCAAAGGAGGAGACAAACTTCCAGAAAACAGGCTGTATAAATTCTAATTGCTGGAAAAGTGGTGCAGATGAACCAGTTTGCAGGGCAGAAATAGAGACACAGATGTAGAGAACAAACATATGGACATCAAGGGGGGGAAGTGGCGGGGGGGCGGTGGTGTGATGAATTGGGAGATTGAGATTGACATATATACATTAGTATGTATTCAACGGATGACTAATAAGAACCTGCTGTATAAAAAAAAAATAAAATAAAATTCAAAAAAAAATTCTAATTGCTAAGACACTGAGGGTTCACTGTGTGTGAGACACTGCACTCTGCTGAGATGAGTATAATAATGAAAACAACTTGATAATTCCTGATCTTGGCGAGTCAGGAAAAAGAGACAGATACAGAATAACTAGTATTTTGCCTAATGTGACAAGTGGTGATGGTTCTTAGTCACTAAGCAGGGGCTTAGGGGATGCTGCTTTTCTTCTCTTCCCATCACCCTCAGAGGCACAAGTCTCCTCCAAGCTCCCTGCACACATCTTCCAAGTACTGAGAAGCAGATACCAACCTGGGATCCTGCAGGGCATGAATATGCAAAGGCATGAAAGACAGAAACTGTTCCACTCAACAACAAAAGCAAATGATTAGTGGGAAACCTTATCTACAAATTTTAAATAAACTATTTACAAACTTTTTCATTTTAAAATCCCTTAGGGGAAGGATATTGGTTCAAGATGGCAGAGTAGAAGGACGAGCTCTCACGCCCTCTTGTGAGAGCACCGGATTCACAACTAACTGCTGAACAATCATCGACAAGAAGACACTGGAACCCACCAAAAAAGATACCCCTCATCCAAAGACAAAAGAGGAACCACAATGAGACAGTAGGAGGGGCGCAATCACAATAAAATCAAATCCCATAACGGCTGGGTGGGTGTCTCACAAACGGGAGAACACTTATACCACAGAAGTTCACCCACTGGAGTGAAGGTTCTGAGCCCCACGTCAGGCTTCCCAACCTGGGGTTCCGGCAATAGGAGGAGGAATTCCTAGAGAATCAGACTTGGAAGGCTAGCAAGATTTGATTGCAGGACTTCAAAAGGACTCGGGGAAACAGAGATTCCACTCTTGGAGGGAACACACAAAGCAGTGTGCGCATCGGGGAATGAGCCGTGACCCCATAGGAGACAGAAGCAGACCTACCTGCTACTGTTGGAGGGTCTCCTACAGAGGTGGGGGGTGGCTGTGGCTCACCATGAGGACAACGACACTGGCAGCAGAAGTTTGGGGAAGTACTCTTTGGCATGAGCCATGGCAGAGTCTGCCATTAGCCCCACCAAAGAGCCCAGGTAGGCTCCAGTGTTGTGTCGCCTCAGGCCAAACAACCAACAGGGAGGGAACCCAGCCCCACCCAACAGCACACATGTGGTTTAAGTTTTACTGAGCCCTGCCCACCAGAGCAACAGCCAGCTCTACCCACCACCAGTCCCTCCCATCAGGAAACTTGGACAAGCCTCTCAGATAGCCTCATCCACCAGAGGGCAGACAGCAGAAGCAAGAAGAACTACAATCCAGCAGCCTGTGGAACAAAAACCACATTCACAGAAAGACAGACAAGATGAAAGGCAGAGGACTATGTACCAGATGAAGAAACAAGATAAAACCCCAGAGAAACAACTAAATGAAGTGCAGATAGGCAACGTTCCAGAAAAAGAATTCAGAATAATGACAGTGGAGATGATACAGGACCTCGGAAAAAGAATGGAGGCAACGATCAAGAAGATGGAAAAAATGTTTAACAAAGACCTAGAAGAATTAAAGAGCAAACAAATAGAGATGAACAATACAGTAACTGAAATGAAAAACACACTAGAAGGAATCAATAGCAGAATAACTGAGGCAGAAGAATGGATAAGTGACCTGGAAGACAGAATGGTGGAATTCACTGCCGCGGAACCAAATAAAAAGAATGAAGTGAAGACAGCCTAAGAGACCTCTGGGACAACATTAAACGTAACAACATTCACATTATAGGGGTCCCAGAAGGAGAAGAGAGAGAGAAAGGACCAGAGAAAATATTTGAAGACATTATAGTCAAAAACTTCCCTAACATAGGAAAGGAAATAGCCACCCAAGTCCAGGAAGCACAGTGAGTCCTATACAGGATAAAACCAAGGAGAAACATGCCAAGACACAGAGTAATCAAATTGACAGAAATTAAAGACAAAGAAAAAGTATTGAAAGCAGCAAGGGAAAAACGACAAGTAACATACAAGGGAACTCCCATAAGGTTAACAGCTAATGTCTCAGCAGAAACTCTACAAGCCAGAAGGGAGTGCATGATAAAGTATTGAAAGGGAAGAACCTACAACCAAGATTACTCTACCGGCAAGGATCTCACTCAGATTCCATGGAGAAATCAAAAGCTTTACAAACAAGCAAAAGCTAAGAGAATTCAGCACCACCAAACCAGCTATACAACAAATGCTACAGGAAATTCTCTAAGTGGGAAACACAAGAGAAGAAAAGGACCTACAAAAACAAACCCAAAAGAATTAAGAAAATGGTAATAGGAACAAACATATCGATAATTACCTTAAACGTGAATGGAATAAATCCTCCAACCAAAAGACACAGGCTCGCTGAATGGATACAAAAACAAGCCCCATATATATGCTGTCTACAAGAGACCCAATTCAGACCTAGGGACACATACAGACTGAAAGTGAGGGGATAGAAAAAAATATTCCATGCAAATGATAATCAAAAGAAAGCTGGAGTGGCAATACACATATTTGATAAAACAGACTTTAAAATAAAGAATGTTATTTTAAACATAGGAAGGACACTACATAATGATCAAGGGATCAATCCAAGAAGAAGATATAACAATTATAAATATATATGCACCCAACATAGGAGCACCTCAGTACATAAGGCAACTGCTAACAGCTACAAAAGAGGAAATCGACAGTAACACAAAATAGTGGGGGACTTTAAAAACTCACTTACATTATTGGAGAGATCATCCAAACAGAAAATTAATAAGGAAACACAAGCTTTAAATGACACAATGACACAATAGACCAGACAGATTTAATTGATATTTATAGGACATTCCATCCAAAAACAACAGAATACACTTTCTTCTCAAGTGTGCACGGAACATTCTCCAGGATAGATCACATCTTGGGTCAGAAATCAAGCCTCAGTAAATTTAAGAAAATTGAAATCATATCAAGCATCTTTTCTGACCACAATGCTATGAGATTAGAAAGCAATTACAGGGGGAATAAAACGTAAAAACAAAAACACATGGAGGCTAAACAATACGTTACTAAATAACCAAGAGATCACTGAAGAAATCAAAGAGGAAATCGAAAAATACCTAGAGACAAATGACTATGAAAACACGACAATCCAAAACCTATAGGATGCAGCAAAAGCACTTCTAAGAGGGAAGCTTATAGCAATACAATCCTGCAAGAAAAATCTCAAATAAACATTCTAACCTTACACCTAAAGGAACTAGAGAAAGAAGAACAAACAAAACCCAAAGTTAACAGAAGGAAAGAAATCATAAAGATCACAGCAGAAATAAACGAAAAAGAAACAAAGAAAACAACACCAAAGATTAATAAAACTAAAAGTTGGTTATTTGAGAAGATAAACAAAATTGATAAACCAGTAGCCAGACTCACCAAGAAAAAGAAGGAGAGGACTCAAATCAATAAAATTAGAAATGAAAAAGGAGAAGTTACAACAGACACCACGGAAATACAAAGCATCCTAAGAGACTATTACAAGCAACTCTATGCCAATAAAATGGACAACCTGGAGGAAATGGACAAATTCTTAGAAAGGTATAACCTTCCAAGACTGAACAAGGAAGAAACAGAAAATATGAACAGACCAATCACGAGTAATGAAATTGAAACTGTGATTAAAAATCTCCCAACAAACAGAAGTCCAGGACCAGATGGCTTCACGGGTGAATTCTATCAAACATTTAGAGAAGAGCTATCACCCATCCTTCTCAAACTCTTCCAAAAAATGGCAGAGGAAGGAACACTCCCCAACACATTCTATGAGGCCACCATCACCCCGATACCAAAACCAGACAAAGATACTACAAAAAAAGAAAATTACAGACAAATAACACTGATGCACATGGATGCAAAAATCCTCAACACAGGGGCTTCCCTGGTGGTGCAGTGTTTGAGAGTCTGCCTGCCGATGCAGGGGACACGGGTTTGTGCCCCGGTCTGGGAGGATCCCACATGCCGCGGAGCGTGCCCGTGAGCCATGGCCGCTGAGCCTGCGCGTCTGGAGCCTGTGCTCCACAGTGGGAGAGGCCACAACAGTGTGAGGCTCGTGTCCGGAAAAAAAAAAAAAAAAATCCTCAACACAATACTAGCAAACAGAATCCAACAACATATTCAAAGGATCATACACCATGATCAAGTGGGATTTATCCCAAGGATGCCAGGATTCTTCAATATACGCAAATCAATCAACGTGATACACCACAACCACATTAACAAACTGATGAAGAAAAACCGTATTATCATCTCAATAGATGTAGAAAAAGTTTTTGACAAATTCAACACCCATTTATGATAAAAACTTTCCAGAAAGTAGGCATAGAGGGAAACGACCTCAACATAATAAAGGCCATATATGACAAACCCACAGCAAACATCATTCTCAATGGTGAAAAACTGAAAGTATTTCCTCTAAGATCAAGAACAAGACAAGGATGTCCACTCTCATCACTGTTATTCAACATAGTTTTGGACTTCCTAGCCACAGCAATCAGAGAAGTAAAAGAAATAAAAGGAATACAAATTGGAAAAGAAGAATTAAAACTGTCACTGTTTGCAGATGACATGATACTATACAGACAGAATCCTAAAGATGCCACCAGAAAACTACTAGACCTAATCAATGAATTTGGTAAAGTTGCAGGATACAAAATTAATGCATAGAAATCTCCTGAATTCCTATACACTAATGATGAAAACTCTGAAAAAGATATTAAGGAAACACTCCCGTTTACCACTGCAACAAAAAGAATAAAATACCTAGGAATAAACCTACCTAGGGAGACAAAAGACCTGTAGGTAGAAAACTATAAGACACTGATGAAAGAAATTATAGATGATACAAACAGATGGAGAGATATACCATGTTCTTGGATTGGAAGAATCAATATTGTGAAAATGACTCTACTACCCAAAGCAATCTACAGATTCAATACAATCCCTATCAAATTACCAATGGCATTTTTTACAGAACTAGAACAAAAAATCTTAAAACTTGTATGGAGACACAAAAGACCCTGAATAGCTAAAGCAGTCTTGAGGGGAAAAAACGGAGCTGGAGGAATCAGACTCTCTGACTTCACACTATACTACAAAGCTACAGTAATCAAGAATTATGGTACTGGTACTAAAACAGCAATATAGATCAATGGAACAGGATAGGAAGCCCAGAGATAAACCCACACACCTATGCTCAACTAATCTACGACAAAGGAGGCAAGAATATACAATGGAGACAAGACAGCCTCTTCAATAAGTGGTGCTGGGAAAACTGGACAGCTACATTTAAAAGAATGAAATTAGAACACTCCCTAACACCATACACAAATATAAACTCAAAATGGATTAGAGACATAAAGACTGGACACTATAAAACTCTTAGAGGAAAACATAGGAAGAACAGTCTTTGACATAAATCACAGCAAGATCTTTTTTGATCCACCTCCTAGAGTAATGGAAATAAAAACAAAAATAAACAAATGGGACCTAATGAAACTTAAAAGTTTCTGGAAAGCAAAGGAAACTACAAACAACACGAAAAGACAACCCTCAGAATGGGAGAAAATATTTGCAAACGAATCAACGGACAAACGATTAATCTCCAAAATACATAAACAGCTCATGCAGCTCAGTATTAAAAAAACAAACAACCCAATCCAAAAATGGGCAGAAGACCTAAATGGACATTTCTCCAAAGAAGACATATAGATGGTGAAGAAGCACATGAAAAGCTGCTCAACATCACTAATAATTAGAGAAATGCAAATCAAAACTACAATGAGGTATCACCTCTCACCAGTTAGAATGGGCATCATCAGAAAATCTACAAACAACAGAGCTGGAGATGGTGCGGAGAAAAGGGAACCCTCTTACACTGTTGGTGGGAATGTAAATTGATACAGCCACTATGGAAACAGTATGGAGATTCCTTAAAACACTAAAATTAGAACTACCATATGACCCAGCAATCCCACTACTGGGCATATACCCAGAGAAAACCATAATTCAAAAAGACACATGCACCCCAATGTTCATTGCAGCACTATTTACAGTAGCCAGGTCATGGAAACAGCCTAAATGCCCATCGACAGACGAATGGATAAAGAAGATGTGGCACATATATATAATGGAATATTACTCAGCCATAAAAAGGAACAAAATTGGGTCATTTGTAGAGACGTGGATGAATCTAGAAACTGTCATACAGAGTGAAGTAAGTCAGAAAGAGAAAAATATCGTATATTAACGCATATATGTGGAACCTAGAAAAATGGTAGAGATGAACCGGTTTGCAGGGCAGAAACTGAGACACAGATGTAGAGAACAAACGTATGGACACCAAGGGGGGAAAGCGGCAGGGGGGAAAGCGGCGGGGGGGGTGGGGGGGGTGTGATGAATTGGGAAATCGGGACTGACATGTATACACTGATGTGTACAAAATGGATAACTAATAAGAACCTGCTGTATAAAAAAAATAAAATAAAATTCAAAAATTCAAAAAAAAAATAAAATAAAATCCCGTAGGGGAAAAGATTCCAACAACTGCTACTAAATAAACTGGAGTACCTATAGGCAGGGATAGCTTCTGCCAGGCTCCCCAGGAGCCCAGCACTGTGGCAGCTGCTCCTCCCTTGTTCCCCTTCGTGTGCTCATCAGAAGAATGACAGAAGTAGCGTGAGACGTTGGGGGGCGTCTCGCAGCAGGTAGAGCTTTAGAAATAGATCCCCTAACTCCAAAGTGATCTGCAGTCACTGTGCAACTACTGAGAAACTGGGAAGGAACAGAAATAAACCCATGGAAGAAAAGTCTGCTGCAAAGCCAACAACTTGAAAATCTGACACAGGAACATCACAGAGAGACGACTGTTTCCCCTCTTAAAGATATTTTGCAGCCTGGGCTTTCTGTTTCTGGCAAGGAAAAGACAGAAGCTTAGGGAGCATCCTGGAACCAAGTCCCACCTCTGACATTTGCTAGGGTTGTGACTTAGGGCACATTATAATTTGAGGCTTGGTCTCTCCATGTGAAAAACATGGGATAACAATTTCCTTGCTTGGATTGGAAGCAATCTGTGTGAAATGGTTTGCACAGAGCTTAGCACTTAATAATTCCTCAATGCAAGGAAGTTAATGATGTTATTCACTGAATCAATCCACAATCATCATTATTAGATATACACTGTATACTACACTTTCATAAAGGGAAGGGGCTCCCTGTCCTTGTGAAATAGATCAAATGGTGGGGGGAGGCACACCCAGTCCTCAAGACTCAGAGATCCAGTAAGAGGATTTATTTATTTATTTTTGCGGTACGCGGGCCTCTCACTGTTGTGGCCTCTCCCATTGCGGAGCACAGGCTCCGGACGCGCAGGCTCAGCGGCCATGGCTCACGGGCCCAGCCGCTCTGCGGCATGTGGGATCTTCCCGGACCGGGGCACGAACCCGTGTCCCCTGCATCGGCAGGCGGACTCTCAACCACTGCGCCACCAGGGAAGCCCAAGAGGATTTATTTTTGACTTATCATGTAGTTTCTGCCAAATTACTCTGTTTCCTGGTTGCAAATTAAACTCCCATGACATCAGCATTTTCTTTTACAAGTCACTCATTTTCTCACTAAAAACCACACTGTATCTTTCCGTGGGTATTTACTATGTTATCGTATAAGGTATTGGAATACTTCAGGGATTCTCAGCCTCATTATTATTGACAGGCTGGGTCAAATAAGTCTCTGTTGTCCTTCTGCTCTCTGTGATACATCTCTACCCCTGTAGGATGTAGCAACGTCCCTAGCCACTAGATCTCAGTGGCCTAGGGCTGTCAGATTTAGCAAATAAAAATACGTAATAGCCAGTTAAATTTTAGATAAACAGTAAATAATTTCCCATGTAATATTTGGGATATATTTATATTAAAATTACTCAATTTTGTTAAAATTCAAAGTTAACTGGGCATCCTGCATTTTAATTGACAACCCGACAGTAGGACCTTCCCCCGTGACAACCAAAAATATCTCTAGATGTGACTAAATGTCCCCTGAGGGGCAAAACTGCCTTCTGGTTATGAGCCACTGCGTAAATGGATTCATCAACATGATAAAATGGAAACAGAGGGACTCTCCAGGTGGGCTGCCCTGGGTGCATACGGTCTGAGATGGAGTAGTTCTCTAAGAACACAGGAATTGGGGTGGAGCCATACACTCAGAGCACAGAGTACACAATTAACAGCCAGGAAATAACACAATTTGGGATAGATGGCTGTCCTCACTCCTAAATGGCCTCTGGCTATAAGTAACTCTTAGCCTCGCTGAATTGCCGCTGTGTGGAAACATTCTTGCCTAAAGATGGTCCAAGCACACTTGGGCTTGTATCCCATACCACCATTTATTCTTCTCTCTGGATCACACACTGAGGAACACAAAGCTGAAAATGTTTGGAAAACTCATTCTCAAAACTATACTCGCCCTCTACATAGTTTTATGTGTGCTTAGGAACGAAGCTGAAAGCGAACCATGAGATCCTTGAAGGAAAAAAGCCCAGAGGATACATCCTCCCTTCCTTCTCCAGTTCACCTGTAGGACACTGACAGAACCTTGACAGCCCAGATGAAAGCCTTGTTGAAATGCTCTTACCAAATGGGGCAGTTTTCACACATTCTAAAGGCACTGGGGATGGCCACGCAACATACAGCACGGATTTCAGTGAGAAGAAGGGTGGCATTTGGAAGAGGAAATGCTTCCATGGTAGGAGTTTAATTTGCAACCAGGAAACAATAATTTGGCAGAGCCTAAACAATGAGTCAAAAATCAATTCTCTTGTCAGATCCCTGCATCTTGAGAACTGTGTGCCAACGCCCTGGTGTATGGATGGGTGGCTGCAAAGTAACCAACTTCTGGGAAGATGCACAGCACATTTCTAGAATTTTGGAGCTAGAAAAGATTTTGGAAATCCCCTTTCCCAATGTCCTTTTTTGACATATGAAAAACTCTCTTCTCCAGAAGCCCTAATTAGTTAAAAAAATTTAAAAACCCGAAGTAATAGAACAAGTTGGTGACAGATCTAAGAGAGTCCCCAAAGTCCTCTTAGTCCACAGATATGGATATTAATATAGATTTCCATACCTAACAATGCCAGGAGGTACAGCACCCATTGAACTCTACACAATGCCAGGGAGAGTCTCCCATATAAACTCCAACTGGAGTGGCCCTCCTTGGGGTGTACACACCGTGGTGAGCCACATACACATAAATGCCCCCTGAAGAACACCCACCAGGGTTGCCAAAGATCAGCTCTGGGTCACAGACCATGATCAGTGCTGGGCAGTAAATGAAGGCATTCACTTTTTATTGTTTAAACCTAGATATCAGTTAATGTTTCACAAACACACACTACTTTCATATGTAAAGCGGGACAGAATCTGCTAGGATCTTGTCTACCGCTATAGAATGTTCAAGAGAGGTGGGTATGCAATGGCCTCCAAGAATGAGGCCAGAACATAATGGCTCTGCCTTCCCTGTACTGGAAGATCTTAAAGCAACGTCTGCCCCCTTGGTGTTCCTGCTACTGGTGATGGTTGTGTGCACACACATAGCAAGGCTTTGCAGAAGACGACTCCAGTGGCTTTGACGTATGTGAAAACTGAAACGCACCACTGTTGTACACAGAAGAGTCTGGGTAATGTGATCACCTGGAACCCCTCTGTGGTCTCCTGGAATTCCCCAAATGTTCCTGTCTCCCTTCCCATAATATTCATTCATTCCCTGTCCTCATATTCATGATTTCATTTGCATTTGCACAACATCAAGTCTTATCCTAGAAGGGCAGCTGCTGGTGGGCAGAGTCTTGTCTGTTGCAAAACACTAAATCATTGCTTACGATACTAAACAGAGAGCAAAGAACATTATCGATAGTTCTTGTGGTGTAAGAATCTTCCTTTAATATGTCTATTTCAATTGAAAGGGCTATTAAAAAAATATGGGCTAGACAGTTTCAGCAGAATTTGATGTAATTTGCTACTGATGAAATAGAATAGTCTAGGACTTCCCTGGTGGCGCAGTGGCTGGGAATCCGCCTGCCAATGCAGGGGACACGGGTTCGAGCCCTGGTCCGGGAAGATCCCACAGGCTGCGGAACAACTAAGCCCATGCGCCACAACTACTGAGCCTGCGCTCTAGAAGCCCGTGAGCCACAACTACTGAACCCACACACCACAACTACTGAAGCCCACTCCGCAACAAAAGAAGCCACCGCAACGAGAAGCCCATGCACCACAACAAAGAGTAGCCCTGCTTGCCGCAACTAGAGAAACCCTGCGCACAGCAACGAAGACCCAATGCAGCCAAAGATTAATTCATTCATTCATTTTTTTAAAAAACTTCATAAAAAAAAAAGAACAGTCTACCCCTGACTCTAGTTACGCTTCAGGTCCTGCTTCATTCTATTCAAGGGGTTAAACTAGTCTTTTTAATTAGCTACAAGGATGGCATCAAAAACCAGAGCCACTGACAAAATGGTATGTGTGAAAGGTACTAGGCTGGAGAGCTAGTTTCAGTGGGGATGGTGCACTTACAGGGAAAGGTGGCTGTTGCTATGTGGCACCTGCCATGTGGTATGTGATACACCTTGTGCAACATGCACAAGCTATGTGTGCTTTTTTTTTTTTTTTTTTTTTTTGCCGTACGGGGTCCTCTCACTGTTGTGGCCTCTCCCATTGCGGAGCACAGGCTCCGGATGCGCAGGCTCAGCAACCATGGCTCACGGGCCCAGCTGCTCCGCGGCATGTGGGATCTTCCCGGACCAGGGCACGAACTCGTGTCCCCTGCATCGGCAGGCGGCCCCTCAACCACTGCGCCACCAGGGAAGCCCTATGTGTGCATTTTTGATGTACCCAAAATTGTACACAACACACAAAATTGGGCACTGAGGATTTAATTCCCAACAATTTCCTTCCATAATTTTTATAACCAGGAGTTGCCTGTCCTGCTAAGTACCTCTTGGCTGCCTTTCCCTCTGCCTAAACCATCTCAACAAAGATCTCCCAATACATATTTCCAGAAATAATGTATACACTTGGGGGTTTGAAAAATCAGGGCTCTTCAAGCTAATTACTTGGTTAATTAATATATCACTCCATTTCTTTCAAAACTCATTATGCTCACAAAAAGCCTGGTGGACTAACAGAAGAGGAATGAAAATAAATGACTAGGGAAACATTACGCAAGAAAAAACATCATTTACTGACTGAAAAAGTAATATGAGGATTACCAAAATCCCCTAATGACTTTCCATCACAGGATCTAAACTTAAAATCATTTTTTGTTTTTGTTTTTTGCAGTACGCGGACCTCTCACCGCTGTGGCCTCTCCCGTCGCGGAGCCCAGGCTCCGGACGCGCAGGCTCAGCGGCCATGGCTCACGGGCGCAGCCACCCCGCGGCACGTGGGATCCTTCCGGACCGAGGCACGAACCCGTGTCCCCTGCATCGGCAGGCGGACTCTCATCCACTGCGCCACCAGGGAAGCCCTAAAATCATTTTTGAGGGCAAAAAATGAAAGCCATGTCTCTGCTAAAATCTTAGAACTGAAACTGAATACAGGTTTTTTGAATATAGGAAATACCCTAATAACTGTCACTGCTGTTCAATAATCTGTCACATGGGACGTAGTCTAAAATAGTTGTTTTCGGCAGACTTAGGTTTGTATGCTGTTCTGCCATCTGGGAAATGGCCTCTGTTTTCTCAGCTGTGAAATGGGAAATGGCATTATTAATGTTAGATAATACTGAGTTCTGACCATATGCCAGGCACTGGAAACAACCTCAAGATTTGTGGTGAGGATTAAACAAGACACACACACACACAAACATACATACACACACACACACATATATAGTTGTTTACATATACAAATATATAAATATATATAATATATATTGTTATTTAATCAATTTCTGTTTAATCAACATTGTATGTGTATATATACACACACACACTAGGATATATATCTATCTCTCTCTATATATATACACATATATATAACATATCTATGTGTTTATATAAATGTATATATGTATACATATATATACATACACATCTATAAATATACACCATGATTAGCATGATCCCTGACACACAGCATACGCCAAATAAATGTTCTTTTCTATTAATAAAATGGCTTTTATAACAGTAATAATATGTGAATATTATTTCCTTTTAAAAGAGGAAAACCAATGGGCAACTACTCAAAGCCCCAAAGAATAATATTTAAATATAAAAAAATCATATGGATGACTAGAATTACTCGGAAGGAAACGACATTAACTTGTTTGGTGAGTAGTCAAGTTAGACTTTAGACTCAAGTTTCTAAATTCAAGTAATTTACTGGCCAGGAAAATACTGCTAGTACTACTGCTAATAAGGCATTATACAGAATCACTTTATCCTCTGGTTATTTTTAAGCCATGTAAGTGTTTTTCTGGGATGGAGGCTTTTTCAGAAGCCGAGAATGAACTAGATGCTCTAAGAGTATATCATTTCAGAATGAAGACTTGCCCTTTATCACATGTAATGCCTCCTCTCTCGAGACAAGAAAACCGAATACCCAGCCAAGTGCATTCTCCTTTAACCTCTACATTTGCTTTTCAGGAAAATTTTAAGCGACAGTTCTGAATCATCATTTAATTTTCCTTTGTTCTACACACTATATCATCCTAAAAGACAACTGAGCTTCTGCAGAAATCCTCTGGTTCTCAAGAACTCCAAGCTTCAGTTGCGTTTAATCATTATGTTGAAAGCTGATCCACAAACTTATTATTTGGAGAACCCATTAATTAAATGAGTTTTTCCTGTTATTGTCAACACTGGTAGATGTCTCTCTTTTCATTACTATTACTTGTCTATATCACAGGAAAGTGGACTTTTTTTTAGAAAATGCAAAAAATCGCCTTCAAATACGAAGGCAGTAAAGTAATTCTGAAATCAGAGTAGACGATCTGAATATATACTTTCAGTTTTGTTTTACAACTGCCTTGCATTTTGCTAATTTTCCAAATGAAATTCAGTGAGTCAATTTCTGAATCAAGCATGCCAAAGGTAGGCATGAAAGAAGACCTGATAACTCTTAACAACAGACCTATGTAGTGATTCCTGAACACTCAACTCCCCCTCCCCCTGCCCCTACAGCTCTCACTGCCTTCTGTCCTCAGTGACCTTAACAAGAGCTTTTGTGGCCTTCATATATGTTATAGATTTCTGTAATTTTTAACTACCCTTGGGAGAACCTGTAGACTCTTCCTCTACACTGCAAAGAATCATCTCCACAGAAATATAGTAACTCATGAGACCATGTCATTCACATTTGACATGCACTCACCAGTGAATGTGCTTTCAGGTATTATTACAAACTTAAATTATGGCTGGAATAAAGGAAACATAATTTATGCACAGAGCTTCCACAGACATGCCAGAATTCCAACCTCACCTTCAAAATGAAATGCAGTGTCAAGTGTAGCTCCTTAGTGCAGCACAGAGGTGTCTGATGATTGTGGGGCTCATGTGGCATCAATCACTCAACGCCAGTCCAGTAAAGCCCCGTGTTTCCCCGTGTGCCCAGTGTCGGGCTGCACACTTGTTTATAACAAGTATACTCTGCAGTTTCTAGTCACAAGAAATGCTTAACTAAGAAGACAAATAGGAAATAAGTAGAATAATAATATTTGAGAATGTTATTAAAAATAATAATGTAAATAAATTTGTAAGTAAGAAAAGAAGTGATTAGGGGTGGGGGAATTTTAATTGGTCAGAAAAGTAATTATTGTAGGAAGTGCTATGTGACAGATAGGATTTGCCTAGATACACATGGAAGGATGAGTTGGTGCCATTCCAGGTTGAAGAAAACCAAGAGAAAAATTCACTAGAAGGAAACATTCTGCGGTAAATGGATAGAACACTGGAGACTGGCTGGATGGTGATGGAGTGAGATTAGGGAAAACTGTGTGATGAAGTTTGAAATTTTGTTATCTTATACACCAGTAGGAACTCCAGATTGAAGAGATAGGCATGAAAAATTACAATAACTGTATGTAATACAAAGAAACCAGGAAAACAAAGGAAGATGATTCTAGAGGGGAAAAATTTTTTTTTGAATGAAGTTACATTTTCTAAGTATAAGATTAGCAAAAGAAATCTTAAAAAAAAAAGAGTTTGCCTCATAAAAACATAAAACACCAGGATATAAAAATGGCATAAATAAAAATAAAAGGCTAGTCAGAAATGTGAAAACCCTATTTGACACCAATATGGCAAAAATAATACGCTTAATGTATAAAAATAAGTGCTATCTAATAAATATATATAAAATTCAATGAGATAAATAATAAGATACAAATAGAAAAGACAGGCAAAGTATCTAATAGATAATTCACAGAAACAGTTGTCTAACAAATACATAAAAAATACAATGATTATAAAAGCATCATCCCTATAGTAATAAAAGACGTGCCATTTAAAACATGAAAGCATTTCTGACCAGATTGCTTCAGGTAATACCCATTACTGGATGGGATATGGTGAAATGGGTGCTCCTATAAACTTAGAACAAGGTGAATCGTTGCTACATTTCTGGAGAACCATTCACAGATATCTATCATGAGCTTTTAATATGTTCATTCTTTTAACTCACAAATTTTATCTATTCTAAGGAATGAATCAGGATCATGCTTAATAACGAAGAACTGAGAATATACCACCCAAAACTAGGGAAATGATCAAATAAATTATGATATACCTTTACAATGATAGTATCTTCTAGGAAAATTTAAATTCTATTTGTTTAGAATTTTTTTAAAGATGGGAATATTTCAATATAGTCATGAGTCACAAATATTAAAAGAATGAAGAATAAAGACTTAGAAGTCAAAGTACCTGATTTTCAACTCTGGATTTTCCTCCTACACAGACACCTAAGTTACACATGTTACATCAAAACAGAATCTAGTTATCTACTTCCTATTCAGTTTACTCTGTCTCTTGTGTTCCCCATTTTCATTAAGTCACCATCTATCTACCCATAGACCCAAGACAGCACCCTGGATGTCACCCTCAATTTCTTAACTTCTATCATCTCCCAGGTCAAATTGGTCATTGTTGGCTATCTCCAAAACAGCTCTCTGATTTGTCACTGTTACCACGCCAACACCAGAATCTTGGTTTACATCCAAAAATTTTCTAACCTGAATACTTGAAATAGTCCTCAAACTGTCTCTCTGACTCCAGTTTTACCTCAGCAAAATCTGCTCTATAAATTTTACCAGAATGTTCTCTCTAAGATGGAAATCTGATTATGGCATTTTCCTGCTTAAGGCTTTTTAAAAGTTCTCTGTCACTTATAAGGTTAAGTTCAAAATGTGTAGCTTGCTAACCAATGCTTTTGATATTCTGGCCCATATCTACCACTTCAGCCTCGTCCCCTCAAAGCCAATAGTTTTTCTCTATTTTCCACAATGTATATGAATCATTTATATTATTAGATCTATTACTTGAAGAAGAAAGAAATCTTTCCTCTAACAACAACCTATGTAGTGATTCCTGAACACTATTCCTGAACACTGTATCCTCCCTGCCCTCTTCCCAAGAAGGGTTCCAAATCGGGCATCCTCTCCTTCCAGGTCTTTCAAACTAGACTGTGATCGTTTAGAGGGTCATTCAAATTTATTGGTTCATAGCACGCATTCTGAGTATAAAAACAATAGAAATGGGAACAGAAAATACCAGTCGTTGCATGTAGCTAGTCATTGCATGTAGTTTTTTTAACTTGCACTTCAATCATATGCGGGTCATAGGCAAAAGAAGTTTGAAAGTCGCTGCACTATTCTTAGTTCCTCGGTATTTTGTAAATAATTTTATTATAGCACATAAATCATTATGTCTGTTATTTATCTCTTTCACCTACTGACTATGTAGCCTAAAAAGCAAAAAATATTTCTTACTCACTTTTACATCTCTGAACATAAATATATCTGAAAATATACCTAGCACAGAATACTACTCGATGCACGTTAGATGAAAACGTGTGTGCATGCAGCACGGGGTTCTGATGGTTTGGCTATTTGTGAGTGAATCTCAGGTCCTCACTCGAAGGCCTGTGGTTCCAGAAGGGCCTAAAAGATAGCATTATTTGTCTCTCCTAAAAGTTTATCGCAAAGCGTGGATGGGGGAGACGGCTTTGTTATTCCAAAGCTTTAGAATAGCTTCTCAACTCTACCCCCAGATTCTTCCTGTAAAGTTATAAGGTATAATTCTGGCAATTTTTAACATTCTGTTTGGAAACGTCCCATAACAGGAAAATAAGATTAATAATAAGCAGGAGGTCCAGAGAATGAGCTGTCTAGGGCAGAAAAGAGAAGAGAGAAGAACAGCAGCCTGGGGAAAGCAGACCTTACAGCCAGAGCAAAGGGAATTGAGGATCTGCCAATACTGACCCAACTTCTGTTGGGACACTGGCACCTCAATCGAGGTCTGAAGCCCCCCTCAGCGGTGGGACAGAGTGTGAAGTCAACCCTTTTATCGCATCAAGGGCAGGACTGGAGTATGAATATACTGAGTACATAAAATAGGCATAGGAGGCCCAGAGCGCTGGTCAGGCTCTTCAGTGATGTTTATGCTTCTGCTCTGCAATTTGAACCACTTCAATGTTGAATTTACACCCTGTGCCCAGTGAAATATACATAGCTTGGCTGTCCAAAGACTTCATCCTTGGATACAGTGCATTACTTAATAAGGTTCCATTTCAGCATAACAGGATTCTACCCTTAGATCCTGAAAAATGATCCTTTCTACGATGCTACAACGACTTCATCCATGACCTGCCCCTTAAGTAAACCCAAACTAGCTCAAACAGAACCTTGTCATTTACTGTAGGATCAAAGTATGGTCTTCAGGAAGCAATTTATAATTTCACAGTGACATCACTGCAGTTCAAACATGATTTGATTTTTTTTCTTAATAAAGCCCTTTAACTTATGAGTTCAGCAACACTAATTATTCCACTTAAAAATAATTAGCACCCTCCTTCCTCCTTGTCTAATTAATACCTTGTATTCAAGCTGCCAGCAAAGGTTACAATGCCAAGTTGTTCTTCATGATTTTTTTTTAAATTGACCTAACCGTGTTCCCTAATGCCAGGTATACAGCTTTAGAACAGCCCCTGCAAGGCTGGCAAGCACTGATATTATTTTATCCAGGCTGAACGAGACTCAAGGAAAGTCTTCCATTCCTCCTCTGCAGCAGACTCCCTATGATACACCAGCCAGGCAAGAAAGAACAGGTAGATACATTTCATACACTGGATGTGAGAAGCTGTGTGCATCACAGACTCACACAACTTTAGCTCTGTAATGCATCTGGTAAGTTGTTTCTGTTTTACTATTTCAACATCCTCATTTTACAGGGAAGGAAACTGAGGCTCAAGGACAGTCTACAGAATTTCTAAGTTTGTTTAAGATACTCAAAGAGACAGATGTAAAACCTACGGTTATAAGCCAGTTTTCTTCCACTGACTCCCAAGTGTCCATCTAGAATGACCACTGATGGCTGGAAACTGTAAAATGTGGAATAAAGGGAATTGTGTTTTTATAGTGGGTTCTTACAATCAAGCAGCTTTTTCTTTGCTAATTGCTTATGCACTTGGTTACCATAAGATACAATTTAAAGAGGCCACTTGGTTCAATTGGAAAGATGATCTAATACGAATCATCAAACTTGAAACGTAATTATACATTCTCTTACGAGTTTGCTAGATGGTTTTGAACAACACCTCATTTATCTCAAAGAGTAGAAACTTTATTCATAGATGACGTTATATAATCATAAGAATTCAAAGACCTCAAGGAGGTCTCAAGCCCAAGGTTACCAGATAGAGATTCAGTTCCTCTGGGTGAACTCCAAGACAAAGGACCGGATTTCTAAGCTGTTTCAGACTTTTATACCCATTTCTATTCCCCTTCTTCAAGAGTAGTCAGAAAGTCAGAAAGGAGACTAGAGCTCCCAGGGAGACTCATTTTGCTGTGCTCTTCAAAATGTTGGTATTGGCACCCTTCCCCACTCCATACCCAGTTTCCTTTTCCTTAGAACAGAAGAAGCAATGTCTGAGTGTGTGTTACTTGCCAAACATGGTGCCAGGGATTTCACAGACAAGTGCAGTCCCCAGATCTAGAATGGAGATGCTGTTATGATTCACATTTCATGGAAAGGAAAACTAGGGCTCAGAGGGGTTAAGTCCTCTGTCCCAGGCTGTGGCTCAGAACCACATCTGACTTGTTTCCCGACCTAGCTCCTCACTACGCCATGTTTCCTCCCAAGATTCTCAGCAGCACCCAAGCCTACACCACCCCAACACCTACACACACCAAAACACACACACACGGCTTCCAGCCATGGAAGATCTCAAAGCTAAAGGGAATCTCAAGGATGTGTACCTCACAAGAATGCACAGCAGTCCCAAATCTAACACTCCCATTTTACATTTGAAGAAACTGTCCCCAAGGGCTAAGAGTATCTGTCCCAAGATTATCTAGGGATCTAGAAACTGAGCCAGAGCTAGAAATTAAATCTTTTAACTTCCAGTTCAGGGCTCATTCCCTACACCCCAAGTGGTGAAATAAAGATAATAAAATTCCTAGAAGGACCTTTGCCACAAAATGATGCACAAATATTAAGTGAACTTTGCAGCTGGGAAAGTGAATTAAAGGGCCATTATCACTAATAATAATTATTGCTGAAAACAGTCATAACAAGCATGGGAGTAGAGATGAGAGTGTTGAAAAACAGAACATTAAATACTTGGCCCTACGTGTTTTCTACTAGTGAACTATTTCAATGGCCAAAAACCCCAGATTAAATAACCATTACTAAGACCACAGAGATAATAAGCTGTAGAGCGAAGATTTAAAACCGGATCTTGTGGGACTTCCCTGGGGGCGCAGTGGTTGAGAGTCCACCTGCCAATGCAGGGGACAGAGGTTCCATTCCTGGTCCAGGAAGATCCCACATGCTGCGGAGCAACTAAGCCCGTGTGCCACAACTACTGAAGCCTGTGCACCTGGAGCCCATGCTCCGCAACAAGAGTAGCCACCACAATGAGAAGCACGCACACCACAACGACGAGTGGCCCCCCGCTCACCGCAGCTGGAGAGGGCCCACACACAGCGGCAAAGACGCAATGCAGCCAATAAATAAATAAATAAATAAATTTATAAAGAAAAAAAATTTTTAAAAAAAGAACGAAAGAGAAAAAAACCCAGATCTTCTGTATGCCAAAGCTTCAACTCTGTCTAGTACACTTTGATTTCTCACTAAGAAAAATGGGCATTTATTCAAAACACTGTTGAAAAAAATCTGTGAATAAGGAACTTTTAAAAGAAACATCACATTCCCCCTGGCACCCAAGAGAGGTTTGCTATACAATATCCGATGCCAATAGTGAGACCACAGGATGCTTTCAGCAATGTTTTTCACTTTTATGACTCCAAACAAACTGCTTTGTAAATATACATTTTAGCTTTGCTACAAGAGTTTGCACACAAACTCCAGCGATAGAAGCAAAGTTCAATATTCGCCTTGAAGAGGGAAAGACTATTATTTAAAGAAAGATCATCCTATAACATAACTAAAATAGTACATACTATATATTATAAACCATCCTCCGCCTGTTTCATGGTTATATATCTTGCATCACAAAAAAGATTACAATTTCCTTAAGTGTAGAGTTTATTTTATATATTTGTCTTATGTCATAGTGCTGAGGTATATAATATGTGCTCAATAAAGGCTTACTGAACTAAAATTGAAAGTTGCTTAAGTCATGACATTAAGTCACTTTCCTGAATCTTCTCAATGTGAGATTCTGGATTTTTTTTTCTTTTCACATGGTCTTCTATGAGTTAGATTTCTATGTTTATAAGTGCTCTCAATTTCTAACCAAATTTAGGTAATTATATCCATTGAGATAATCATGAAAATAAATACATTCACCTTCCTCAACGAGCATGAACAGCTATGTCTACCCTTCTAAATTCACCTGGAGTCCTCAGTTAATCTATTTCTTCTTTGACATTCATTATGGTACTTTGTGAAACTTGCTTCACCAATAGTCTGTATGAAGGTCTATAGACTCTACGAAAATCTCCATGTGCCAGAATTCTCGGAATCAAGCCCTGTGGAATTCTAGATAACTAGGAAAAGAAAAGGAAATGACCATATTGTTTGTAAGTGTTTTGGTCTATTTTGCAGTATTTGGTTTCTGCAGTTTCTACAAGAAAAAGCATGAATGAATGGTTGGCAAAGATTCCACTTTTACTATTATCTAAGGGAAGGCCAATTCTTGAATCAGGCCTTGATGGCTTAAGATGAAGGGTGACAACATCTAAATGGTTGCTGTTAAATCACCCTTGCTGTTCTGGCTTTTGCAAGAGCTTAACCAATAATGAACAAAATAGTAATGTGGCAGTTCAGGGTCATTCCTGGAGATTCACAAGAAAAACCACTTAAGGGCATGTTAACCTGTAGAAGCCTCATAAATAAACATCTCTGATCACAAGCTGATGTGGATTTTACCTGTCACTAAGAAAAGACAAACTGGGCATTTCTCTAAGTGATCCATTAAAGCTATGAACGGAAAATGCTCAGGATAGTAATGTATGCTGGTTCCTCTCTTCTGGAAAAAAAATCATAATTTTAACAGCACAGGAACTATTCATCAAAAGCTAATTTAATTTCACATTTAGACCAATTAGAGAAGAAAAAAAAAGCTGAGGTTAAGCACTTGTTTAGAAAATGTCCTTAAGTAAAATTGTTCACTCAAAGAGTATTGCAATAACAGTCAGTTCTTTGCTCAAAAGGACTTTATGCCTAAAGACAGAGATTATCTTCTGCTAATGACACCTGAAGAGGGGAACAGGTGGTAGGCTAGCCAGGGCCAGGTATGGTTGCTGCCCGCAGACCTGTTTTAACCACCTGAATACTCCAGGTACTGTTCTGACGGCTTTACATGGACTTTATGTTCACCATACTATTCTTTCTCTCTTCCTCTCCTCAGCTTTTACATATTTGAACCTTTGTATGTAGCTCTTCTTACTACTTCATTTACTCTAATAAATATTAACTGAGCGTATATCTATCTGAGATGAGTGCTAACTACTGAAGGCGACAGCAAGGTATGTAATTAATTGAGATGGTATATGTAAAGTACCTAGATTGGTAACCACAGTAGATAAACACTAAATGGCTGCTGAGAAAGTCAGTGAATGAATAAATAAATGGAGCAGAAGATAAGAAAAGGAACTCTCCTTTGCGGAACAGTCACACAAACAAAAGCACAGAGGTCATCAACAACTGTCCAGAATGTCAGGGGAGTGAAAGTATTTTAGTCTGTGTGTTTTTTGTTTTTTGTTTTTCGGTACGTGGGCCTCTCACTGTTGTGCCCAGCGGCCATGGCTCACGGGCCCAGCTGCTCCGCGGCATGTGGGATCTTCCCAGACCAGGGCACGAACCCGTGTCCACCGCATCGGCAGGCGGACTCCCAACCACTGCGCCACCAGGGAAGCCCTTTTAGTGTGTTTTGAGCACAGTTTCCTCTAGGGTAAACGGTTGACAGCATGTACACACAAACAGAGAAATTCAAGCCCATCCTACCTACTCTTGACTGTACAATGGAAATCTTGGGAGGCAGAGGAATCAAGCCCTCCTTCCTTCTCCATTGGAAGGAAGGCATTTTATTATTTTCCTATATTATTAATAAAAAATTATAGAGAAGATTTGGTTTGCTAATTCCTTTAACCTTGGACAAAGCTTTAACATGTGGGCTGTAGTTTCACTCTTCTTAAATTCCGTGTCTGCTTGTACTTTAACCCTCCTCTTGATTGGCTTTGATATCCAGGTTCTTCTCATAGTAAGGAGGGCACAATCCTTTCATCACCAACATGTAATTCTCAGTCTATGCAGAACAAAGGGCTATATAGAGCTAAAAATCTGGATTTAATTTTAATCAAGGTCCTAATGCATAATTCTGTCCAAAGGCGGCCACAAAGGGGATCAAGTAGAGCTAAAAGCCCCGAGGTCCTCTTTCAGCAACCTTCAGCCTTGTATTAGATTGTTAGTTCCAGGAAGGGCTATGACATTTAGACAATGACAGTGTCCCAAGAGGTTGATAAATCAATATGGGAGGGAGAAAAAGAAAAGTGTAATACACATTTGTTTCTGCCTCTCAAATTTCTTTCTCTCATACAAACCTCCACAAAGTCTGTGTGAAATTAGCATTTTAGGTAACAAGACATTTTATGTACTCATCTTTCTAGACCACATCAAAGCACTGGGTCTGAGTCAAGACTCCTGAGTTCAGGAGAGTCTTAGACTCTTCAATCAAGGCAATTTATTAAGGCTAGTACAAAGGTGATGTGGTATTATTGTCTGTTTTCTGTTTTTTGTCTGTTCACACTACAGGCAAACCATTTCGTTTCCTTGGTTTCAAAACACCAAGCTGAGCTGTTCTAACGTTGGCCCTTTCTATATTCAATTCCTCTCCTGTGTCTTGCCCCTATCATTAATACTGCTTGATTAAGGTTTGTGAATATATACAGCATTTACACTTATTCAATTCAAGTAAACATGCCATGAGTGCCCAGTCCATTCTCAGTAGTCTTAGATACTAAAAAGGACAGAAAATGATCTCTGTCCCTTAGGAGCTTCTGGGGTTTAACGCCAAGAGTTCAACAATTTTTAGCTTGTAACATGAAGAAGGAAAATAATCCCAATGATAAATATCCTCACTAGAAACCAAAAATCCATTTGAACATGTGTATCCACTCTCCCTAAGTTCCATCCAGTCAACGCTACACATTTCTAAAGTATGATCTAACTTAGGAAATGTGATGCACCCAAACTGTGCTCCATTGATCACAGCTGATGGGATCCTAATGGCAAAGCCCATCACCTATTCGGGTAGAGAGAGAAGAATGAGGTAAAGACTAGGGTGTTAGCATCATATAACCTGTGGAAGCTAAGACTGGAGAAGGGAATTAATTGAGGGCATTATTCAGGTGATAAAATCCAACATGGTGTGCTTCCCTAAAAAGCACAGAATAAAAGAGAGTAATAGAAGTTTTGAGTCATGAAGCAAAGTCCAATTGTTGATATACATATCACAGAAGAAATTCCCAACTATGAAACTAGAGCCAAAGCGCTCCACTGAAGAAGTCCACCTGTAGTTCTGTATAGTCATCTCTTTATCTCAGCCACACTATGGTTGGAAACACGCAGCTGAAAAAATTGCTGATTTGTAGGCTCTGTTTATTTGTGAAAGCCTCCTCAAAAGTAGAAAAGCACAGACAATAGGGTCCTTGAGGCCCATATCACACGTTCTCATATTTATTTTAGATGGTCACAAAATTGTTAGTTCACTCTAGCAGCTGACTTTTGTTAAAGCTTATGCTTGGTGGTGGGTGGGGAAGGGTAACTTGCACATTTTTGGGGAAAAAAAGAAAATTCTTGGCCCCTAAGCTGCCTCAATCCACCTTCTCAGCTGATACTAGATTCCTATATCTTCTCCCATGAAACTCTTCCTCTGGCTATGTTTACATTTTTAAAATACTGTCTTTCTTTCTCTGAAAAGTGAACTTCCACTGCTGGAGAGCCAGGTCATTGATTATAAGCCACAGGTGTGTTGTCAACATATTCAAACCCAGTGTGGGAAGAGAGGTGCCTACATCCCTAACAAGATAATGGTGTTAAGTATAGGTTTTTAGTAAAATGTACTGCATTTCCCATACAAACAACAAATTGTTTCCGATGGTTGGGTCTTCTTTTATCATCTCAGCTTTTTGTCATTCCATCCTCTAAGTGATCCCAGAGCTGCCCTGAGCGATATAAATTCAATTCAGCACAGCAGCCACATTGCTTTTTTGGTTCTATATTGTTAAAACACTTTGATGTCTAAACCAGGGGATGAGAAGAGGGGATGGGAAGGGGGCGGATGAAATAAGCATATTCATATTTATGTGCACATTTATTCACAACTAAATCATACAAATACACTCGTGTCAGTAAGTGCCAAAACGTTTTGCTGCATGCAAACCTATATATACACAAGCATATATTCACGCTCAGTTCCATATAATAAACTATATATAACACCATATAATAAACCACTATAAAATAGGTCTAACCTTGTGTGTAATGACTGCTATCAACTCTGAAAGTCCAAAGGACATGCACCCACCCCTCACTGTATAGGGAGAGCCTTGAGGAATGGGTTAGACTAAAGCACTGCCCTAGTAACCCAGCCAACGCATGGACTCTCAAACAGTGCACTTGGGTTACTCAACGGGCAATGAACTCCCCCAGCATTAACTTACCCAACTGCACAACCAATACTCAGAGGGTTTCTTTAGCATTAGAGACAAACAGAGTCTAGTACTATGGAGAGCTTACTTTTATGGGACAGTGAAAGGCTCAATTAGAAATGTGTCCAGTGGTCTGCTAGACAGGGAACACTTTTGGTGGCTGGAGGCAAAATTAGTGAATATAACTAAAGTACTACTCAACCTAGTACTTACTGGCTCAGAACTTGAAAATCTGAGATATTTTGTAAGGTTTCCATCTCTTAGTGCAAAATTTAGTAAACTGGGGAAAAAATTCCCAAATGAGTAGATGATTAGAAGGAGGGCATGATCAGGGAGTAAAATAGTCCAACTGAGGGTCTCCCTTATCCTGCAGCCTGGTCTACTCTATCATCAAAGCCTTGCCTGGGTTACACACGAGGCAGGACTAGACTGAGGTAAGCAAGGCACCCAGGGTGAAATATTTAGGAAGACTCTCATTCCCTGAGTCCTGAAACTCCATCAGGTCCAAAATATAACACTATGAGGAAACTAGTACAAAGCAAAGAGAGATCTGTTAGATTCATTCAAATAGTACTTTTCAGGTCAATCCTATCTTCCCATGATTCCACAATAATGAACCCCATACATTTCTGTACATGCCCAGAGAGGAATGGGACAAGGAAGGTGGTCTAGTTAGGAAGCCATCTTCCTTGGTCTGCTTAAACAATGTCAAGAATTTAAGAAAGTGAAACAGCAAACAGAATTGAAATCGTTAGCAATTCAAGAGCATTTTTCTTCCTCAAAGCTCTTAGCAACCATTAACTAACTAAACTTCTCATTAAAAAAAAAAAAATTAGAATATGTTTTAGGAGATGTCCAGGGCTCTTCCTCACAAACAGACTTCACAAAATATAAATGACTTCTGGAGTATTTAAGAAAAGTCACACAATTTAAGTAGCACTTTGAATACCTTTGATCTAGAGACAGAAGCACTATTTTTATGTTGGCATTTAAATTTCTGATGTATTCATTCCCATAAGCAAATATGTACAAATTACTTAGCACCTAGGCCTTGTTCTAATTGCTGGGGACATAAAAATAAGTAAGTTAAAATACCTGTTTCAAGGTACGGGAGTCTAGTAAGATGAAAAATAAGTCATCAAAAATACGGTCCTTTCAACATTGCCAATGTCTTCTCCAGGACCCGAAGGAGGTGGCATCCAGGGAGAAAGCAGCCAATCCTCTGATGAAGAGTGCTCTGTGTAATAGAGCTCACAGTTGAGTAAAAATGTCCCATTGACTACTGAACCCCTCCTTCCACCAAACTCTGGAACACGTTTTGTATTCCATGATATCTATATGATATAGCTGCTTCAAACAGCAATCTGGAAGTAAAAATCTCAAAAGAACATAGCAGTGGTTTCCTTGAGACCCTCTGCCATCTTGTTTACTTCCTCACCCTAAAAAAGTAATTTTTAAAATGACCAACCAATATTCTTCACTCTTTGGTGATTTCCATTAATTATTACTCCTTCTATTTTTGCTTTCTGAGTCAATTTCTAGTTTGAACCTCACCCATTACACTTTGAATTTTCATGTTCAGTGGCGTTTGCTTTTCAACAATTATCTCTGTGTCTTGGGGTAAACTGAGGGAACTGAAGTCAGACCATTAGCACCACAATCCTGTGATCCCATTATTCCAATCATACTCAGGCTGTACGTGTATTTTTAATCACAAAACTCTTTATATTTATTCTGGCAATTATATTTGAATTTCACTGAGATATATAGTCATGAATGATCAATTCTGGACAGCCTCACGCATGAAGACTGACTTTAAAATAGCATCACCTTTGGCTTATACATGACATGCTGATATTTCAATACTAATCTGTTTTTCATCACATTTCTTCCAGCACTGACAATTAAAGAAAAAATAAATGTAACAAGCTGAGAGGGAAAGGTCTCACGCCTATGACCCAGTCATTCCCTCCACTTGAAAAGTGTTTTGGTGTCACTGTCGTAGCATCGTGGAAAGGACACCAAGGACTGCCTTCTTCTTCGATTACTTACCCTCTTCTCTGTCTGCTCTTTTACATATATACATTCAACACAAATGGTACCATACACTTCTTTTTGAACTCTATTCAGCTATTTCCAGATTACTTAAGATCAGGTTTCTAAGAGAAAAATCGAACTACAGAACAATACTTAGGAAAACCTAAGTTGAAGAGTAATAACCCATTTGCAAAGCAAAACAAAACAGAACTAAACAAAGAATGACAGAAGTAGAAATTACACAGAATTAGGAAGCACCTGACATACTTTCTTATGGTATTGTCATGCTTTTTGGAGAAGGAAAACTCCCTGTTGGTATCACCAGGTTCATCCTAGATGGGGCAAAGAATTTCCATCTCAGTTTTCCATGAAAAGAAATTGCATGAACTACCTTTGTAACCTTAAGAGAAAGACTTGTCATTCTCAGTCTGAATGATGACAGTCCAACAGTCAGAAATATACTCAGGGACTTCCCTGGTGGTCCAGTGGTTAAGAATCTGCCTGCCAATGCAGGGGACGTGGGTTCGAGCCCTGGTCCAGGAAGATCCCACATGTCACGGAGCAACTAAGCCCATGCGCCACAACTACTGAGCCTGCACTCTAGAGCCTGGGAGCCGCAACTACTGAGCCCATGCGCCTCAACTACTGAAGCCCACGTGCCTAGAGCCCGTGGTCCGCAACAAGAGAAGCCACCACAATGAGAAGCCCGCACACCATAATGAAGAGTAGCCCCCGCTCGCTGCAACCAGAGAAAGCCCGCACAGCAACCAAGACCCAGCAGAGACAAAAAAATAAATAAACAAATACACGTCATGTGAAATTCCCTGGCGGTCCAGTGGTTAGGACTTGGTGCTTTCACTGCCAGGGACCCAGGTTCAATCTCTGGTAGTGCAAGCTGCAGAGCGAGGCCAAAAAAACAAAAACAAAAACAAAAAAACACGTAAAGAAATACACTCAGAACTGGCTCTTAACGAGCTAGATCCTTCCCACCAGGTCTGGGATCAACAATGACAACAACAATTACCTTGTACCTGCATGATGATGTTTACCTTTCTGGGCACTCTCCATACATTATCTGATTTGCCTCTCATGCCCACCTTCCAATGTGGACAGAACAGTGTTATCTTGTTTTCGTAAGTTATAATGTCTGGGCAACACAGTGTGCAAGTCTGGGGAGGCACCCAGATTCTGAACCAAAACTAGAGCTCTTCTCTACTCTGTCTTCCAAAGAGTAAACAGGTGGAAACAGTCGAGAAAGACCCTCCTCACTTTACAAGTGGTCTAATTCTTTTTTTTTAATTTAATTTTTATTTTATTTTGGACTATAGGTGATTTACAATGTTGTGTTAGTTTCAGGTGTACAGCTAAGTGATTCAGTTATACCATATACATACATCCATTCTTTTTCAGATTCTTTTCCCTTATAGGTTATGACGAAACATTGAGTGGGAAACGTGGGAGTGAGGGATAAATTAGGAGTGTGGGATTAATTCTTTTTTTTAATTGAAGTATAGTTGACTTACAACATCATATTAGTTTCAGGTATTCAACACAGTGATTGGATATTCTTTAGCAACCCAGTCACCATATCCAAAACAGGGGTAAGAATTTACTCGCCAACACACGTGAGGCCAAATGTAAGTCTCAGGGACTCTGACTTGATAATATAGCACTTTCTCAGCATTCACCCTGCGAGGCACTGAAGTGTCACAGAACCACATTTCCTACAGAACGACACACAGAGAACTAAGGATAGACAGACGAGAGCCTGTCAGTTTTTCTCAGGGTGGACAGAACAACCATTCAGAGCACAGAAGGGTGTGCTTTGAGATTAAAATTTGTCTTCTTTCCCCCATCCATATGTCTCAATGGCCTCCAGCCCCCAAAACTATGACTAACCAATTCTACAGGAAATATAATAAAATGGGGGCCCTACAGTATTAAGGGCATGTCCACACAGAACAAAACAATAGGGATAAATAATTCAAGACATAATTTTAGAAATAAAACAGATTGTATCTCATGACTACTCCTTCAAGGTAAATATATATATAATATTTTTTTATTTTATTTTTTAATCTAGCCACAGGGTGTGCAGCCTCATAAGCTTTCATAAATTCTTTTTCTCTGCCTCCAGTCAAAAGCAGATTTAACCCAATCTCAAACAGCAGGGTCTTTCTGGGTAAAAATGGTCTGCGAACTGCAAAGTTCCTCTAACTACCCAGCCCATTCATTTATTAGAGTTCATGGATGTCCACCATCTAGACTGTAACAATCTCTCCAAAGAAAAGGGAGGCAGGAACAAAGCCTGACTGATCAATACCTCTGTGGCTCTGAGCAGCATGGAGGGCCTCCCTCACAGGGGTTATCGCTTTGGTTCCCACAGCACACCATCACACACAGACTTTTCTGTGTACAGCCAATGTCAATTCTTTCCCTCAGTGCAAACTTCTCACTGGTTTGGATTCAAAGGACCTCTTAAGATTCGCCATACCCGATCAGAGTTCATTAGAGATGGCTCACGTTAGCTGGGAGAACCAACCAGACTTCAGCACTGGATTTGCTAAGGCAGCCCAAGACAGAACCACCGCCGTGCGTACTGAGCCAGGAAAAAAAGAAGACGGGCTCTGCTCAGAAGAGACAAGTAAAGAACAGGAGCACATGGCGACAGGGATGCGGGATCAGCTTCCAGAAGGGATGAGATGGGAGACATCTCTCAGGGACCCTCCAAGGAGGAGAGCCAACTATCTTATAATTAAGAGCAATATTTTAGTGAAAAGTTTAGAGGTGGAAAGTCACAAGTCAAATGGCAGATTAATCCCAGGCCAAAATCTCTCCCTTCTGCCCCACACAGCCACGAATGATAGACACTACAAAGGGTGGGATAATGTAGAAAATGTAAGCAATGCATAGGTTTGGAGGAAGCTATATTCTGAAGAGAACCATTCAATATAGTGATACCTTAAGTTCCATACATTGGTGTGTGACTGAGAGATGAGCGCCTAGAACAGGAGTCAGCAAACTATGGCCCACAGGCTAAATCTGGACTACTTTTATAAATAATGCTTTATGAGAACAAAGCCACACTCATTTGCCTGCTGACTGTCTGTGGTTGATTTTATGCTACTATGCCCGAGGTGAATAGTTGCTACAGAGACTGCATGGCCCTAAAAGCTAAAATATTCGCTTTCCTGCCCTTTGCGGAATGTGCTTGCTGACCCCTCATCTAGAACAGTGCTATATAAGCATTGAAAACTTAGCCCTTTCTCACTGAATAACAGCTGACTAGAATGGAGAAGGAAGACGGAGTTGCAACCCAATTCAGAATCACGTGGTGCCTCACCCCTCCCCACTCATCTGTTCCCAGTCATCGTTCCTTCACTGCCATGCTCTCCTCTAATGCCCCAGACCATAAATCCCACCCAGGTAACTAAGATCCGTAGTTATTCAAGGCTATAATCTCTGTTGTCCTCAGTCCTCCCCAAATCCCCATTTCTGGATGTTTTAAGACACAGAAGATAATCCTTTCCTTTCAAAGGTATTAGCACAATTTTAATTAAGTTTTACTTAATAAGTAATCATGTGTTACTTGTTTATCTTTTTCACTAAACAGTAATCAAGGAATTCATCTATTACCCACAACATCCCCCCACCTTGCCTCAATACTTGATAAATGAGTGAATTAGTCAATGGAATACAATAATGTGAACCACCTTCTGGTCCATCACTCCTGCACAGAATTACACTCATACTTGACCTTTGCATAGCACTCCCCTTCTAAACATTCATGCACCGAACATCACTGTCTTATGAATCTTCTCAAGACCAGAAAGCAATGAAGGTAACAAGGAGACAAGTTTCAACACATCAAATGATAGTGAATTAACCTCTTGATATTTTCCAACTCAAGTTATTTTCAAACACATTCTCCTATTTTTTTTAAATGTACTGTGTCCAGCCAAAAAGCCATGGAAGTGGGAAATATGATTTCTGAACTTTCAAAACTTCTAAAGTTTTCCAGTTTAACATCAAAGCCATAAGTCCACCAACATAAGTCTCAGTAGAAAAGAGAAAGTAGGAACAATAGGTTAAAAGGATCACCCAAGAGACTCCTGCAATCTCATGACCAATTAGCCAGCAATGCCACTGGCCTTTGCCTTAGCTCAGCCAGCTCCTACCACCCTCTACGCCTGCCCTTTCTGTGCCACTTCCACCCTCTTGTGTATGCTAAGAAGGGGAAAAACAAGATCAGTGGGTAAAAGATAGGAAGGAAGAATTTAGACTGAGAGTAAAACAGAACTTTCTGGAACAATTAATGATCTAAAAGTGAAGGGAGATATCACAATAGATTGTGAGATATCAAGGAGAAAGTTGGAGAATATTTGAGAAGAACGTCATGTAAAGGAATTTTTTTCCTTGGCCACAAGGGGAAACTAGTTGACTTTAAAGTTCCCACCCAACTCTTATAAATCTTGAAACCATGTTCACAACAGATTGTTAAATTTTTTAAAAGTTATACAAGTATATATGAGATTATTCATTTACTATTTATATATATAAAATACCAAAATGTCAACAGTAATTCTCTGAGTCATGCAATGAGTGATTTATATTTTTTCCCATTTATCTCTTTTAAGGTTTTATTCATTGAACACAATTTCATTGGCAAAAGAGATAAAAAGAGTTTAAAAAGTCATTGTAGACATCATAGAACCGATCACTATGTGTTACATAATTTATTCTATGTGAATAAATAGGTCACAAGGTCACAAGGGCAGTTAGCATTGTCTCCACAGAACAAAGGCAATGAAATCAAAGTGTGAATGGCATGAAAAAATTAACCAAAAATAGAGCCAAGGCTCAGCCCTCCATCTGGCCTCAGCTGCTCTCAGAGCTGAAGCTCCTATAGACATCCATGAGACAGTGATTCAGGGAATACCAACCTGCTCAGCCATCACAATCTCAAGGAGTCCAGGGTTGCTGCAAGCCCAACATATGGGGGAGCCACGCTGGACAGTCTAGCTGGCAGGCTGGCGGGTACAAAGGTGACCCAGGACCTAATGAGGGTACATCTGAATTTCCAAAGTCACTGGAGGATAGCTAATCCTGGTATCTTAGAAGCAAGACTTTCAAGACCTGATTGGCCAATCAGAATGGAGGAGGCAGGGCACTTTGGAAGGTCCTGGGTAGCAAATATTTACCAACCAGTGAGGAAATATTTTTATTTTTAGCAATGTGACCATCCATACTGGTACCTGCTGGCTGAATACCAACAATGGGTTTAAATAATTTGCTTAATCCACCGGTAGAACCTAATTCTCCTGCTTTTACCCATGCCTTTCTTCAAGGGCTAGCACATCTCCTGTTCTAGAAAATCCTGGGAAGTACATCTTGCCTGACAAATATCCCTGCTTACAGACTTCTGAGTCATAGAAGACAACTGCTTGAAGCAATAGGCAAGGGAGTTTTTGTATCTAAAACATAAATGCTAAGAATCTTTCAAGGAAGGAAAATCTGCTGTGTTCTTTATGGGCTGTGCAATCTGAGAGAGGAGAAATGAGGGACCTTGAAGGTGCCCCTGCGAACCTGAGTGCCACATCTATGTTCTCATTTCAAAATACAGGAGGCCTAGAAATAGAAACAGAACCAATCAATTACATAATTCCATTAATGAGTCTGAGCTGAACCTGTTCTGCATGCAGACTTTACGATGAGCTCTGAGTCTCCTATTGGACCATAAACCAACAAATTAAATCCCTAGAAAAGCATCTAGAAAGCAACCTAAGGAAGTAACTGCTCCTTTTTAATGTAGGGGGCTGAAAGAACAAAGGAAAGTTTTGTTTGATTCTGTCTCCACTCCCCAACCTGGCCACACCAAGGATCATAAGGAAAGATTCAGCTTTTCTTCCACAGCATTTGATAACATTGTCACATTCCACTTTCCTGTTAGGTTCTGATATTCTTATGTTGAGGAGTCTACACACACCCAAAACAGAAACTCAATCATAGATTTTTAGACACTAAGAGAAAAAAAGGAAAACTATGAGCTACAATATAAAAATCATTGTGGAGTTCAAATGTCCTCTCCCTAGCGCCCCCAGCTTAGAAATTTATGGAAGCTTACTTGATGTAAAATGGACCATTCCTACCATTGCCCCTCATCTTGTTTTCAACCAGAAAACAAGCCAACGCTTGAAATTAGGGAATAGAGAGACGTGATATGTGAGATGTTGCACAAATTCAAGAAAGAAATTAACCGCTTATCAAGGTCAATAGCTTCCCAGTTCCTGATAGGAAACATAACCATCAAATGTGGATCTGTGGGAAGCAGAACTGATTGGATAAATGGAGTTAACACAACTAATAACCATCATTCGCTCATTCTTGGGAATGGCTAGGCTTTTACAAATAGGGCGGCCATTGTTGAAGAAAGTAACTCAGAGGCTGGGTCTAACAGTTTCAGCCTTTGAGATGCCGCTTGACCTTTCCATCCTGAAACTGATTCGCTTCAGCTAGGAGAAGGCTTTCAAAATCAAAATGCTATACACAGCCAAGGGCATGTTTCTTCATTCAATCAAGAGTTTAATTACATTGTTCATGGAAAGAAAGCAATGCTGTCACAGAATAGTCAAACCACACATGGCAAGCTTAGAGTAATTCAAGGCCTGAAACGTTTAGAAGGTGGACAAGTCCATGAAAAAAAACCCCAATGCATTATTTATAGGAAGCTCAGCTTTGACTCATTAAAAAGAAAATTCAGTGCCTTCTAGTTTTACTCCTTGACATTCATCATCTTTACAGGTCAAGTCAGTGGTACGACAGAAGGTGAAATATGATTTCCCCACTCCCCCAACATTTCTACAACAAACCAGAGGTAAAATTTTGTTAACCTCATGTTTCTCATAGATTTCATTACAGTAAAAAGCCTCAAGACTGCTTGAAAAGTAGAGATCCAAGTGCCAAGAGAAAACCCCATTTCTCAAGCAGTGGATGACCTATCATTCAAAGTCACTGCATTTATAACACTCAGATAACATGTGTCCTCATCTAATCCATTTAAATGCTGGATTCGTGATGATAACTTAGTGAACCAAAAGGGAACAGTGGTTTGGATAAGGAGAATATGTTGAAGTTCAATTAAATGAAGTAAGATTTGTTTCTAACATTTGTCAACTTAGTTCTCATCACCTCTTCACCCTCGAATAATACTTAGATTTTATGTTTTCAGTTTAATTCTGTTTGGTCCCTGGGATGCTAACTTCCAGCAAGACAAAGTAAAGGTACCACGGAAGAGGATAATGACCTCCTATGTGTTAAGGAAAGAAATATGATATTTGAAAATCTATTTGATAAATATTGGAGGCATTGAAGACTTAATGGTACTACGACCATGAGAAGCAATAAGGAGACTAGCAATGCCTTTGTTTTCCTGCCTGCTGAGAGCTGATAGAATCTTAGGCTTAATAGAGTCTTCTTGTGAAGTTATCACAGCGGAAAACTCCAACCTACATTTACTTCCACCTACATTCAGGGAGGAGCATCAATCATTTGTGTTTTCCACACTATTACATCATCATTATCATAACTGAGCACTAACCGAGGGAATAAAGAAAAAAATATTCTTGGTCTTTTTCTTTACACAGCTAACGGTTTCACTGCAGAGAGTCTTCACATGCATTAGCAAAATAACACCAAGCTGTACATGATTAGTAAAAAATAGGAATTGGAATAGGAAGCAAAATTCTTTCAGGCATTATGGGTTTGAGTACACTGGGACTTTAGAGGTATGAGCGAGAAACCTCTGGGGTGACGTCATTGAAGAGGTTGGACATAAGGCAGCCCTCGGACAGTTTTTCTGAACTTCACTGATTAATGAGCACAACAGTCAGTACTGCTTTGAGCAGATTTGGAAGTCACATGAAAGAGCTGCAGTGGCACTGGCTGCTTCTCTTAACAACATTGCTAATTCATGAGCAATCCCAGCTCTTAGAATATGGTAGAGATTTGAGTAGGAAGGATGCTTGAATTAGAACTTCTGAAACTCTGACTTGCAAACACATAACCAGGGGATTTTGTGAAAATGTAGATTCCAAAGCAGCAGATCTCGGAGGAAGGCTGGGTTTCTGCATTTCTAACAAGCTCCTATGCGACGCTAATGCTGTGGGTCCACAGGCCACACTTTGAGAAGAAAGGTATTAGAGGACAGTTGGGCATTTCTGAGGCCTTGGAGCTAACTCTTTTCCTCCGCGCAAAAAAGAAGACAGCTACATCTGTCCAAAAGCCATGTCTCTTTCTCTTTGTGGAGATCATTTTCATCTTGATCATATCTTTTGTTCCCTAAATGATAAAGCAAATGTTTGAGGTTTTTGTTTTGTTTTGTTGCTGTTTTCAGATTTATCTATTTGCTTATTTGGTAAAAAGAAAACAGAGCTCAATATTTTAATGTGATGCAAAAATAGACATAACTTTTCCCAAGTTTCACAGTAATTGTATGGCAGGTAGAAAAAGAAAAATAAAAGACCAAGCAAAATGAATGAACAGTGGTTTATCCCAGAGGGATGGAATTATGGGGAAGTTTCCTTTTTCCAACTCAAATATTTCCATAATATGTGAATCTTCACAATAAGCACAGATGTCTTTTTAGGCAGAAATTATAATAAAAATAAGGATATAAATAAACATCAAATTTTGAGAGGGCCAGGTTGTCATCTCTACATGGCTGTCAGCTCTGTCATGCTAGTAGCATCACTTTGGGCTGCCGTGATCTTACATGAGACAAACTGGGCAACTGCATATTCTTCAACATTTGTAAGAAATAGAACAGAATCAGTCAGTTTTAAACTTTCAAGTTTTAGGATTAGTGCATTTTATACATGAATCTACTTTCCCATATCTAATCATGAGTGAAAACGATGCATTCTTACTAGCAATTCCAAACAGGTGCTTTCTTTTCTAGCAGCAGCAAAATAATAAAATGGTTCAGGAACTGAACATTTGTATCCAATTTCACTTTTGGCTTAGTTAAGCAAAATCATCATCCCCGAATAAAGGTTTTCAATGTTTTTCAAACAACTTTCCTTGCTGAGAGGGCTTTTTCATAAAATCATACAATGGTCCCTGATTTTTTTTTAAAGAAATATGATGCACCATCTCTTTAACAGAAAATTGGGTTATTGATTAATTGATTATATGCTGCTCACAAATGCCAACTTAAGCACAAGTAAGGAGAAGCTACTGAATGTTCATAACTCAAAGGCTGCAAGACCATGCTACATGGTTGCATTATTACCGTCTTCTATTTTAATGAAGACATAGCACAGCACTTTGTTGGCCTAATTTACACGATATATCAAAACTATGTGAAATGCCCCTACACTACAATGGGAGAGAAATTACAATGCATATGTGAATTACAGAGCTTAGCCTGGTTGTTAAGGTAGGGCATTAGCATTTCAAAGTTGTAGTTGGAATGTTAGTCTTTTATAAAGGTGGCAGTGGATTTCTTTTCAGAGGAAATTAAAGTGCATAAAGCTGTCTTATAACCTGTTAGTGAAAACTGTGACATTTGAAAATGATTAACAGAAAATTGATTTTTTATTTAGATACTCAATAATCTAGAAGTGTCTAAATAATAAATGGATCATAGGAATATACCACCCACTTGGAGAGGAAAAAGTGAATATTATAAAAATAATAATATAATAATAATAACATCAACTATTTATCTAAGAATCACAGCATGAATTCAAGAATGTGTGTTTTGAAGCCAGGATTTGAATCATAGGTCTGCTATTTACTAGCATGGAGCCATGAGAAAATTAGCTAACATCTTGGTGTTTCACTTTTTCCACCTGTAAAAGGGCATAATATTAGGTCCTTCCTCATTGTTTTACTGTGAGAGTAAATAATTTAATATGGGAATACACAACAGTTAGGACTGAGTGTGATTGCAAGTGACAGAAACCTCATGACAATGGTTTAAAACCAAACAGAGCAACAAGGTCCTACTGTATAGCATAGGGAACTATATTCAATATCCTGTAATAAAGCATAATGGAAAAGAATCTGAAAAAGAATATATATATAAAATAATATATATATATAAAGTTATATATATGTATAACTGAATCACTTTGCTGTACAGCAGAAATTAACATTGTAAATCAACCATACTTCAATAAAATAAATTTAAAAAAAAACAAATAGAGGTATTATTCCTTATAGTAACAGGAAGTCTTAAAAGGAGCAGTCCCAAGAAGGTATTGTTGCTCAAGAAAGCCATCATGGACTCAAATTTCTTCTCATTTCCTTCTCATTGTCCTTAATAGGTGAACTAATGCAGAATGGCTATGACTTAGAGCCTCAATGCTGCTGTCCAGACAGAAAGGAGAAAGTAACAAAGAGGAAGGGGGTGATTCTGAGGTCGGGAGAGTAAAGTTTTTCCCAAGGAGTCTCCTGATTTCACACCATTCACCAGAACTATGTCACACAGACGATCCTAGCTGCAAGGGAGTCGGGGAAACAGTCTTTTAGCTGGCATACTGCTGAATAGAATGGAAAATATCCCTTTATTAAATAAGGAAATAGCTGGGCAATAAATATGTCATGCACAATACCTGCCATATCACTTTATTTTTTTAAATTCTTTTCTCCATTGAAGCTCCTTGCTTCTCTCCTTCTTTATTTATTTATTTGGCCACACCGAATGTGGAACTTAGTTCCCCGACCAGGGAATGAACCCAAGTCCCTTGCATTGGAAGCATGAAGTCTTAACCACTACACCACCAGAGAAGTCCCCCTGCCATGTCACTTTAAACCACACAGAGTCTCACAAATACTGGCTGTTATTATTATTCTACACTTTTGTACTTTATATATGCCTCAGGCTCAGTGAGACTAGTCATGGTATATGCATCTGAAAACACAGACATTTCTTTGCAGTGGCTCATTTACACAGGGGAGATTTAAGTACCACTTAAAGAAGAAGTTCCATTGGTGACCTGGAGACAGAAAGGCTAAATCTACAGGGAGATAAGACATGAGACATCTGTCCTCAAATCAGCCCTTCAACTGAATCTGAGTCATATGTAGAGAAAAGTTACAGACCCTAGTTAAAAGAATTGTTGTCTTAAAGGGTTTTGTGAAACAAGGGACTCAGGCAATTTGATAAAGTTTAACAGAGAGGAAGAGACTATAGAGACACTCTGTCCCTGGACATAATGCTCAGGCACTGGAGAGGTTCTAGAGCTTGCACAGCCTTACACAAAGCAGCAAAGGCCAAATCCAAGAGAGGAGGCAGGACACCTGGCAGGAGATGGAAGCTCTGGGAAGACACAGGAGAAGTCCAGCAGGCATGCCAGACTGCCAGACACACATTGACGACACAAGGCCCCTCCCGGAACTCCTAAAAATATGCAAAGAAGGCACTGCAGAAGGCTGAAGGCCCGTTTTAGAGAGTGGGGAGCATTCGTGACAATGAGGAGTAGTCTAGATTGTGTACATGTTAACTTATTTAATCCAGACTAATACTAGTATAGTCTTGCTAGTTACCTTTTTTTTAGTGCTTAGTGCCTGGGTCACAGAATATACGAAATAATTCACATGTATTTTCTCAAAAAATGTTATAAACACTGTCTGAATTAGGTATTCTTCTACTTTACAGATGAGGAAACTAAGCATAGACAGGTAGAGGAGTATCTTATCCCATTTAGAAAGTTCTAGGGCTGGAATCTACACTCAAGAGCCCCTGACTCGAAAATCATACCCGGAGTTCAAAGACTGGCTTGACAAATAGAGAGCTATCATGGTTAATTTTTAGAGAGAATGTACAGCAAAATACGGTGGTTTTCAAAGTTAAGTGTGCATAAGACTCACCTAGAAAGTGAGTCTCTCTCACTTTAGCTAAAAATGCTATTCCCTAGTCCCCCCCTGGTATGTCCAGGATTCTAATTCAGGTGGTGTCAGGTGGAGCCTAGCAATTTGCATTTTAAAAGATGCACACATCACACTGATGCAACCATACTTTGAGAAAAGTACTGGGATAATAAGGGTTATAGAAACATCATCTATAATTCTCAGAATAATCACACAAGAACGAAACTATCATCTTAGTAAACTATCATTTCTTAGTAAACTAATAAATTAGTTTACTAGGATTAAGTATTCTGCTGGTTTTTCCACTCTGACAAAACAAAATAGGATGTTTTTAAAATCATTTTTTAAATTTTAGAATAATTTTAGATTTACAGAAAAAATGTGAAGATAGTACAGAAAGTTGCTATATATCCCATATTAAATTTCCTCTATCATTAGTAACATATTATTATGGCAGCTTTACTAAAATTAATGAATCAGTACTGATGTATTATTAACTAAAGTCCAGACTTTATTCAGATATCTTTAGTTTTTACCTAAAGTCCTTTTTCTGTCCCAAGATCCCACAAAAGACAGCATATTACATTTCATCATCATGTCTCCATAGGCTTGCCTTGGCCCCAACAGTTCCTCAGACTGTCCTTATCTTTAATGACCTTGATAGTTTGAGGAGTATTGGTCAGGTATGTTGTAGAATGTTCCTCAATTGGGGTTTGTCTGATCATGATTATACTGGGGTTATGGGTTTGGGAAAGGAAGTTCACAGAGCTGAAGTGCCACTATCATCACATCCTCCCAGGGGTACATGCTCTTATCATGGTTTGTCATTGTCAATGATGACCTTGATCATCTGTCAAGTTTCCTGCCCCCCTGCCCCGTAAAGTTACTCTCCCCCTTCCCCTTGCATCCTGTACTTTTTGGAAGGAAGTCACTGTACACAGTCCACACCGAAAAAAGTAGGGGTTATACTCCACCTCCTTCAGGGTAGGTTATCTATATAAAGTATTTGGAAATCTTCTGTGTGAGACATTTGTCTCCTCTCTTCCATGTATTTATTTATTTATTAAGGAATTTATTTATAGTAGTATAGTATAAATTTATATATAGTAGTATATAAATAGTATGTTCATTTTGTATTTTGAGTTATAATTCAAAATTACTTGATTTATTGTGTTGCTCAAATTGTTCCAGCTTTGGCCATCGAGAGCTTTCAGTTAGCTCCTGTGTCCCTTTGACACACTCCATCATTGTGCATTTTTCTTTCTTTCTTTCTTTCTTTCTTTCTTTTTCTTAAAGAACTTCCGTACTCTCTGGCACTTACATATTTCCAGCCTAAGTCTTAGAATCAGCCATTTCTCCAAGGAACCCTTGTTCCTTTTACTGGAGAATGCTATTAGAAATTAAGATTTGCATGCTAGATGTCATTTTTTTAAGTACATGTACTTTTGGAAAACCAAAAAGACAGATGCCCTTCATTTTGTTGGGTTTTTGCCCTTGCTTTTGGAAGGTGTCAGATATAACTAGTGAGTAAATGAATTAAAAGTCAGAAGACTTGGGTTTTTCTTACAGAACCAGTAAGTTCTACGTGATCTTAAACAAGTAATGGACCGCCAGTCTTCATAAGCTCACTCACAAAACACGTAAGAAGAATTAGCTCTTCTGCCCACTTTTTAGATGTATTGGGAGAGGAATTTAGATAATGGATGTGAAAGCCATTGGAAAATATAAAATATCAGACAAACATAAGGCAACAACATCATCATCATTCATCAATTATTAATTATCATAATCTTACATGACTGTTTTTGGTGAAAGTACAAAGGAAGAGCTATTTAAGCTGAAAATTCTGTGCTGGGCTACCTGCCCTTTGGCTTTAAAAAGTATAGAAAATCTTTTATAGGCTAGCTAACACCCTTCATGCATTAGTAATAAAGGATTTTGGCATCTTGGACCAAAGTTTTCTATACATTTTTGAAGCTCTCCTAAAAGGAAAAGGATGGAAACATTAATTTCCAGCACAGACTTATTCCAGCAGTGCTGAGGCCTAAATTGGCTTTTGCAGCTACTACATCTCAGTTCAAAATGTGCATGACGGGATCTGTCTTCTCCTGAGCACTCTGTCCTTCTGAGACCTCCCTAAAATTATTAGGAAGCGGCTTGCAGATAAAACCTCTTCATTCTAAAATTACATTATTTATGCTGCCAAAGCTACTTCGCCAGATGACCTTGTCATTTCTCTCTCCCTTTTCTCCTTGGCTATCGCAGATCTGCTGCGGAAGAGGCTAGTGAAGCCATTGCTGGTGATGGGAACTGGTGGCCATGGCCAGTAGGTGGCTGACTCTTGGAAGTGAAGCGTTCACCATCTTTTCTCTTGTCTTCCAGAGCCTGGACACGTAAAGAAGTGTCCACACAGGAACATCCCAAACACCTTGCCCACCTGACTTGTCCTCTTTATTCATGAAGCCCTTCTGACAGCGTTTCTCTCTCTTCCTCTCCTCTACATATACTTCTCAATCATTTGGTTCTTAATAATATGTTGTCTTGCAGCTCTGCTTGTCTTTGTTTTTTTCATGTTTAAACTGCCTAGGTTTTATTTCCCCAAGCATTCTATTCATTCTATGAGAACAGTGGTAGTATGTAAGATGCTTTTTATTATACATCCAATGTTAAGAGCCAACAAATATGATAAATCAAACATGGTCTCAATAAACATCTGTTGAATGAATGGATAAAAACAAAAATATCTTAGTGCTTACTATGTACCAAGGACTGTGATAATCCTTTAGTGTGATTCTCCTTGTTTAATTAACCCATTCCCAGTTTTAGGGATAAGGAGGGAATCATAATGAGGGTCACGAAGTTAAATCTTGGTAGAGCCAAGATTTAATTCCACGTTTGCAGAAATGTTTCGTGGCACTCATTCTTAGATTTGTGGTTTGGGTGTTCAGTTAACTTCTCTGAAACCCTGTCTCATCATCAGGACAATGAGACGGGCATCTCAAACAATTGCTGAAGTCCTTTCCTGCTTGACTGATGTGCTGAAACACACGAAGAGCTGACCTTTTGACCTTTTCATCCTGGGTGCCCCTCTTGTACTCATCATCTTGTCTTGGCTTCCACTGACTTCTACAAAAATAGTATTTTAATTTTTTTTAAATAAATTTATTTATTTATTTTTGGCTGTGTTGGGTCTTTGTTGCTGCGCCTGGGCTTTCTCTAGTTGCAGCGAGCGGGGGCTACTCTTCATTGTGGTGTGTGGGCTTCTCATTGCGGTGACTTCTCTTGTTGCAGAGCACGGGCTCTAGGTGCACGGGCTTCAGTAGTTGTGGCACATGGGCTCAGTAGTTGTGGCCCGCAGGCTGTAGAGCACAGGCTCAGTAGTTGTGGCACACGGGTTTAGTTGCTCTGCAACATGTGGGATCTTCCTGGACCAGGGCTTGAACCCATGTCCCCTGCACTGGCAGGCGGATTTTTTTTTTTTTTGCGGTACACGGGCCTCTCCCGTTGCAGAGCACAGGCTCCAGACGCGCAGGCTCAGCGGCCATGGCTCACGGGCCCAGCCGCTCCGCGGCATGTGGGATCTTCCCGGACCGGGGCACAAACCCATGTCCCCTGCATCGGCAGGCGGACTCTCAACCACTGCGCCACCAGGGAAGCCCGCAGGCAGATGCTTAACCGCTGCACCACCAGGGAAGCCCACAGGTGGATTCTTAACCACTGTACCACCAGGGAAGTACCAAAAATAATATTTTAATTTTTTGACTCAACCCAGTCTTCACAAATGGTTCTCCTAAGGAAAACACAGAGTCTATCCCTGGGATTATTATGTTGGAAGTATTTATACACCTATTTTGTCTTGTTTCATTTTCATACCTGTGAGTTGACAAATGCCCTAGATGCAATAATAACAGGGCTTAAAGAGATAGCAAATTCTATAGACTTCACATACTTGCATTTTAGTGCTTGTAGGATTTCCTTGATTTTGAATTGTTTCCAAGAACTCTGGAATGGCGCCAATAAAATTAGTAAGAGTGCCACGTAAAGGAAAAAACAATCAAGTACAAAGAAGGGAAGAGGAGAATAAAATAAAATTCTCTGGAAAAAGCTGAGTACTCATATGAAATGTAATATATCCTTAACTGAACTTTGCATGGCTTGTGATAAAAGTAACTTCAGATTCTGTGCAAACTTGAGAATAACCATTATATGGAAATCAATTAGTGAGTATTTGTTAGATAATTAATATGCACCCAGCATTATACGAGGCACATTAAAACAAAAGTATTAGACGTGCTTCTCCAATAAATAAATTATCCTACCATCTCCAATATATTCTGATACTGAAAATAAGCTGTTTCTGACAGTTTGGGGACCAGGTAGTTGGCAAAAAAAAAAAAAAAAAAAGAAAACCTTCAAGTTTGGACATCAAATTTTATGTTAGCGCAGGTTTAGAGGGTAAGGACTTCTATGACCCAAATACGACAGCCAAGGTACAAGTTAGTTGTAAACCATCAAACGGGCACCCATGTTCTCTGATGGGGCCCCCTCTTAATAGGCCTTGCAGCCTGCCCCCACTTATTCTTCCATCTGGCTAACAGCAACCACGACACTGCTGAAGACCCTTCAGAATTTTCCCCACTCCCATCCCCACCCCAGGTACCTAAGTTAGGGTGACCAAACACTACAGTTTACCTGGGGCTGTCCTACTCTTAACACTGAAAGTCCTGCTTCCTAGGAGGCCTCCCAGTCCTGGGCAAACAGGAACAGCTGGTTGCCCCCTAAATGCTGCAGCGTCAGGACCAGAGCCACCAAACTCTCCCACAGGCCTATTCCTCTATGTATGTCCTACTCCCTCCGCCTATGAGTTTGTTCTCCTTCTCTTCCTTTAATTCATTCTTGAAGATTGATTAAATTATCTTTCCTAAGCTATAGGCCATGAAATGCATTTTTTCCCCGAGAGGCGGTTTCACCCTTCTATAAACAGAATTTTACTCTAGAGGGGAAAAAAAAAAAAACAACAGCAGCCTTACATAACCTTTCACAAAAGCCCTACTCATTTTCTACCAGGACCTGAAAAGGGCCTACATTTCATGGGCGAAGCAGAAAACTTCTCTCACCAAGAGGAACACTGGTGATTTTCATTCAGATTGATCCAATCTGCACAGCTGAACCCCCAGGTTCTCTTCTTGTAGAGTCTGATTTGGAGCACGCCAGTTAAAGCTCCTCTCTCTGCCAGGCAGTGCAGAGCAAAACTTCAAAACCTCGCACTGAGTTTTCTGTCTGTAAAGCTTTACTCTCTTCAAACACCTCAGTAACGCCCCTTCTCCCCCTACCACAGAGGCCCAGGCAAATGAGCATTTGGTCTGTTTCATGCCCTGAAGACCGTTCCCCATCAAACGATGAGCATCAGCATGGGGTCGCTGGCAGGGTCTCACTTTGAGCACCTGTGGGCTTTTAGCGTCAGACCCAAGAGGCAGAGGAGGGAGGGTGAGGATGGACTCAGGGCCCTAGTGTCCCTTTCGAGTGCCTGCCATTCTCCCTGCATCTGAGTATTTTTAAGGAGGAAAGGGGATAGAGGGAGGAGAAAATATGGAATGCAAAGCCGGAGACCCTTTTACAATGTGCCTTCTTCCTTGAGCATTGATAAGAAGGGAAAAGGCAGGTGGAAAACCCAGAGAGCATTTTCAGAGCATTTTCAAGGGCCTTTAATCTCAAGGAAAATGAAACATGTCATGGTCTCCAAGAAATACATTAGCTGCTAAATTACACACCAGAAGGCTCTTGGATGTTGGTGTAGTTCGCCATTCCAAGACCAGTTCCTGAAGCTAAAGTCCTCCAAAGAAGCTTCAAGCTAAGATTAAACAAGTATGGATGGAACCTTTTCCCACTGAGATTTTTACAAAGAAATCGAGCCCAGGGTCACTTCCGTCCGTGGGTTTTCAGTCTCCTAGGGCAGTGTTTCTCAGTCACCTGGGATTCTCATTCAGTTAAGTCGAGGTCTGGACTCACTTTCTGTTTTCCTAAATAGATCCTGGGAGATGCAAATGTTGCTGGTCCATGGACCACACTTTGAATAGCAAGGTCCTAGGACACTGATTCTCAAACTTGGCTACACTTTGGGACAACATGGAGGTTTAGTAACTGTGTGTGCTGGGCCTCATCTCAGAGATTCTAATTCTATTGTACAGGATAGAGCTGGGCATTAACACCTAGCCAAGGTGAGAGTGTCTTCTTCAGAGAGAAGATTCTCAGGGCAAATTATACCTGGCACTGCACGTTAACCACTAGCCTCCAGGTGTTCATGCTAAGTAGATGCTGGACTCAATGGGTCTGCAGGAAATGGATGTGGTTAACCAAACAGGAGTTAAAGGAGGAGGTTAATTTGGATGAGGGATCCACAGGAGGTACGTCATACGGTGCCAAGTTTGATCAATATTGTACTGTGTCAGGTCTAACTTAGCTGAATCTGTTAGCCTCTGAATCTAGCAAAGGCATGGACCATGGACCACTAAACCATGACCCACTAAACGAAGCATGGGCTTGATTTCAAAATTTCTGTTAGAATCTGACATCTTATTTTATTTCTAAGTCTTTAAAATCAACTACAACAATGAAATTGAGGAGGGTTCTAGAGTGGCCTGCCCATGCCTGTGAAATCTGCTACATGTAGACTATTCCAGTATAAATCTAGCCCACAGTAGGATAATACTAAACACAGCTAGCCTTTAGAGAACATTTAAGGGTCAGGCATGGGAATGGATATAGTTTATCTAACTGTTGGAGTAAGTTTATCTCCAGTTTAGAGATGGGAAAGAGAAGTCAATTTTGTCTCCATTTTACAGACGGGGAAGTCGAGGTCAAGTCCACTAGCTGACAGGCTTTCCCCCGCCAGGTTGTGCCACGTCTCTCATCATAACCCAAGACCACAGGACCATGCAGCCAACTCCTTTGCAACTTGGCAGCAGTGGAGGAAAGGGGATGCAAGCTCAATGGCTTCTAAGTGAGCTGCAACTTAAAGCTAGGAGAACACTCATCCATTTTTTTTAATGAACAGTAATAGAAAGAAAATGTATACAATAACAGGAGCATCTTGAAAAAATAAGCTGCAAAAATTTTTAAATCTTAGGTTCAGTTTCCTTTTTAAAAAATTCACCTAGAGTTATCAGGCGCACATTTCAAAGGAGGTCACGGGAAAACGAAATGTCTCCGTGCCAATCTTACTTGAATAGAAAAGGTGAAGTCCTGTTTCTCTCTGTTCAGTGATAGCTTTCAAAGTGGAAGTAGCCTGTTACACATGCTCATTAATAATCACTTGCATTCATCTAGCTCTTTACACTTTGCAAAGATTTTTTCCCCCCATTTTACATTGTGTCCACACAACCCCATAGGTATTTCTAAACATGTGAGATAGGTAGGTTCATAAATTCACACCTAATAGTTAATAAGAAAATCAGGGCAAGGATTACCTATGCAATTTGCTTAAATTTTTAAATGATTGTGCTGAAACTAGAAAAAGGTCTTTGTTGTGAATTCATTTCAATTCATTCAACCAGTATTTATTAGTATGCGTAGCTACTATCTTCAAGAGAGGATCCAAGGGTATTCTCCAGCTCAGCCAAGCCGTCATCATGATTAGTTCTCCTGGATCTGGTTCCACTCATCTTCTTTGAATTCACTATGCCTCCACCCACTACACAGCCTTTGCACTCACCCTTCTCACTAGCGTTTTCTCCCCTGCCTCTCCCTAAACATCCCCTCTTTAACCAAGTTTACTTATTCTTTGGGTGCCAACTACAACTTTCTCAGGGGAGCCTTCTTGGAGCTGGATCTGAGCTGCTCTCCTATAATACTCTCTTTCTTTCAAAGGCTTCTCTCATTCGAAATAATGGACTTATTAACGTATTTATTTGATTAGCATTTCCATCCACTGCATTCAAAGTTCTATCACCACCTTAGCACAATACCTGGCACACATAAATAAGGAAAGAAAGGGTCATGGAGGTCTGGGGATGCATGTATAGCAATAGGCTGCCAGATCTGCCACATAAAACTCCATATCCTTGGGGCTTCCCTGGTGGCGCAGTGGTTGAGAGTCTGCCTGACGATGCAGGGGACACGGGTTCGTGCCCCGGTCCGGGAAGATCCTGCGTGCCGCGGAGCGGCTGGGCCCGTGAGCCATGGCCGCTGAGCCTGCGCGTCCGGAGCCTGTGCTCCGCAACGTGAGAGGCAAAAAAAAACCCCAAAATCTCCATATCCTCATTCTTGCCAAACGTGAGCTTGGTTTAAACATGATTGACAACTTTTTACACTCCTTTCTTTTTGTTTTTGTTTTGTTTTGGTCAATCAATCTATGGATACAAGGATGACAGAATTGGCTCTGTTACCCCATCTGGCTAGCATTAATATATTAATGATATAATGCATAAACATGGTAGTTGATATTTTTCAGAGTCTACCCTGCTTGGTTTGTGCTTCTTCTCTTAATGAGTACTTTGTTCTGCCTTGTAACCCATTTAGCTATGTCTGTGCCTGTCACCTTCTCTTAGTGATAAACTCTTGGAGGGCAGAGACACATTTAAGCCTTTCATTTAATTCTCTGTAACCCATAGTAAATGTTTAGTAACTATTACCTTGAATAAAAGTCTTAATCTTATTTGATCCTTATAATACCTCAATGATTTTGTCAGGCATTGATAGTCCTACCTGGAAAATGAGGACTTAAAATTTGAGAGACAAAATGTGTGTCCGTGAATGACTGTACAATAAGGTAAACACTATGCTAAATCTATATTTCCTAATATATGACTTGGGAGAGCTTACTTAGAAGAGCACATTAAATTTGGGGCACTTGATTACCAGAAAGATATAAACAAACTAGAGGGAGTTCAGGTAAGAAAAATAAACATGATTAAGCTTCTGGAGAGGTATGAAGAAAGATTAAATGAACTAAATATTTACAGTCTGGTTAAGTGAGGACTCAGGGGGGAGGCAAGAATGATTTATGGCTAAAATTATCTAACAGGCTTCAGCACAGAAGACACAGAATGCCACTGAGGAGGGCAAACAGGAACCAGGAGCTGGGTGATAGGAGTGACAGGAGGAATATTTAGAACAGGACTATCCAAGATGAATTTTAAGAGGAAATTTTAACAGCAAGAACTGATATGCTGCTGAAAAGTTTCAAGGGAAACAGTGAACAAGCCATCCCTGGAGACATCTCAAACCAGAAGGGAAAATAACTAGAAATTGTCCTGCAGGGAACAGCTCTGCCCAGACATTAGACATGAAAAGGAAAGCTTTGCAGATTTTCTCTCTAATTTACATTCTTCTGGGATCCCAAGAGGCTGAGCAAAGATGTGGAAACAATGGATTGAGGACTCCGGGCGCGGGGGGTTTGCTTAAATGTCTCAGCCTTGGCTCACATCTCTAATGAGTCGGCACAGAGGCAACACCCCAGAGAAGCCACTGCTAGCATATCCAAGGCTTTATTCCATCCAGGGCCCTTCATTAGTCTGTCCCGTGGGAAGGGGTGAAACAATTAGGGACACCCCCCCCCCCCCGCCAAAACTGGGACGTGTGCGTATGCCCTTGTGCAAGTATGGGTTTTGTTTGAAACCCACAGTCATATATGAAACAATGATCCTGGGCCTATGTACTTTACCATATTGGAAACATACCCAAGTTCAAATGCCAGATTAGGATTTTAACTCATACTTGGTATCTGGCATTACAATTCTGTGATTTAGTCATCTTTGAGTTCTGTCATATTCAGGGGATTTATAAGGTTCCTCAAATTAAGCCTGGCACCTCAGGATCCAGCTTTCCTGTAAGTGACATGCTGCATAGACACAATAAATAGGATAAAGCAGGATACTGACATGGCAAGAGTTACTCTAGGTAATCAACAATCCTACAGTGACTAAGGATCTCTCTTCCAGTCTAAAATAAGTGTTCATTCTGGAAAGCTGTTTAGGGAAAGTCTGGGCTAAAGTAGGCATGATACAGTATCAGGCAACAACTTCCTAAAAGTTAGATGACCAACTGCATCTAAACCTAAAAGCAAAAGTTGCTTAGTAGCAAAGACGGAATAACTACTAACAGTAATAGTATTGATGCCACAAAGCAAATGGCTGCTCAGTTGGAAAAACAGAATCATAGAACTACCTTGCTGAAATCACAAATGGCCAATAAATTTATGGGAAAAAATGTTCAACCTTATGAGCAATCAGGGAAATGCAAATTAAAACCACAGAGAGATGCTAATCCACATCCAGCAGATGAGAGCAAATTAAACACATGACAATACCAAGTACTGGTGGAGACATGGAACAAAGAAGATCGTCCTATGCTCCTGGTGGGAGTTTCAATGCAAAGTTCAAGGTAACTTGTCATTGTGCCCTAAAAGTAAAGATGCCCTTTCTATGACTCAGCAACTCCATCCCTAGACATGCACTCTGGACATGGTGGCAAATTTGTTCCACAGAACATGGATAAGAATGTTCATAGCAGTATTATTGGCAATAGCAAAATACTGACTTCCCAGAAGTTCAGCAATGGTAGATTGATTAAGTGTGGTTAATTAATATCATGGAATATTATACAGCAGAGAAAGTGACTGAAGTGTAGCCATATGCATTCTCACAGATGAATCTCAAATATTTAATGTTTAGCAAAATTACATACCAGAGAAGAATACACACATTATATTTATTTTATATGGTCACGTACAGGCAAAGCAAAATCATATGTTAAAGATTCAAACATATGTAGCAAAACTATAAAAAGGCAAGGGACTAATTAATACAAAATTAAGAAAAATGCGGGTGGGTACATGGGTTATTTGTTTCATTAAAATTATTATTGTGATCAATGTTATTATTATTAATTATACCCAACACTATATATATAGTATGCTCATAACTTAAATAAATCATATAATGTTGAAAACAGTAATATAACTAGAAGTTGTCTAGTCCACACCCTCATTTAACAAGGAAAAACATAAAGAAAAATGGCATCCAAAGTAACAGCAGATTTCAGAAATGCTACAAACCCATTAGTGAAAACCAATTAGCTAGTGAGGGACTCAGGACTTGATTTGGAATCTCCCCTTTTACTTTAGACGCATCTCAACAAAACACAGTCACCTATCTCTCAGCAAATCAGAAGTAGAAAAGAGAAAAACTTCTTTGAAGAAGTCTTACGACAGGGGGAACTTCCAGCTGGATACAAACAAGTAGATAAATCGCATTCTACAAATCAGTAATAAAAGCCTTAGGAAAACAAAGCAATAGTCTGTGGCCATTTAATGGGAAATAAACAGTCCTCCATGAGGCAATATCTTCAGAAATCTTCCCTATAAGACCAGAGAATTTAATAAGTGAGCCACAGTAATGCCTGGGGCTTCTTAAGGACAGGTTCAATTATGTTCTACATACTTAAAATGCAGCTAAGGGAGTGGATAAACATTTTTAAAGGCTTAAAAAATGAGTAAAATCAGGAAATATTGGTGTTTAACAAGAAACTTCAGTACTAAGAAAACTAGAGTAAATAACATTTATATTAACCATTTAATTCGTTTATTCTCTTATAAAAATGTTAAAGCCAATTTAAGAACATTTAAGATACCAGAGTAATGTTGGTATTGATAAGCTCTCTTACCAGGTTAAGATACACTAACGAGTTGGTATTTTCATTAGACTGTATCATAAAGATTCAGTTAATTCAGTAGAACATTTTTGTCCTAGGTATGCCCAAAAGTAGCCTTCTGGCAAGAACTAGTCTGTAACGGATGAGCAAAAGACAAGAGCAAAATGTCCAAACTGCAATGCGTACCCGTCAAATCGCTCGGAATAATCACAAGTGGTATAAAGGGCCTTCCTCTCTTGAAACCGTGGAATGGCTGAACAAGCAAGAAGTCAGAGAATCTGGATGTGTGCAATTAAGCTAAAGTACCTCACAAAAATAAGAAGTAGGTTATAGGCACTGGGCTCAGAGAATTTAGGAAAGAAGATGAATTTCCTCACCCAGGTCATGTCATAACAATAAACTTTAAAAATATGATCAATAAATAGGGAATGATTTATATGTTTTCTGGTTGAACTACTCCCTCAAGAAATGAAAGCTGTGAATAATATGGTTGTTTCAAACTATTTATAAAAAAGCAACATGTACTAGTATAACCACTGGCAAATCACCATCAATAATGAAAAAGAAGAAATATATTCAATCATACACATTATTATGTATTTCTAAACTATACCATTGATAAGGTCAGGCATTTCTAAACCACTAAAAAAAAAAAAATTACTTAACAGTTGAGTTAAAGAGGTCTGGTTTTTTTAACCTCAGGCTAAAATGTGTCAAAGAACTTTAAAACACTATAGTGTTTTGATCATCAATGAGCCAACCTAGATTTCTGTGTGTTAGTCCAGCACTAAAGCAGAGAAATAGAAGGAATCAACCATCTACTGAAGGAGGGAGCAAATTGTGGAATACTAAGAGGCGCTGTAATGAACCTTCGTGCTGCAATTATAAAGGTGTGTAATATTCTGCATTTTATTTTCTGCTGTTACCCGCTTGGCATGTGTAACATATCATTTTATCTTGCATGTTTCAATTGGCCTACAGGGAAAATAATCTGGACTGTTCATCCTTTTTTTTTTTTTTTTTTTTTTAATTGACAAGTTTAACATTTGCTTTACTTGAGGTCTTGTTTTGAAGGAAAATATCTTAAATGCTTTGGGGTCAGTGCCATGCTACTGATTTTATAATACCCATTAAGAAGTGCTTTGATCTCTGAAAAGTAGTAACTTTGAAGAAAATTAAAGTTCTATTATTCCAAGCAGGTAACACCCTCCTGGAAAGAAAGCAGCATGCTGAGGTTGGCATAATCTACCCTCCCCTAGTGGTCATTTCTACCTCCCATTAATGCTCTATGAGCTCTGAAATTTCAATGATACTGGCTGAGAGGCCACTAGTTAGTCTCCTATAGTAAGAGTACCACTTAGCTGTCTTTAGAATTTACAGGTAGTTTAACTTCCCAAAAAAGAAACACTCATGAAAATTTAAAAATTTGTTTTTAAGGCAAATCCCCATGACCTTGCAAAGTGTAGTACAGCATGTTAACTGCAGTGCCTGTGGATCAGGACCTTGGATTCACAGTGAGAAAGGTTTTCCTGGGTTGTATGAAAGGTGGCAGTGTTGATGCTATACAGTTTAGAGATCAGAGCTATAATTCTGTAGAGATAGGCTGGAGAGAAGCAAGCAGGCTGCAGAACAGTTCATCGGGCATCATGTTGGTATTTAATTCAGTGTGTTTCCATCAAGACTTAGTGAGATCCCAGGCTACAATTCATTAGGGTATAACTGTTGTGACAATTCACGAAACGCTTCAATCCTCCTCGAGTATCATAATAAAGAAACAGAGAAAAAAGAAGAAGATTCCACGTTTATGTTTTATGAATTGTAAATGTGCACAGTATTTACCACTCCACTTCAGGGATTATGGTATGTTTCCAGAACCAAGTGACTTTTTATCTTCAGTTAATTAATCAAGTAATCCTTGGCAGGCTTATGTGTCATTATTCCTTTTACTCAGGCAAAACAAAGGTTTCCCGAAATTTGCGTATACAGTTCATGTAAGAGATTATCATCTGAGGTAGGTTACTCCATCAAAAATTGATCATTTGAGCTAGTAGCTGTGTAACAAATACCAGAATACAGCAATGTGTTCCTAAGTCAGTGCAAGTTTCTGAGCGCAATACAGGCCATATCTTTGGAAAGTGGGGAGATCCACAGCCAGGTCAGAAGAGCTCACTCACCGGTGAAATAGCACACTGGTTTCCAGAAGCATCTTTATGTATTTAGCACTAGCTCAATTCCCCCCCGAAGTCATACATTTGGGGAGGTGGCACGGAGGGTGAAAATGCTCTCTTCCTTGTATATGATTGGCTTTTAATATAAGCAAATGCCAGAAACAACTGCATCCCTTCCTCATAGAATTACTTTGTTTGGCAGAAGTATGAGGAAAAAGAAATTTCACAAGCACAGTTTCAGATGGCAAATTTTCCAAAGAAAAAGTAAGAATATTTGCTTTAAATTGTAATCTCGTGGCCCAGTCTTCCATGGAAAGAAATATTCTGTTCAGAAATTCAGCACTACCTACATACATGCAGCATCACCTAAAGATAAAAAGTGTTTTCGTTGAGAAGTTAAGATTGAAAATAGAGCTTGTTTCCAAAGGAGAAAGATAGTACTAGATGACCCTACTACATACAGCAGGAAACGTTCTAGGAGCAAATCATATGCATTTGAAGAATTTCAAACTATTGAACGAAAGAAGAAATGTAAGCCAGAGAGGAAGAAATCTTTCCTCTCATAAAAGATGCTTTTGAGGATAACTAAAGTGCTAGAATTCCCTTGGAAGATGCAGTGTCATCCCTTCCCTCTCCAGAAACAAGTAAAAATATCCCCTTCCACCTAAAAATCACCTCCTCAAATCTCATCCAGCTCCCCATTGGCTGAGAAAATCGTACTACAGCCTGTAAATATCCTGTACTCCGGGAGAAACTTCCAGCAGGGCTCACTGAAGAATTTAGACAGGATTAAAGCTCTTCCTCTTCAATGAAAACAATAAGGAAGTTTGCTGAAAGGTTAACTTGCCCAAGAATAAATGTAAGTCATACACACTGGGAAGTTATAAATCTCTCCCCAGGAAAAAAAAAAAAAAAAAAATGCCTATCAGCAGCTCAAGCCAGCCCAGCTCTTAAGAACATTAAAGCAAATGCACTAAGCCTAATATATGCACATAGAACACATGTGGTGGCTGTTTCACAGGCTTCATAACTCAGAGGGCAAGGCTGCTGTGTGGGAAATGGATGCTGTGACAGGTCCCTGGTGATTTATACCACAGCACTCACAGAGGAGTGGACAGCTGGGCTGCCCAGGCGCCCTCAGGTCCTGCCATGCTCCACTCAACAGCAAAGCCAGATCTGGGGCGTCGGATCTGCTTTGGTTGCGGGGGATGAGAAAGATGTGGATAGGGGACGTAGCAAGCTTTATCTCACCATGTCCCGACGACATAAACGCGCACTGATGTTTTTAATCGAATGTAATCCAAACATATATATGAAGAATTAATTAAAATTAACATGTATACTTGCAATTGCATTCATTACCATCGAAAATGTTCATCTCTTCTGAGATGCCAGGACTCTACTTAGTGCCTTTGCTTGGGGCTCAAGTCAAATATATAAGAAGACAGCATCTTACAAAAAGCCAGCTAGAAAAGCACTAGCCTCCTCCTCCAACATCACTTCCCCATCCTATGCCAACACTGTCCAGGGATGCCCTTTGTTATGTCCTAATGATTTCACAAAAATCTACAGCAGTTTCAGACTTTATCTAGGAAGTGGGAAAATAGCCAGTGCTATTGTACTTGTCTCCATAATCCTTTGTCACCAATCAACAAAGTCTTTAAAAACATCCTCCTGAATGGGAATTTCACTGCCAGTAAACTAGACACTTGGCCTTATTAAGGGCACCTCCTACTGGTCCTTTCATAGAGTGAACTGTGCTTTCCTCATCATCAATTCCCTGCCATGTCCCTGAAGAGGGGAAATTGCTACTGGAGAAAGGAGAAACAGATTAAGGAGCAAAGATCAGAGTGATCTGAATTAGCGATATCTCAAAACTGCACCATCCACTTTCCTGGGACTGGCGCAAACTACATCACATCTGAAAATAACACAAATGGATTTAGAAGTATAGAGGAGCTTAAAGATTGAGACCCACAAGCCTATCCACAGGCACTTCCCTTGTATATGTATCTTTTTGTCTGCCTTTTCAATCATAGACTTATCCCTTGAGGAGTTAATTAAAATAAAGTAATATATGGTCCTAACTTTCTAGACAAGAAACTTAAATAAATGGGAAGGGGGATAATTAATTAATTTAGATATTAGTAAAACATATATAAATCCATCTCCATTCATTTATCCCCACCCTTTGCCAAAGACAGTTGGGAAAGGCTTTAAAATATTTTAGTGTAACTGACAAAATGTCATTGTCCATTTCTGCACACCTTCCTTGTCTAATGCAGTATTTTCAGCCCACACATTTCAGGCCTGGCTCCATAGACTTTCTACCCAGCGAGGATGCCCCTCTAAACTTCCCCTCTCTCCTCCTTGGCCTTCTACCAAACTGCCCGAGAGCACAAGTCAATCTGTGCAGAAGGAGGGTGCTCCTGGCTGCAGCATCTAGTGTCTGAGGGTAGCAGGAGGAAATTTTGAAGACACCTTTCGCGACTGCTTTACTGCAGGGATAGTCCCCCGCCCACCTTCTGGGAGTAATTGCTGAGGACAAAGCTCCGGAAGAGTGGAGCCCAGAGGAGGAGACCAGCCTGAGAGGGAGGGAGGAAGCACGAGCTGCTGGGGGAGCGAATGCTGATACGCGTGCACCGCACCGGAACACACACACACACACACATACACACACCCCTCTTGCTGGCTTGTGCTCGCTCGCTCTGTCAGGCCAAAGGAAGGCGAAGGGTCGGGTCGATGTGGATGCGCAGATCCCTACTCCTTTTCGGCCACGTCAAAATTTGGGGAGCCTCGCGCTTGAGTGTCTGAATCCCTAGCCACCGGAGAGGCACATTCCCCACTGGCGCTCGCAACCCTGGACCGCGCAGCACTTAGCAGCAACAAGAAAGCTGGAGCTTCAGGTTCCCGAGAGGCTGGGGGCTTGGACACGGTTTACATTCTGTTCCCTGTTAATTTCCAAGCCACATGTTGGGGTGCTCCCACCCAACGCCTGGCCCCTGCCAGAGGCCCCTTTTCTCTGGGATTTGGGGAAAGGTTATTTCCGAAGGGAACTGAATGCTCAGCCAGTTGCTCTCCCTTCTTCCCCGCCGGGCCCACTCCCTACACCCTAGTGTCCATCTACACTTGTGGTGAGGCCGGCAAAACCAGTAGACTGTTATAATGAATCATTTTGTTCTTTTTTAAATTATTATAATTATTTTGGCCACGAAACCTCCAGCTCCACGTTCGCAGACTGCCGCAGCCCTGAGCATCCCTCCGATCCCTCTTTTTCCTGCTCTAACCCAATCCAGTGCCCAAACAGTTTTGCCATTTTTAATTAGGAAATGCGCTTGCCAAGTACCAGGGCCAGGGGGCTGGTTCCCCAGAATAGCAATCATTTGGAGTTTGGAAGTGTCCTGGAGATATCTGGAGACTTAGCTTGAGAGCTGCATTCACTGTTAAAAAATAAAACAAAACACGCCTCCTTCCTCCTGGCAACTCTGCAGCCTCCTTCGGCACCATCGTCCCCTCCTCCAAAGTACCAAAACACATTAGCGTGCCTTTCTCCAATTCTCAATCAGCAAGTCTAAAAATCCAAACCAGAGATGCGTCATATACAAACGACTCAGCCCCACCATCTACATTCCGCACAGACTCCCTCAAAGCCCCCCTGGAGGACCTCCTCCACTTGGCCCTGTTGCCCCAATTCCCCTCCTCCGTAGCTTTCCGAGGCTTTAAGGATCCAACCCAGTTCCTTTCAAGACGTCCCCATCACCTGCTTCCTCCCTGCCCCAGCCCGCCAGCTCTCCAAACCAATGCAAGGATTTGCAAAAGCAAAGATGTGAGAAGCACCAGATTTGTTAAAAAGCCAAGGGGCGCCCCTTTCCCCAGCTGCCAACATCCTCCACCCCCAGGGAAAAAAAAGTCTTCCCATCTTTTATCATCGGTGAGGAAATGGGGGACAGAGGGAGCTCCGAACATCTTGCCCTTTCTCCCTCTACCCCAATTCTACTACTCGCCAAAGGAAATGAGGAGAAGGAAAGGGGTGTGTTGGGGGGGTGGCCGGAGGGTGCGAAGAGAAGAAAGGAAAGAACCTCTTACCGGTGACTTGGAGATGTGCGCTGAGCAGGGTAGCTCCGAAGAGTACAAAAGCCAGCTTGGGTACCCAAACACATCCAAGACTATTCTCCATATTTCAGCCAACACCTTCGGGGCCGGGGGTCCTGGGCAGCCGCAACACTCACACACATGCACTCACACACGCATGCACACATGCACACACACGCGCCGAGCCCCTTCGGCTTCCTCCTCGTCCACTTCCTCCACCTTTCTCCACCTCCCCTGCGCCTCTTCTGCCTCCGAAGCCTTTTTCCTCGTCCACTGACAGAATCAGCAGCAAAAAGAGGCAGCAAAAAGTTCCATTCGGTCCAAGAGATCTCGAGCCCCGGTAAAACCTCGGAAAACTAACTCAAGGAAACAGAGGGAACAAGAGGAGGGCAACCAGCTCTCCACGGGGCTTCCGAAACAGCAATAAACAGACTACCCAGGAGGGACCAAGACGAGACAGAAAGGAATCCTGTGGCTGGGCTGTGCATCCAAAGATTGACGCTGGGTAAAGTTGAAGAGAAAAATCCGTGCGCGAAACCTGGGGATGCTGTTTGGTTTTCCTCCAAGAGCCGAGGGGGACCTGGGGAGGAGAGGCAGGGCGCTGCGGGGTGGAGCGCTCTCACTTGTTACTGTGGTGTCCGCCAGTGGTGCGTGAGCCGGGAGTTGCAGCCGTACTATCCATTGATCCGGAGAAGTGGAGGGCCGGAAGGGAAAATGTGGAGACCGGAGGGAAACGAACAGGATCAGGCAAAGATTCCACGGGAAAGGGGGTGGGGGCAGAGAGATGCCGGCGAAGAAAAAAAAGAGCGGTCGGGGGAGGCTTCCAAGCAGCTGCGTTCGCCTGGTCTACATATCAATGAGCAGGGATGCCCTCTGTGGGCAAAGCGTGGGAAGTCACTTTTGTCAATGGAGCTGGCAAATACTGTAAGTGTCCGGGGGGGTTTGCTGCTATTTCTTTTGACACTCAACCTTAGGGAATTTATTTCTGACTGTAAAATTGAGGCGGGTATTTAGGCTGGGTCAGATGGGCACGCTGCTTCCTTCCTTCTCTGCCTCCAGCATTACTGAATTTTTCATCTGGAAAGAATCACTTAATCCAACTCCTTCTAGGACAGGTGGGAAACTGAGGTCCAGAAACACAAGGGACAAATACCAGACTGCTATTTCCTGACACAACAGCCAGGGTCCTCTTTTTGTAGGATGTCTTATTTCACCTGTGTTCTCTCTTCTCTAGACAGGATTCAGTGCTTTATTCAACCAATTTTAAAGCATTTACCATGCTCCAGGTACCCTGTTAGCTTCCAGGAAATATAAATGTGAAGTTTAATAAGACTCAGATTCTGTCCTCCAGGGGTTGGTGATCTGTTGGGAGAAAGGCGTAAATAGATAATTATAAAATATCTTAATAAATATGGTCTGTGTAATGAGGAGGTGTTCCAGGAGAACAAGAGAGGGACTTCTCCAGTCCCTGAGACATGAAATGAAGCAAACACACGCAGGAGGAAATTTAGGAAGGGTGCACAGTGGAACCCTTTCAGGAAACTGCTTTAAGCTGACTTTCCTTGCACATCTTATCTCTACTGCAGGACCTCAAGCTCCTTTGAGAAGAGGGATTGTATGTCATTCACCTTTGAACCCCTCACAGATCTAGCAGAAGACTTGGAATGCTGCACGTGCCAAGAGATTTTTGCTGAATAAGTGAACTTACAAAGGAATGAACTTGGCCACAAAGGACGAAAAATAGAAATGCCACTCTGGTAATAGTTCTGTCTTTTAAGGAGCTGTTCAGCTGTAGGTTCTCTCCATTCCCCACTGCATTACATTGTCTATTCACTCTTTCTCTCTCTTCCCCAAACTTTCTTATCACCATCTCACACTTATGAGTTTATGAGAGGAGAAAATGTGGCTATCTATTCAAAAGAAGGGGGGAAAGCATGAAAAATACAGGATACAATCATCATCAGGAAAAGTCCCATGATACTAGAACTTGACAACAGTGTTTCTAGATCATTAGCCATGTCCATCCCTTTCTGTCTTGAAAAAGTTAAGATAAGAAGTACCTGTAACATACAGACACTACCAAATGTAAAACAGATAGCTACTGGGAAGCAGCCGCATAGCACAGGGAGATGAGTTCAGTGCTTTGTGACCACCTACAGGGGTGGGCTAGGGAGGGTGGGAGGTAGACGCAAGAGGGAAGAGATTTGGGGATATATATGTATGTATAGCTGATTCACTTTGTTATAAAGCGGAAACTAACACACCATTGTAAAGCAATTATACTCCAATAAAGATGTTAAAAAAAAAAGTTAAAAAAAGACACTTGGCAAAATTTGAATATGGGTGGTATATTAAATAATAGTACTCTAAGATATTAAAATTCCTCTATTTTATATTTGCATTGTATATAAAATAATATCCTGTTGTTTTAGAAGATAAACATACTGAAACAATTAGGGGTAGACATTTATGATACCTTTAATTTACTCTAAAATTGTTCAGCAAAAATATGTATACACACATTCATACACACACACAAAGTAAACGTGACAAAAGCGAATAATTGGTGAATGTAAGTGAAGAGAGTAAGTTTGTTAAGCATTCTTGCAGCTTTTCAATTCTTTTGTAATTTTTTAAATTAAAAGTTCAAAGAAAGATTGAAAGAAAAAAAAAGGACCTGTGATTTCCAGATCAAACCTCCAGAAATAACTTAGATGGATGGGTCCTTTAGAATGGAACGGAACTCTTTGGTGATCTCCAAATTTCTGAAAATACTCAAAGCTTCCCTTAGCTGAGGATGAGGTAACTGGAGATACAGGCTCAGGGTCTAGAGCAAGGATCTTTAACTCGGTCCATGGACTCTTCCTAGAAGGTCCCTGCTGACAAGTTTCAGGGATTTCATGAGTAACCTGAAATTTTATGAAAAATGATTGACTTCTGTGCTCATGATCTTTTTTCCTTAGGAGGGAATATTTAGCTTTCATTAGATGCACAAAATGAATTCAAGCATGCCCTCTGCCAAAACGATGGGAAGAACCACTGGTTTACAAAGTATGGTATGAAGAAAGAGCTGAAATCTCTTCTGAGAGAGTGATGAAGTCCTCTGCTCTCTTCATCAGTAAAAGAATGTCCACAAACAGTGGGAGGGTAGGAACCAAAAATGGTCCACGGTGTTCAAATCCCTTTAAATGGACACTGCTCAGTCTAACAGAACAAATAGTGATTAAGTTACTCTTCGCTATGGTCCTTGACTCATGTACCCTGAGTCATTGAGGTCATCTGCCCACCAACCAATGAGCTTCTAAAAAGATCATCAAATTCTCATCCTCTTAGATACTTAGTTGGTTTCACAACTAGCTTCTGACAGTTGCTTGTACTCACTTGCCCAATATGCCCTCTTTTTTTTCTTACAGATGACTCCAGCTTGATTTTGGTACCTTTTCTTGGAAACAGCTTCAATCTTTTCTGACTCACAGCATGGCCATTTATGCTTGGGAAACATAGCACCTCCTTACTGCTCCTCTCAGAGGTGTGAGGCCCACTTACAACCTAGCCTCCTTATCAGGAAAAAAGGAAACCAAAAGATTAAAGCGTAAGAGAAGAGCCATGGGAGCCACAGGTAATAGTTTAGTGTAATGAATCCTCTTCATATAGTCTTTATGACATTTGGTGCTGAGAGTCCCCTTCTGGGGTTTAATCTGGTAATAAAATACATAGATAGGCAGATACACTTTTGTGCTCTTAAGGGAGATTAATCAGTACCTATATTTCTTCAAAACACATGTACCCTAAGTTATGTGTGCTTGTGTGTGTTTGGGAAGGGGCAGGAGGCATCTGGAACAACGATTTTCTGAGATTAGCCCAAGAGGATGAGCCAGATTAAAAATATGCAATTCCTTTTAGGATCTGCATTACGGAGCTGCTTTTCTTGTCTTACCTTAATTCAGAAAATTAATGATCTGAGACCATTTCTATTCTTCTCCCTATATCACGACCTGACTTTAAAGACACTTTCTGTAACATGCCCTAGAAATTTACTTGCCAAAACAGTATCACCTAGTCCAATGGTACATGTTAGGCTATGAATTTGACTATACTACAAGTCAAATCATGTGAACATGACAATGTAATAATTCACCATTTAGTCACTTATTTAAGAACACCAATTATTATATTAGACATTCTGGGCTCTGTAATATCTATACACAACATACAACTATCAATAAGACATGGTCATTGCCCTTGGCCAATTTACAGTCATGGGGTGAAGGGATGTATTTTAGTTGACATTTGTAGGTTATTTTGGTTTTTGTTTGTTTTCGCTTTTGCTCAGAATCCATTCTTCCTTATTTTGGTAACCACTCCCACATTTGGCTACTACTCTTCCACATTATCAACTACAAAGGTGAAGAAGTGGATCCTAAGTCCCTCTAGTCCCTCTCCCCTCTAAAGTGGAGACTAGCTTCCTGATCAAGATGATAAAAATCAGAGCTGAGCCCACCAGCCAGTCAGAGCAGAGGAGTCATTTCTGAGGCTTCAAGGAGTCGGAAGCTCTCTGTCTCTCCTGGACGTACTGCTAGGAGAAACCTTTCTTCCCTCTAGATCATGAAAATATATGAGCTTAAATTATTGTTAAAGAAACACAAATCAAAACTACAATGAGGTGCCACCTCACACTGGTCAGAATGACCATCATTAAAATGTCTACAAATAACAAATGCTGGAGAGGGTGTGGAGAAAAGGAAACCCTCTTACACTGTTGGTCGGAATGTAAATTAGTGCAGCCACTCTGGAGAACAACATGGAGATTTCCTAAAAAACTAAAAATAGAGCTACCATATGATCCTGAAATCCCAATCCTGGGCATATACCAAGACAAAACTATAATGTGAAAAGATGCATGCACCCCAGTGTTCATAGCAGCACTATTTACAATAGCCAAGACACAGAAGCAATCTAAATGTCCACGGACAAATGAATGGATAAAGAAGATGTGATACATATATGCACAATGGAATACTACTCAGCCATTAAAAAAGAATGAAATAATGCCATTTGCAGCAACGTGGAAGGACCCAGAGATTATCATACTAAGTGAAGTCAGAAACAGAAAGACAAATATCATATGATAATATCACTTATATATGGAATCTAAAATATGGCACAAATGAATTTATTTACAAAACAGAAACAGATTCACAGACATAGAAAATAAACTTATGGTTAACAAAGGGGAAAGGGAGTGGGGGAGGGATGAATTAGGAGTTTGGGATTAGCAGATACATAATATATATAGATAAAATAGATAAACAACAAGGTCCTACTATATAGCACAGGGAACTAAATTCAATATCCTGTAATAAACCATAATGGAAAAGAATATAAAAAATAATATGTGTATATATGTATGACTGAAACACTTCGCTGTACACCAGAAAGTAACACAACACTGTAAATCAACTATACTTCAATTTAAAATATATATATATATACACACATACATACATATGAGCTTTAATAGAGGTACTAATTTAGGAGAAATCTTGGCACTTCCATCAGATCCCTATGAGGAGCCTGTGGTAGACGGAACGATTTCCCTCCTCTCTCCTTCAAAGATGCCCACATCCTAATCCCTGGAACCTGCGAATATGTTACCTTACATGGAAAAATGGGTTTTCAGATGTAACAAAATTAAGGATCATGAGTCGGAGAGATTATCCTGGATTATCCCAGTGAACCCAATGTATCACAAGGGTTCCGAGAAAATGGAAGAGGGAGGCATAAAATCATAGAAGGAGATGATGTGATGAGAAGGAGAAGGAGAAGGAGAAGGAGAAGAGAAGGAGATGTGATGAGGAAAGCAGGTGGTCAGGGCAGAGTGATGCCATTACTAGAAGGGATCATGGGCCAAGGAATGTGGGCTCTGAAAGATGAAGAAGCCAAAAACCAGACTCTCCCCTGGATCCTGCAGAAGGAATAAAGCTCTACCGACACCTTGATTTTAGCCCTGTAAAACTGTACATACACACACACACACACACACACACACACACACACACACATGGCAAATTTAGTGGCTTAAGCAACACAAATTTATCCTCTTACAGCGTAGAGGTCTGCCTGGAATGCAAGCAGCCCCAGCACTGGAAAAAGTAAGAAAGGGATTCTCCCCGAGAACCTCCAGGAAGATTACAACCCTCTGGATACCTTAATTGTACCAGTATAAGACCCATTTACAGAATTTTGATCTCCAGAACCATAAGACAAGAAATGTGTGTTGTTTTAAGAAACTAATTGTGTAGTGACTTGTTAGAGCAGCAATAGAAAATAATATAGAAAATGAGAATGAAACTGTCAAATTAGAGGGAAAAGCTGGAAAGAAAGTGAATTCTTGGTGATACTGGAATAAGTCATTTTGTGTGAAGCCGGCCTGGACTTTGGATTTCTCAGTTACAGGAGACAATTAATTCTTTTATTATTTAATTCAGGTTAAGGAGGATGTCTACCTTTTATAACACAAAGAATCCTAACTAAACCAATTAAAAACAGCTGCTCTTTATTAAGTACGTTCTCCTACCATGAAATTTATGGATTTTATTCGGTTTCAGCTTTGCAACTAATTTTTGACTGGCAGAGGTAGAGGCCATCAGAAGTCTAACTCCAGGTGTGTGATGATATGAACAATGAAAAGAAGGTTTTGTTGTTATTATTAGTCAGCAAACCTTTCTCAACACTCACTGTATAGATAACTTAGCGGTTAAAAGGAAGGACAAGAAAGAGTTCTTGCTTTCAAGCAACGTCCTATCTAAACAAAGAAGTTAGACATATTTTATGGCCTAGAATTTAAAACTTTATGCATGTAATAGCAAAAAAAAAAATGCTGCAGTAATTTAGATGAAGGGGGAAATGAGGTGGTCAGAGATAACTTCTTCGAAGTAATAGGACTCCAATGGGACTATTAACCGAACAAAGGATTTGAGGAGATTATGGACGTGTAAAGTTCTGGAACTGAAATTAAATCAGCCTGATAGGACAAGATAATTTGAGTAGGGGCACAGTAGGAGAAGAATACCCAATAAGGAGAGCGCCCTAGAGGGCTTATGAGCTTAAAACACCCAGAATTTCTGGTTTCAGATATTTTCTAAAGTGCAAAAATTACCTGCAAAAAGACATGGCTGGGTCACTTTTTCTAATCTTTAAAGAATAGGAGAGGAAATAGCCAAGTTTCCTTGATTTACATGAAAGTGAGCTGGAAATCAGTTCCAGGCAGGAGATAACAATTAATGATTAAATATATGATCTATAAATACTTAGGAAAGGATGTAAGATCACTAGGACCCAACATGGGTTCACTTAGAATAAATTATTACAGATTGAAGCAGCTGGAAAATGTCACAGACAAATCATACCTGGATTTCAGTGAGGGCTTTTACCACGTACTCATGACGTTGCTGTTACATCCCTAAGTTAAAATCTGACCTAAACAATAATACGGTGTGGTAAATCCATAGTAACTATTACCGAGGCGTTGTATTATTTGGTCAATGCTAATTCATGCCCATTTTGGAGGCTGTTCTCCTGTAACTTACCATAGGGCTCTGCTTCCCTTTGCCCCCATAGCAAATGTTTTCAGTTGATACTTGGGATAGAAATATTAACATGCCTAACAAATTAACTGGTGACATAAACTGGAAGGAATAACTAATATACTTGTGGACGAATTTAAAATTCAAAACGACCTCAGCAGGATAAAACAATGAAATTCATCTAAAAAATGAAAAAGAATACTTGTAAAGAATTGTACTCCAACTCCACCCCCTCTCCCGAAGGAAAAAAAAAAAATCCAATTCCGTAAATAAAGAATTGGAAAGAAGGGATTTGATTTCAACTGAGTGGGGGAAAAAAAAAAAGAGCATCTCAATTGACGGTAAGCTTGTTAGGAAAAAACTGTATGATGCATTCATTGAAAAATCAGGTGTCATATGACAGCACATTAGACACAATGGTATACCCAAGCTAGGGTGGTTAAGTACCACTCTGCTCTGTGCCCAGCAGTACACCCAGGGGGGTTCCCTGTTCAGAGGGAGCTTTAATCCAAAGTTGTATGCCCTCCCTCTTTAGTTTTTAAATTACTTCTTCTTCCTTTATCCTATAAATGTGGGCACTTCCCAGTGAGTTTAGAATTAAAGTTAGTATGAGTCCCAATAAGTACATATATTTATATGTTTAATATTGTATTAATCCATATTAATTTTACATTAATAGAATGTATGGCTGTAATAATATAATATTTGATATATATTTACTAATTTGGAAACTATTACAAGTGGTTAAAGTCCAAATAGACATTATATAGCCTGAATAGAGAAACAAAACAAACTACATTTTATGTTCATGTCAGGGGAATGAGAATGTGTGCCTTTCTGGGAAGAGGCTGGATTTCACGTGGATCGGAAGAGGAGCATGCAGCCATCACTTCTATGCCTATTATGTGCCAGGCTTCAGTCCAGGCACTTTAAATGTTATCTCATTTAATACTCATAAGAACCTTGTGAAGTACTGCTCTTCCCATTCACAGATGAGAAGCCGAAAACTATGCAAGTTAAAACTGCCAGCCCAGGGCTTCCCTGGTGGCGCAGCGGTTGAGAGTCCGCCTGCCGATGCAGGGGACGCGGGTTCGTGCCCCGGTCAGGAAAGATCCCACATGCCGCGGAACGGCTGGGCCCGTGAGCCATGGCCGCTGAGCCTGCGCGTCCGGAGCCTGTGCTCCGCAACGGGAGAGGCCACAACAGTGAGAGGCCCGCGTACCGCAAAAAAAAAAAAAAAACAAAAAAACAAAAAAACAAAACCTGCCAGCGCAACATCACACAGTTAATAAGAGCTCACACTGGAGCAGGCCCTACCCCGAGGACACCCAGGTTCCCCCGCGCTGGGTGTGTTGCCTCCCAGCCATGTACCAGGACGTAAGGCCGCCATAACACACAGCTCCTCAGAGAGCACCATCTCTTCTCTAGAGCAAGGCCTTCCTTGGGTATGGGTTGTATCTTTGGCTATCTCATGTACTATAAAAATCCTAGCTAAATAACTCAAGAAGACAGTGCCCGGAACAAGTTCTGGTAATGCTGTGCTATGGGAAGTGATGAGGGAATTCACCCTCGGCTCTGGGAGATGTTGGCTCAAAACGCCCTATGGCAAACTTCTCAAAATGGCTGTGTTGTCTGAACATTACAAACTGGGATGCATGTTCTTCACATCCTCCCAACCAATGGTCTCCAGCCCCTAGATGGCTGCCCACAGGGAGGGCATAGCTGGCTCCATCTCAATCATCTCTTCGACAAGGTATCTTCAGGAACATGGGTAGTTTTTTCTATAATAACCCATGGCAATGGAGGAAAAAGCCTTAACGATCTCCAAAATGGGAAAGGAACTTTCCATCTCAGAAAAGAGCAAAAGCCAAGTTCTTTTGCAAGTAGAAAAGTGTCATTTTTGCAGTTGAATACTCTTGAAAATTGGTACTTTGGTACAACTCTATTCCCCCGAACTGAGGGAATTCTCCTTCTGAGGCTGGTAAAACAGCTGCAGAAATAGCCTATTTGTTGCTACAGTGGTGAGCTACAGAGGTTTAATTGAATAATTTCCTGTTTCTAGTTCCACCATGTGAAGTATTGCAGAAGGACCAACTGCTGGCCTTGATCCATGAGAAAACCTGTGATGTCTCTTCTTATGCAATGTGGGCTCTCTCAAGTATCCAGAACTTAGAGCTCTTAAGAAAAAGGAGAAGGAGACAAATTCACTTCTTTGAGTGCAGTGGTAAAGGAGGCAAGGGGACCCTGAAAGCCAGAAAAGAAAGGCTGGGCCCTGTAAAGTCCAGGAAAAGTAACAGATAAGACAACAGGTGAGAAATTACACTCCTAAGCAGCTATAGGACAAAGAAGAATTGAAAAATGTATAGTATCATCATCATCAAAACCAATGAAAACATTAAAATCTAACCTTCCAGAGGGTGAGGAAGGTACATTTGTCCACTGATTTTTTTTTTTTTAACTAACATACGAAAACACAGGCACTTTAACTTCTACATACAATATTGCCTTTCATCATGAACTATGGACTGTATCTCCAAATCTTCTTAACTAGTAGTGTGGGGTACTTTCATGATTATTTCACAAAATGTGAAAATGTGATTTTTTTAGACATGGTGTTAAGTAATTTAAAATAAAAAGGCCAATGCAGCATTAGAGTTTAAAGTATTTTTTTCACCTATCAACTTGTCATCAGAAGGAAAAAATGCTTTAAAATATTTTCCTTGGGATATTTGACCTTTTCCCTGAAAAGGATGGAAACATTTTTTCTTTTCTTTTCTTTTTTTTTTTTTCCGGTACGTGGGCCTCTCACTGTTGTAGCCTCTCCCGTTGCAGAGCACAGGCTCCGGACGTGCAGGCTCAGCGGCCATGGCTCACGGGCCCAGCCGCTCCGCGGCACGTGGGATCTTCCCGAACCGGGGCACGAACCCGTGTCCCCTGCATCGGCAGGTGGACTCTCTACCACTGCGCCACCAGGGAAGCCCGGATGGAAACATTTTTGATGCCAATATTTTCTTAGGTTTTCATTTTAAAAAATAATAATAATAGGAAATGGGTTACCTGAAGACAGTACATCTATTCAATGAACTAACGTATAGGCCTTAAGAATTATGCTGTAGAAAAAAATAAATCATGAGGCTTTATAACATCTTAAGTGAAAAAGTTTAAAAAAAAAGGTCCAAATTTCAAGTATTGTCTGATCTCTCTTTTCTAATTCATATGCCCCCTCCACCTCCCCACACACATATACAGTATTCCAGCAGGGCAGCAAGGGAATGGACTTAGGGATCAACTACATTTAAGTTCAACTCGAATCTAGGCACTAAAAGACTTCAGTCAGGTTTAAATCTCTGAGCGTCCATTTCCTCTTTGCACAATAAAGACATATATATGCTCTGAGCATCACTGCGCTTGCAGCTTTTACTCTATACAAGCTCTTCTCAACACAGCCAGACTGATTCTTTTAAATATAAGTCAGACCAGGTCACCCTGCTCAAAACCTTTCTGTGGTTCTACGTCTATTCATCTCACTCAAATTCAGTTCCACCTGACTCAAAAGACCCAAAGAGCCCACATTTCCCTTCTCCTTCCCTGTCTGACGCTGCCTCCTAGGTGCCCCTTCAGTAAGTCCAGGACTCCAGTCACTGGCCTCCTGCTGTTCCTGGGACACATGGGCACCCTGCCACTTGCAGGGACTTTGCACGCATTTCCTCTCTCTGGGACGCTGCTCCCCAGAATCTGGGGGCTTTCTCCCCAAACTCTTTAGGTCTCTGCTCAAACACCACTTTCTCAGGGAAGCCTCCTTTGACTGCCTTGCCTACAGAAGTGCCACAGGAATATAAATTTAAGGCAGAAAGTCAAGGGGTCAGGAGACTCTTCTGTGTTCTCGAATTCTTTTCTCTCCCCCATCACTTTTTCTCACTTATCCCTCAGATCTCAATTCAATCATTACTTCCTCAGGAAAACCATCACAGAGTAGATCAAATGCCCCTATGATCGCCACTCATAGCCCATGTCCCCCTTCTTCACTGAACTTACCAAAGTGGTCATTTTGTAGTTAATGTTGACTAGTGTCAGTCTTTCTCACTAGACTGTGAACAAGATGAAGACCCAGGTTTTTGCTCGCCATTATCATTCCAGCACTGGTATAATGACTGGCCCATAACAAGTGCTCAGTGTGTATTTTTGAAGGAATGAACACATTGCTATGGCCCATAGTGGCTGTGAGATGAGAGCATCTGATGATCTGGGATCCAGGGGCCCAGCCACCTTTTTATCTTGTCTCAGCAGACAGGTGACAGACCAACAACAGCCCAACGTGGAAAGCACGGCCCTAGCACAGCATACTGTGCTGCAGTTGTGTCCTGGCATCAAGACTGGGCAGCTGGACTAAACCTCAGTGCAGTCCCAGTAAATATGTACAGGTCAAACTCATCACCAAAGATTGGACAGAGGACAGGAAGACAGAGATCGACCTCTGAGATCCAGTACAGGTGGGCCGATCCACACAAGAAAAACGAAAATGGTTGCAGAAAATGGGATGCTTTTTAATGCAGCCATCAGAATTGTTTATGAAAGGTTATTCACTCTGTGGTAAAATTCTTATTATGTAAGTAAAAACACAGAATCTATGACTACATCTGATTGCTACTAAATAGAAATTACATAAAGAGAACAAAATTAGGATGAAGCATGGAAAAATGTTATTCATAGAGCTCCCTGAGAGATGAGGCTGTGAGTGGTACTTTTTTTTTCCTTCTCATTGTTCGGAACGATACGCAATTAACGTGGACCACCATTAAAATCAGGAACATATAAAAAAGGAGTGGGCATCTGTTGCTTTTGCTGCATGCATCCACTTATCCTTCTTTGGACAGCTGAACCTCCATCTCTCTCTGAAGAGCAAAACCTTCCTCATCCGCATTTCAGGATGCTCTTTGGGTATGTTCCTAGCCATGGGGATGCCTGAGCAATGTGACTGTGATCCGCCCAGAACAGAAGAGATGCACAGAAACTGTGCTGGGACACTGGGCAGAGCAGACCTGTGTGTTCCCACTGGATTGAGCTGAGAGGACTTCAGGCCTGGGGCTGCTGCCCTTTCCTTCAATGCGAGGGGGGGTCTGGCTGAGGATGGAGGGAGAACAGAACTGAGAGAGAGGGAAAAGCAGAGTCCTGGAAACACATTCAGAGCCCCAACAAAGTTGAGGCAGAAAGTGGTCATAGGCCCAAACTTTCAAGTTACTTGAGTTATCACATCCTTTTATTCAGCTTGGCTTGGGTCTTCTTGCAACCAATGAATTCATGAGTGACATGGGAAAATGTCCTTTTTCCCATGTGCCCAGGTGATGGGGACAGGATGTGACACGCACAGGATGAGGCAAAAAGCAATGGCTATGGCTCTGACTACCACGTGGTTTGGGTTTTCTGGGGAATATGAGAGATTGTGAGTTAGTCTATATTTGGCCACCATATTTGGATGGCAAAGATTACAGTCCTGTTTCCTGTGTTGGTCAATATAGTGCTCACTGAATCAACAAACAACAAACCTGCATGTGTTCTATAAATATCTGGTATTTCCATAAAGTCATCTTCCATATTTACAATAACAAAATCCCCATGACTTATTTTGGCTAACGTGAGTATGAAAACAACTTTTAGGGATGTCAATACAATAGGTAAATTCCACCTACATAATCTGTTATTCCGGACACACAAGCATATTTTAAATGACACAAAGGATAAATGATACATTCACTTAGAAATAATCTTTTCCACTCTCACATTGTAGCAACTGTGCGTATACTCTTCACATGCATTCTTAACATCAGTGTCTGTGTATCTGATTCACGGGAGTCAATTCTCACTCATGTTTACCACCGTTTTTCAGAGCACATCATTGTTCTCATCCTATTAAGTCGAGATGCAGCCATTTGAACCTATAGATGGGCCCACAAGTGGCCATTACCATAGCACTGGAGCAATTTCATTTTTCTATTCACTCTATAACTGTAGAAATGGTGTCTTCAAAACATAACTGCTTTTGGTATTGCTTTCAGTAAAATGATTGTTAAAAGGCTTTTTTATGATTATCTCAAATACAATCTTGGGGTCATAGCCTCAGGAATAATTACTAACTCTGGTGCTATTTTTTTTAAACCTTAAAGAAAAACTATGTCAGTGACCTGCTGAAACATACAAAACTGTCATTGATTGAGATCAGCTCAGACCTAATTTTTTTTTTCTGAAAAGTGCTTCATTATTTACAATCAGGTAATAGAGAAAATGTCCCTTAATATCTTCAAATACAGAGTACGAGATAACTATCTTAGGAAAAAATAATCTTAGCTTGGGCGCACGTGATATTTGGGGGCTTAAACAAGATACGGGCCCTTACAGAGCTTAGAGTCTTTAGGGTGAAGCAAAAGTGCAAATAGACAAGTGCAATTCAATGTGGTAAACACTGTCTGATGGGCAGTACGGTGTGTGGAGGGGGCACTGGAGAGGGACATGGTAAGTGGACTCCAGAAGGGCAGGGCATGCTGCCCTAAGAAAGGAAGAGTGAGGCGGCCTCGAAATAATGCATCACAATGAATAAGGAAAAAAATGTGTGTGTGTGTGTGAACATAAGGGGCTTAATGGTACACTGCAGGTGGCAGGAAAGGGGCAGAATGTTCCAGGCAGGAGGACACTAGCATCTGCAAAGGCACAGGTGAAAGAAACACTGCAAATTTTATGGTAGAAGCTCCATCCTTCTCCTAAAAGGTCAGCAGCAGTGTGTTTGTTGTTGATATTTAAATATTTCACTGTGATGAGAGCTACTGAGGGCGCTGTTAGAGAAACAGAGACCCAACTTTTCAAGTCTCTAGCATTTTCCAGGACAATATGGCATTTCCCTGCCAGATGGAGAAAAATTAGAAGTAAACAGCATTAGTGTTAAAGGCCATATTCATGATCATTTTAAAAGTGCACCGAATTCCAAGATGTGAAATTCATTTCAAAGAGCCATGTTAGCGCAGCCTTGCCAGCTCCCCTACGGGGAAAGCCACTTGGCTGAGAGACTGCCCCACCCCGGCTCTGCCAGCAGGTCTGCACTGCTAATAGCTCAGGACATATCTGCTTAACAGGAGCAGAGACGTACTTTCTAAAACGGCACCCTCATTCAAAAATATAATATGAGCTTTTACTGTGTATAAGGAATGCTGTGAAATGGTACACAGGATACGAGACTGAATGCATCACCAAGTTCGTGCTGGCAATCAAGGAGTTTACAATGTAGGAAGACAAAGACACTGCTACATCATGAACGCTTCAGGATCAGACACACATACACAGCACACAGTTATGGGCTCTCTTGAATTATTTTCTAATTCTTATAGCCATGAGACTTTAACATTGTATCAAGCTATGTAAAATCAAAACTTTAGAAATATGAGGAGACAGAGAGGAAAACCCACAATGATATTGTGATAACCATCAAATTGTTTTTAGAGTTTGACAGATCAAATTGGTTTAACCAATTTGTGAAACGTAGAATATAGAACCAAATGGGAAATGTGGAATGCATTAGTAGCTGGACTAACTACGTGCAGAGCTTCTGTCCTGGAGCTCTTCATATTTCCTCTTCCTTAAGAAAGAATTGTTCTCAGAGTTGGGGGCAGACCAGACCTTCAAGTTTTTGTTAATTGATTTCAACTCTTGTGGCTGGAGAGTTGCAGATACACAAAGCCAACCAGATATCACAAAGCCACACTGACTGGTGAATGATTTCCTTAAAGGAAATACAGTCTGAGGTAGAAGAAGGAGAGCCAGCCTGGGAGTCTAGACATCTGGGGATGGAGCCCACTTCTGACCCTGGGCAGGGTTATTTATAAAATGAGGGAGCTGACCACATCAGTGCCATCAGAGCCGTCTGAGATGTTTGTTAAAAATGAAGATTCATGGCTCTACTCCATATGTACAGAATCATAATCTCCATGGGGTGACATTTGGGCGTCTACACTTTTATAAAGCTTCAAATTTTAGGAAGGAAGCCTAGTACTGGACCACTGACCAATGCTTGGGAATCACTGACTTAAATAATAATCTCTGGAGCTCATTTCAGTTCTAAATTTTTCTGATTCCATAATTATAAATACATAATCTTTTATACGAATTCCAAAGTGGGGACTTAATAAGGAGTGGTTTACTGGTTGATCAAAAACACCTGAGTTGGTAAAGCTATCCTAAATTACTTCTGAGATATTGAAGCTAGACTATACCTAAAGTTGACCTTGACTCTCCCAAGTAGATGAATAAATGATTTAGGGAGACAGGCATAGTTCTCATTCCCCAGATGTAGCTTCTCGGTTGCCACAGGCTCTGAAAACAATCTCCAAAGGTAGTTCCCAAAGCTATAAACAATGGCGATATTGTTGAAAAAATACCACATGAGCTTTATTTCAAAGAAAATGTAACGTGGAAAGGACATGGATTTTCCTTTAGAGGACCTAGTTGGAGAAATGGTCTGTTTGTTACTGATGGGGTTATCTCAAATAATTACTCATTCTCTTTGAATTGATTTTCCCTTAAATACTACTGTTAGGGTTAAAGACTGTAATACACATGAAGAGGCTCTGTAAGGTAAAATTATAGTATTAATAAAAATTATAGTGCTAAAAAATGTTAAGTTTGTAGCATACATGGGAGTATATAAGCAATAGCATATTTGATGGAAAATAATCCATCACTTTTTTTAATAGTTATATTCCATAAATTGAGTTTGCGTTCTTCACAGATTATTTTTTAGTATAAATTGGATTTTAACCAAGAGGTTCCTACATGTGACGGAAGCAGGGAGAAGATATAAGTGGAGTGTGGAGGCTCAGATGAAACAAGGGCTGGGCTCTGAGAGCTCCCAGGGCTGGGTGAATAATGTGCCGCCAGCACACACTTGAAGAAAAATTCCATTTTGCTTGATTCCTAAGGTCCAGAGGTTTTCACTCGCATGGTCTATAACAGTGGGCTTCAGACAAGTAACCTTGTATCACTTTTATTTATTAAGAGTCTGAAATGCAAACCCATTTTGAGGCGCTCTGCATTATTCTGATGAGTGGTTATTTTATAAACACGTTGTTCACACACTAAGTACAGAGTGGCCCTTCTATTTCTGAGACTTTGAGGCAGGCTGTTGCATGTGCACACAACAGGAGTGAGATCTCTACCTTGGGAAAGTTCCCTGGGGGCCGCTGTGTGTGGTCTCAGCATCTTGTGGGGCTATATCCCTCTTCATGAGTGTTCCCGGAACGATCTCCTGCACTAACAAAGCAGTTCTCAAATACATGCAATTTTGTCCCCCAAAGGACATTCTGCAACGTCTGAAGACATTTTTGTGCTACTGGCACACAGGGATGCTGCTAAAGATCCGACAGTGAACACCACAGCCCCCACCAGAAAAGAATTATCTGGCCCAAAACGTCAGTAGTGCCCAGTTTGAGAAACTCTCGCCTAAACGGATCTTGGACACGCATTGCCTTTTTGTTCCTCTAATAAAGTACTGATAACCTCTAGAGTTAAGTCAAGTCCCAATGGGAAAAACCGAAGAGGCCTCCACAGCCTGAAGCTAAGCAGCCTTCCTGCCACCACCTCCCTTCCTGACATTAGGAAAACCAGTTCACCCCTCAGGGTCTCTGCTCACTGACTGGTAAAATGAAAGTTTGGGATTAGATGGGTACATTTCAAAAGACGCCCTTCCATGTCACAGTACTTTGTGAATACTCTATAGAGGATAATGTTAAGAGCCAACTTTCCTGAGTGCCTGCTTCAGGTAGGGACTGTTCCAAGTGCTTTTCAGGTACTAACTCATCCCACCTCCACAATACGCTGACCTAGTGTGTTGTGTATTACCCACCATTTACAACCTGATAAGAAGACTAGGATGCAGAGAGGATAGTAGTTACCGAGTCTGCCTACCTCTCATGGGTGGCAGAGCCAGGATTTGAATCAGGTGGTCTGATTCCAAAGCCTGCACAAGGAGCTGACGTGAGCATCTCCTCCCCAAAGAAGGAGAAGCCAGGAAGGGATCAAGCCGGAAGTACTACTGCCCTCACCTCCAGCTGCTTTATCTCCTCCCGAGGTTCCACGTGCTCGTGCGCTAAGCATGAATCATTCGTTGAACTAGATTTTCGATAAGCCGCTATATATGCGATTCCTCAGCTTTTTCCATTTTTGAGATTTTACTACTTGAACCTTCCAAAATGGCTAATCCAAAATAAAACTTTTCCAAAAGCGTGAACAATAAAAATAATGATAATTCTAAGAGAGCAATCAAAATAACTAGATATTATATGCACAGGAATAAAGACAATCTTGGATTATAATGACTTTTCCCTGAAAAAGTATAAAGCACATAACCAATTTAAGAACAGCCCAACATGGAAAAAACTACAAGTTTAGAAAACTGTTGAACTTGGGACCTATTATCTGCATTTTAAATGGAGTCCTGGCAACACAGATTCACTACAATATGCCTTTAAATACCAACCTCCCCTAGTGCATTTAAAATTGATTCAAGTTACAAAAAATTCAATGTAGACTCCACTTTTCAGGATTCCATCTATTACATACAATGGAATACACCTGCAAAACCTCATTTATCCTCCCAATACCCCAATTTCTCCAAAAGCATTATTTCCCACATTTTTGAGAGAAAAAGAAATAATGCAGCATCTTGTATAAGCAGAGGACTAAATGAATGCTGTCTGATGAAAATGACTCAAAAGTAATGATGAGGCTCACAATGATGACAATGGTAAACGTGACCTGTCCATGATCTGAGAATTAGAGGCAACGCTTTATTTGGAGAATAGAGATCTTATTTATTATCCTCAGCTACCATCATGGTAACTGAGTATTATAAATAATGTACACCTTTCCAATTTCTACTACATAATCTCGAGACCTCACCATCATTGAGAAATGATCACATTAATGCATTCAAAAATTAAGTATCATAATTTTATAGTGATTTACCGTGGCAGACTGCTGGTTATTCACTCAACAGCCTTTCTTCCTCACGACACCCTCTTCTTTCTAGCTGGCAGAGCCTGCTTCCACTATAAGGGCTGATAAAGCAAGTTTTTTGCTTCTCTTGCAGCCAGAGCACAGACAAAATGCCAAAAAAGTACATCAGGAGAAGTCTGCAAGCGGTCTGGGAAGGAAATTCTCCCTGTTTCCTTTAGATGTACTTGTGTAAAGGTGTGAAGACCGGGGCAACGGCCATCTTGCAAAAATGGTGGAACAAGTCAAATAATGAAAACCATCATTTGGAGAGAGGTAGACTAGAGAGACAGAAAATACCCAGGTGGACCAAATCTTTGTGAGAGGTGTAACAAAAAGCATAAAAAGGGGGCTTAAAACCCAACATTATCCTAATAGCGGATATTAAACACTTATGCTGCAGTGTAGTTATTGATGTTGCCCTCTTTGTATATTAAATTCCATCATGACCTTTTCATCATTGTATCCCTAGAACCAAGAAGAGTACTTGCAATACCATGAATACACAATAAATGGCTTAAGTGAATGCTGAATCAAAAACAGAGAGAAATCTAGAATAGCCAGGATACAGAAGCAACCTAAATGTCCATCGACAGATGAATGGATAAAGAAGACATGTGTGTGTGTGTGTGTGTGTGTGTGTGTGTGTGTATCTTTATACATACATACACACACACAATGGAATATTAATTAACCATAAAAAAAGAATGAAATAATGCCATTTGCAGCAACATGGATGGACCTAGAGATTAGCATATTAAGTGAAGTAAGTCAGACAGCAGAGAAAGACAAACATCATATGATATTGCTTATATGTGGAATCTAAAAAAATGATACAAATGAACTTATTTACCAAACAGAAATAGAGTCACAGACATAGAAAACAAACTTATGGTTACCAAAGGGGATAGCGAGGGAAGAGGGGCAGGGATAAATTAGGAGTTTGGGATTAACATATACACACTACTATGTATAAAATAGGTAAACAACAAGGACCTACTATATAGCAGAGGGAACTATACTCAATATCTTGCAATAACCTATAAGGGAAAAGAATCTTAAAAAGAATATATGTATCTGAATCACTTTGTTGTACACTTAAAACTAACAACATTGTAAATTAACTGTACCTCAATTTAAAAAATAATTCGCTTAAAAACAACCAGCAACAGAAACAAAAGAAACCAGAGGGAAATCATACAGTGACCAATTCCTTCTAAGAGACTTTCCTCTGAAATTTTACCAGTTCCTTTTATTGGTCAATAGGGAAATAGACCATAATTATTATTCTAATAATAGAATAAATGTTAGAGGTGAGCTACAGCATATATACATTGTTTCAGTGCTTTGATCAACAGCCAACATATTAAACAAGGAGAGCTGGAGGAACAGCCTTAAATTCTCATGACAACTTTGTCACTTTCAGTCATGTGATATCCAGCATGTTGGCCCTCAGATTCCCAATTGGCAGAAAGGAACGATGACCTCTAGGGTTGTGACAAGTATCACATGAGAGAGCATGTACGAAAACATTCTATAATGTGTAGGTCTCCTTGAAAAAAGTCACACGAATGTAGTGGGATGAGGGGGTGGAATCTGTTTTAACATGAAACTCAAAGTGGTTTGCTTTTTCATTTGTTGCATTAGAGTTATTCAATAAATTCTGGTGCAGAGGATGAACTACCCCCACCAGGCCAGAATAAAAGCTATTAGTTTTAAAAACTGAGCCTCCATCCTTGAGGGGAACTATTTTTCTTATTACTAAAGATGTGGCTTCCAGTGGACAGCTGAGACACCTCTTCTTGTGCTAAGAGGGGCAATTATGAGAGAGAGAGAACTGGTCTTTTGATACCAGGAATACAGGCTGTGGAAGCAGGAAAGGTGGTGAGGCTGGGGGCATGGGAGAAGGATGTAGGGGGCTGTGAATTTCAGAGGCCCCAGTCAAGAAGGTGGTCTGGGAGATGGCTAGGACCTGAAGTGTTCCTGGTGGATACAGATCTCACCAGCTGACTTCTTCTGATCCAAAACTGTATATGGGCTATAAATCAAGAACTGTGCCAGCCAACTGCTCTTTACGTGAAAGGATCTTTGCATTGTTAGACCCTAGTGCTCCCATTAGCTGCTGTCCAGTGGAAGAAATGCCCAGAACCTGACAGCTCTTCACTCTTTTCTTGCCTGGCAACACTGAGGACACTGGCCTCAGTGCCCCCATGACACACTGCTAAGACCCCTGGGGATCCCAGCCATCTAAAAAAAAACTGATACAGAGGATAAAACAACTGTGAACATAAGGAACTAAACAGAGTACCAGGGCTGGGTCAATGGAGAATACATACTACCATTACATTAATGTTACATTGACAAGCTCTAGCTTTAAGATATGTAAGTGTAGGTCAGTGGGGAAAAAAAAAAATCAGTAGCAGTCTTATTGATTTCTTCACTTTCTGAAATGTTATTGCACTTACAGTGAGTATCAAATAATTTAGCAGTCAGCCCTTCTTTGTTGATTATTACTTGTACAAAACTCTGCCATCCATCTTTTTGTTTGTTTTCATAAGCACCGCCAAGGGCCCTTCCTTGGCTCCTACATGAACCAATGACTTACTAAAACGCATCTCCTGCTTCTAAAATATACTCCCTTTTAATCAACTTTACACATAGCAATCAGATTAGTATTTCAAAAATCCACCTATGATCATAGCTTCCCTCTTCGATATCTTTTAATATTTTATTTTTACCAGAATTCAGTTCAAATTACTTAGGATCTGACCTCCATGTTTTCCTGTTATTTGTATTCCCTTCCACATTCCTTAATCTTCAGCCAAAATCCATTGCCTGGTTTTCTGAACCTAACCCCTACCATCGGCATCTCCATATCACCTCTCATACTTTTCCTGCTGCCTGAAATACTTGTCACTCACTTCCACCTGTTGAAATCCTTCCCTTCTTCCATAACCCACTGAATTGCTGCCTTATCCTTTAATATCTTCCCTGATACCTTCTAGTCATCCCTTTGACCATAACTAGAAACCATACTGCCAGATCATAAACTCCTTGGTACACACAGTAGATGCTCAAAACTATTTCCTAAAGACAGAAACTTTGCTAGCTGTCTTAGCTTCTAAACTGGATGTTCCTTGAGGCCGAAGACCACGTCTTTTTCCTAATTCCATCCCACCCCTTCCTCCCAGCATCTAGCATAGAACCTTGCTCACAGTAAGAACTCTGGACATGTTTGAGGAATGTTGGTCTACTTCTTCATTCCTCCACTAACATTTACCAAGGAGCTTTCCATATAGCAGCTGTTCAGTAAAAACTTGTTCCAACCAGGTGACCTCATTGTCATCCAAACAATTTAACCAGTGCTTCCAAAAAAAAAAAACAAATCCGTACTAAAAGACTTAGCTACTCAGGTGAGACAAAAGCAGTGTAACTAACAACTAACGGCATTTTTCAGCAAGATCCTTCCATAGCCATGGTCACTGTCAGGAAGAAATGCTCCCTGGATGTGTCCTGACACTGAGCTATACACCCACCAAACAGTGGCATCATCCATCCCACAACAGCTGGTTCTGACGATCTGTCATATAGAACAGGATGGAAACTCTTTTTAAAATCTGCTGTGTTCCCCAGCTTGTCGTAGATTCTTTTGAAGCATATGTTCTTTATAAAACAGTGTGGGTTAATTCCAGGTACATATAATCTTTTTAGAAATTTAGCTGATTCTGTTTGGCCCTCTCAACTGCTTCCACAGGTATGTTCAATATACCTCTCCTATGGTTACCATTTCCTGTTCTAAATGTATTAGTCACCAGCTCCACTCTATTGTTTAATTTAGAGACTCAATATTTTTAATCCGTTAGGGACTGTGCAATTTCAACATCAATTCTTTGTGACAGTTGCAACAAAACAACAAGCCAATCTCTTAAAAAGTCTGGGATGCAAGCCATCAGGCCCCACAGTTTGGATTTGAACACATTTGTCACATTTCCTCCTGCCCCTGTTCCTTTTCTCTCTGGGGGTAGTGATTATTTGTAAATTCTGGTGAGCTGAATGTAGCAAGTTGCAGAATCCCATTTCACCTTCAAGGAAATGCTGAGGAACAGAAGGTGTTTTAATGTCTTTGTAAAGTTTCAAATAAGCATCTGTTTACATCTGGATATTCGGCTCTTCGGTTTTCATTTTTAATTGCCCACTTAGTGGAACAATCAGTAATCCTGAAAGGGTGACCTGCTAACCGCTAGAGGTATTATTTTACATCCCATTTCCCTCTGCAGCCCTCGGATACAGTGGAGACAACCGTTAGTTTTTATTTTTGTTGTGGTTAAGTCTTCAAGTGTCTAAATAAATCTGTCTAAACAAGTCATACACAATGTAAAATAAATGCAATTTGATTCATATATGGGCATGCATACACATATTGAGATTTTTTACAGCAGCTGTTTTGTAATTAATTTATCTTGACATGAATGCTGAAGAAAAAAGGATGGACTCGAAAGGTACTAATTTAGAAAACGAATGCTCTCATTTCATGACATTAATATATCATGTAATATTTGCTAAGAGAAAACCTAGAAAAACTTCAGGGGATTTATTTCTTTCCTAAACTATTTCAGACCAAAACAAAAAAAACAAAACAAAACACTGTGGTGTCAGTTTTTGACTGTTCATGAAAGCTGATCCCATGGTTTTGACAGAATCGGCCTGTCTATACCAAATCATTTAATAATTTATTACTAGTTTGTAAAATTAATACATTATTGTTATGCAAATGGTTTGTGCAGAAAGATATAGTATAAGCTAATGGCATAACAGAACGTTTTACACAAAAATGTCATAAGAAGCAAGATAATACACCCAGGCTTAAGTCTAGACAATAGGGAGACACTGAAAGTCTCTGAGAAATTTCATGAGTCTGTAAGACTTCAACTTCTTAAATATCATTGACTCTTATATGACAGAGACCTGAAGCAATTCAATTCAGCATATACCAGAACTTACCTGACACACTCTTTTCTACAACACTGAAATCGCTTATCCAATAACCATTTCCACTGCCCTTTTCTCTTTTCTAACTAGAATAATTTGGGGGCCCAACAGCAAGGTGTTTCCCCTTTTATGCTAAGCTATCCTTGGCCTTAGGAACGCCGATTGTTCAAAGCCCCCGTACCTGTTCCCATAAATGTTGCTTTGGTGAAGGCATGAACATGTGATGAAATCCACAACAAATAATTCATTCAACCCATATTTACTGACACTATAATGTTCCATCCACTCCTCTGGGTGCTGGGGACTGCAGTAAATAAAAGAGGCACACCCCCGCCCTCACGGAGCAAAGAAGGGGCTGTCCTTCTTTCTTACAGATATTGATGTAGCTCTTCTGACACCCACAACAGCTGCAGCCACCTTGAAGCTACGGAGATGGACTGAAGAAGACAAAACCAGCACACCCAGGGTGGCAGTGAGGGAAAAAAATGGAAAGAATCTGAGTCATACGTGACATAATTAGCATTCAAACAAACCTGGAGTCACCCTTCCTCCGGACAAAATATCAATATGGTGGGTTAAGCTGAATCACCCCAAAAGATGTAGCTAAGTCCTAACCTCTAGTACTTATATGAGTGTGACCTTATTTGGAAATAGAATCTTTGCAGGTGTAATGAAGTTAAGGCTCTTGAGATGAGACCATTCTGGATTTAGGGTGGGTCCTAAATCCAATTACTAGTGTCCTTATAAGAGAAAGGAGAGGGAGATTTGAAATGCAGAGAGAGGAAGTCCATGAGAAGATACAGCAAGAAGGTGTGTGAAAATGAAGGCAGAGATTGGAGTGATGCTTCTATAAGCCAAGGAATGCCAAAGACTGCCTGCAGCAAGAATTTAGGAGGGACGGACATGGAACTGATTCTCCCTTAAAGCCTCTAGAGGGAACCAGCCCTGTGACACTTTATTTCAGGCTCCTGACATCCGGCACTGTGGAGAGAACAAATTCTGTTGTTTCAAGCCACCTAGTGGGTGGTAATTTTTTAGGGCAGCCCTAGGAAACAAATACAGCGAAATAAGGTATTTCCTTAACATTTAAGCCCCCTCATGATTTATTCTTAACACATGGAAGCCAGAGAGAATATAACACTCCTTGCTTAAAGCTCCCCAAAAGTCCTTCTTCTCAGTCATATTAAAAGTCCAATATCCCTTCACCGGCTCATGGGATCTGCCATGATCTGGTCCCAGGTAACCTCTCAACTTCTTTTCTCAGGTTCCCTCTGCTTCTGCCAGACGTCTTCCTGGCTGTCCTTTGAACACATCTGTACCTTACGAGTTTTTGTACTGGTTTTTCTTCTACCTGAAATCCAACTTTCCCAAATATCTGCATAGTTTCTTAATGCATCTCCTTTTAGTCTTTGCTCAAATGCTCCCTTAGGGCTTCCCTGGTGGCGCAGTGGTTGAGAGTCCGCCTGCCAATGCAGGGGACATGGGTTCGTGCCCTGGTCCGGGAAGATCCCACATGCCGCGGAGCGGCTGGGCCCGTGAGCCATGGCCGCTGAGCCTGCGCGTCTGGAGCCTGTGCTCCGCAACAGGAGAGGCCACAACAGTGAGAGGCCCACGTATTGCAAAACAAACAAACAAAGAAACAAAAAAATGTTCCCTTAACAGTGAGGGTTGCGGACTCCTACTACCACTATTACTACTAACTACTCTATTGAAAACAGTAAAAGGCCCCCATCCCGTTGCACGAGAGGTAATGATGCTCCTCACCCCATTCTACATTTCCTTTTTGTCCATAGAACTTATAACCTAACATGCTCTATGATTTAGTTTATTGCATGTATTATTTATAGTCTGCATCTTCCACTACTAGAATATAACCCCTCTGACAGCAGGAATCTTTGTATGAAAAACTTATGTACCTAGAGAAGTGCTTGGCCCCAGAAGAGGCTCATTAAATAATTGCTAAATTAAATAAATAAATGATTTCCTTTTTTTTTTTACTTTTACTTTTTTTTTACTTTTTACTTTTACAGAATCACCTAAATGATTCTGACATGCATTAGCATTGCAATCCTTACAAATATGAACAATTGCTTCTCTTTCCTAAAATTCTCCTCTCCAATTTCCCCTCATTTATTCTCAGAAACACTTACATGCCTGCATGAAGTTATGTGGCTGTATGTAAATTAAAATAGTTCAAGTTTTCTTCTGTAACCAGTTGGGAAAGAAAGCCACTATCACACACATTCCAGTGCAATTTGCTTTTGTTTTTGTTTTTCTTTCTACTCAACAAGTATGACTTATCTCAACTATCTCTATCCTCGTGATGTTGCATTGGTCTCCACTAGAACATATATTTCTTGAAATTTGAAAATTATTAACTAGGTCAATTTTGACAAAATGTTTTTTATGTCAAACATTTGAAGATGTTAACTCTTCTAAAACAACTACTTCCCAACTGTTTTGTTTTTGTGGGCTCATTTGCCAGAATAAGGCAATACTGCCTTGCTTTGAAAAGTCATCTGGACCTGTCCATGTATCTTGAATCCATTTATTACTGTACTTTAGAGAGATGGCTCCAACAACAATCCACATCAAAAACGCAGGCTTTAAATAATTTCAGCAAGGTTGACAGTTCACTTTTCCTGGAAATGAATGTGCACATCAATCTGAAGACTGTACAGTACACTGCATGTCTGGGTGCATCAAAACAGGAAATAACGTTTTGTAACATGGCATTCCTTTTTATTTGTGACACTCCTTGTACTTTCGGTTGTGTCCCTTCAAGATAGATAGGATCAAAAAGTTCAGAAAAGACTAATGAAAACTATTAGAGATGGGGAATAGAAGAGAAACTCAAAAAAATATATATATATATATATATATGAGGACCTTGGTAAAATACGAACATATATTAGAGGACATGGATATATTGTTAAAAGAAACACTTGTGACAGAAAAAAATTTGCTTACAATGTTCTAGTTTATAATGTTTTCCTCCATCCTGCATTCATGGTTGATATATATTTTCTAATGCACAAGCACACTCAAGATGGATTTTCTCTATGTTTTCTTTCCCTTGGTCACATCAACACATTCTGCTAGAGCCTTATCTTGATAAGCATCATGATCAAAGCTTAGTTCCTAAATAACCTCTTTATTTCCAGTGCAAAGTTTGCCTATGGTAGCACCGATTAGTCTCTCATTTTACATCTAATTACATATCAAATTATCTAAATTTGAGGTTCTTTACAAAACTGCATTCAGCAACTATATTTGACTATATGTGTGCGTGTTTCTGCATATAGATACACACAGAGAACCAGGGAAAATTAAATAAAATAGCAAGTTTAGACAGAGGAATGTGAATATAAGGATATATAGGCCATTAGTTACTACATAGCACACATTGTCAATGGGGCATTAACAAATTACTGGAGGGTAAAAAAAAAAAAATCTTACTCTTTTTCTGTATAAAGCACAGATACACATATGGTACATAAACAGATACACAGTATATCAGTGGTATTAAAATTTCATGGGAGGGGGCCTAATTAGATGATTAGAAACAAATATACCTTAAAAGGCTCCTTTAGGAGGCAATAATGAGGGGGAAAATGGTTGAAAAACATTGGTGAAGAGCGATTAAAGTTGAGTTTCAAAATCTGTACCAAAAGATTCCTGACAGGCAGAGCAAAATAGGAAATAATATAAATGTCAAAATTCACACCGTTTCATGAGCGTACCTAATTCCGTAAGAAAGAAAAACTTTTTCTAATTTTGTATATCAGAAGGTTCTTTTACGTGCCTTTATGTAGCAGACTTTGGGTGAGTGAGATTTTCAGTAGATTTTCTGTGTTTGCTTCATTTAATACAATGTCAAAATGCCAACGGTGGAAGTATGCGGCCAGGGGAGATGAAAACAGGGCAAGATAATGCAAGGACAGAGCTGCTGGGCTGAATCCAGGGCTGAAACAAGACCTCAAAGGTGAATGAACTGCACGTCCTTCAAATGATTATGTCTAAATGCTGTTTCTCTGGACTTAGCACTTAAATTAACACTGGTGGCAGGAGCTTCAAGACGGCAGAAGAGTAAGACGCGGAGATCACCTTCCTCCCCACAAATACATCAGAAATACATCTACACGTGTAAACAACTCCTACAGAACACCTACTGAACGCTGGCAGAAGACCTCAGACCTCCCAAAAGGCAAGAAACTCCCCATGCACCTGGGTAGGACAAAAGAAAAAAGGAAAAACCGAGACAAAAGAATAGGGACGGGACCTGCACCAGTGGGAGGGAGCCGTGAAGGAGGAAATGTTTCCACACACTAGAAGCCCCTTCATGGGCGGAGACTGCAGGTGGCGGAGGGGGGAAGCTTCGGAGCCACAGAGGAGAGCGCAGCAACAAGGGTGCAGAGGGCGAAGCAGAGATTCCCGCCCGCACAGAGGATCGGTACCGACCAGCACTCACCAGTCCGAGAGGCTCGTCTGCTCACACGCCGGGGCGGGTGGGGTCTGGGAGCTGAGGCTCTGGCTTCGGAGGTCGGAGGTCGGATCCCAGGGAGAGGACTGGGGCTGGCGGCGTGAACACGGCCTGAAGGGGTTAGTGCGCCACAGCTAGCCCGGAGGGAGTCCAGAAGAAGCTCTGAAACTGCCAAAGAGGCAGGAGACTTTTTCTTCCCTCTTTGTTTCTTGGTGCGCGAGGAGAGGGGATTACGAGCGCCACTTAAAGGAGCTCCAGAGACGGGCGCGAGCCGCGGCTATCAACGCAGACACCAGTGACGGGCATGAGACGCTAAGGCTGCTGCTGCTGCCACCAAGAAGCCTGTGTGTGAGCAAAGGTCACTCTCCACACCTCCCTTCCGGGGAGCCTGTGCCGCCCAGCACTGCCAGGATCCCGGGATCCAGGGAAAACTTCCCCGGAAGAACGCACGGCGTGCCTCAGGCTGGTGCAACGTCATGGCGGCCTCTGCCGCCGCAGGCCCGCCCCGCAATCCAGGCCCCTCCCCCCCGACCCCGCCCCGGCCTGAGTGAGCCAGAGCCCCGGAAGCAGCTGCTACTTTAACCCCGTCCTGTCTGAGCGAAGAACAGACGCCCTCAGGCGACCTACATGCAGAGGTGGGCCCAAATCCAAAGCTGAACCCCGGGAGCTGTTCAAACAAGAGAGAGGGAAATCTCTTCCAGCAGCCTCAGGACCAGCAGATTAAATCTCCACATTCAACTTGATGTTCCCTGCATCTGTGGAATACCTGAATAGACAACGGATCATCCCAAATTGAAGAGGTAGACTTTGAGAGCAACGATATATATTTTTTTCCCCTTTTTCTCTTTCTATGAGTGTGTATTTGTATAATTCTGTCTGTGATTTTGTCTGTATAGCTTTGCATTTACCATTTGTCCTATGATTCTGTCTGTCCGTTATTTGTTTTGTTTTGATTTTTTAAGTATAGTTTTTAGCACTTGTTATCATTGGTGGATTTACTTTTTGGTTTGGTTGCTTTCTTTTTTTTATTAATTTTAATTTTTTTATTTTGAATAATTATTTTTTATTTTAATAACTTTATTTTACTTTATTTTATTTTTTATTTTACTTTATTTTATTTTATTTTATCTTCTTCTTTCTTTCTTTCTTTTCTCCCTTTTATTCTGAGCTGTGTGGACGGCAAGCTCTTGGTGCTCCAGCCAGGCATCAGGGCTGTGCCTCTGAGGTGGGAGAGCCAACTTCAGCACACTCGTCCACAAGAGACCTCCCAGCTCCACGTAATATCAAACGGCGAAAATCTCGCACAGATCTCCATCTCAACGCCATGACCCAGCTCCACTCAACAACCAGCAAGCTACAGTGCTGGACACCCTATGCCAAACAACTAGCAAGACAGGAACACAACCCCATCCATTAGTAGAGAGGCTGCCTAAAATCATAATAAGGCCACAGACACCCCAAAACACACCACCAGACATGGACCTGCCCACGAGAAAGACAAGATCCAGCCTCACCCACCAGAACACAGGCACTAGTCCCCTCCACCAGGAAACCTACACAGTCCACTGAACCAACTTTAGCCACTAGGGACAGACAACAAAAACAACAGGAACTACGAACCTGCAGCCTGCAAAAAGGAAACCCCAAACACAGTAAGTTAAGCAAAATGAGAAGACAGAGAAACACACAGCAGATGAAGGAGCAAGGTAAAAACCCACCAGACCTAACAAATGAAGAGGAAATAGGCAGTCTACCTGAAAAAGAATTCAGAATGATAGTAAAGATGATCCAAAATCATGGAAATAGAATGGACAAAATACAAGAAACGTTTCACAAGGACCTAGAACAGCTAAAGAGCAAAGAAAAAGTGATGAACAACACAATAAATGAAATTTAGAATTCTCTAGAAGGGATCAGTAGCAGAATAACTGAGGCAGAAGAACGAAAAAGTTACCTGGAAGATAAAAGAGTGGAAATAACTATTGCAGAGCAGAATAAACAAAAAAGAATGAAAAGAATTGAGGACAGTCTCAGAGAAATCTGGGACAACATTAAATGCACCAACATTCGAATTATAGGGGTCCCAGAAGAAGAAAAGAAAAAGAAAGGGACAGAGCAAATATTTGAAGAGATTAGAGTTGAAAACTTCCCTAATATGGCAAAGGAAATAGTTAATCAAGTCCAGGAAGCGCAGAGAGTCCTATACAGGATAAATCCAAGGAGAAACACACCAAGACACATATTAATCAAACTATCAAAAATTAAATACAAAGGAAAAATATTAAAAACAGCAAGGAAAAAACAACAAATAACACACAAAGGAATCCCCATAAGGTTAACAGCTGATCTTTCAGCAGAAACTCTGCAAGCCAGAAGGGAGTGGCAGGACATATTTAAAGTGATGAAGGTGAAAAAACTACAACCAAGATTACTCTACCCAGCAAGGATCTCCTAATGAGCAGTTATGTTTTCACAGGGAGTGTTAAGGGTCTCACTTGACATGGAAGCCATGCCTTGTGCATCCCAGTATACCCAGTAGCATGCCTTACACATAGTAGATGCTCAGTAAATGCATAGGATTAGAAAGCTGAGTAAAGTTGCATGGAGAGGCCGTAGGACTACATTAATTATAAGGTAGAAGGTTGACAACTTCTTTCAAGCACTAAGTCTCCCATATTTGTCAAGCTCTTCAAATCCAGAAAGGCAAGTCTATTCCCATACAGAGAGATTTTCCTCTCTTCGTTGTACAAGTCAGAGTTGGCTAGCTAGGCAGGTGGAGCTCTGAGAATAGAACCGCATGACTATAGTCCACTGATCCCAAAATAAAACCTATGCTGTACACAAGCAAAACAGAGCTCACCCACACATTCCCTGCCGTAAAGATGTACTTAATCAGGGACTCATGACCAGGCCCAGAGTTCTACTTTCTATTGATTTCTTATCAATATTGGAGAGCCATCACACACAACAACATAGACATACTTGAAGACAGAACATTTAGATAAATCTTAATCTCTGATTGTCATTCCAGTTTTGCTTCAGTAGACACATTTGGATATTTAGAATTATATTTAACAATATAATTAAATACATTTTAATGAAAGACTGCATTTTCATTTGGACATTTATGTATAATGTAGTATGCATGAGGTTTTTCTTTTACATTTTTGTTGCTCTAATGTTTATCTTTTTAAGTTTATATCTTGGTTATGTAAGAAAACTGGAAAAAGTAAACTTCAAACACACAACCAGCAATGCACTTCATTTTCATGTCTACTTCTGAAAGAATGCAATCAAAGGTTACCATGCTTATATATGCTGAATTCTTCCCAAAGTTGTTTAGTTGCACACTTGTGAGATTTAACAAAATGAGTTATGTTGCATCTAATATAACAATACTGTGAAAGGGATTTTCTGTCAGGTTATCTTCACAGAATTATAAGGAGTTGGGGAAATACAAGTTGGAAAAGTATCATGAGGTCAATTTCAATCCAATAACAGCAAAGCTTATATAACTCTGCCACACTGTAGTTTTGATTTTAAGTATGTTCTTTTATTTAGGCACGACTCTGGCCCATCTCCTCTAACTCCCTGGTATAAGGAAATGCTTTGATGTAGGTAATGATTTCTCAGACAGAAAAGTCTACTTACAAACCTTATTCCCGTGAAACACACTGAGGTAGCTGAATTCTGGGAAGCTGGTGATTCAGCAGGTATTTTCTTTGTTGTTCTCATTCCAAGTTGGCTTCTGAGAAGACCATAAGAGAGTGAAAGAATAGTTTTGTTACCTCTTACCATTTTCAACCACTTTTTTTTTCTTTGAGGGATTAGCTAGTTCCTAGAAAACAAATAGCATTTCTGAAGGTACTATTAGGGAGAACTAATACTTCTTTGCAATTTCCTGCAAACTAACACAACTGTTCACAGACCCAAGGAACTGCAGGGGAGAGCTGTTCTACTTCTATACCAGGCAAAATTTCCTTCTCCATCTTTCCTTCTAGCCCCCAACAACCTCACCATTGGCAGAGCTCCTGAGCTCCTCTTCCCACTTCAAAGCTTTGGTACACACCTACGTCATGCTTGCCATGCTACCATATATCCCATCCCTTGCTTTACATCAAGGGTCAGCAAATTACCTGTTTTGGACAATAAAGTTTCATGAGAATACAGCCACACCTGTTTGTCTGAATCTTTTCTACGGCCTCTTCCATGCTACTGAGCTGAGCAGCTGTGTCAGAGACCATGTGGCAGGCAAAGCCAGAAATATTACTGTGTGGCCCCTTACAGAAAATGCTTGCAACTTCCGCTTTAAACTCATAGATTTTCCCCCAAACCCATGTAGAGATTTCTCAGAGATTCAATCAGCTAACTCTCCAGAGTATCAGCAGTATTTCCTTTCCTTTTTGGGTGTAAGTTGCTACAGACAGCAAGTTGAAGGCTGTATGTTTTTTATTAATAAAGCTTATTTTAGAGCATTTTCAGGTTCACAGTGAAGTTGGGTAGAAAGCACAGAGAGTTCCTATATAGCCCCAGTCCCCACTCATGCAAAGCCTCCTCCATTATCAACACAAGAACACTACATCTGTTACAATGGAACCTCCATTGACACATCATCATAACCCAAAGTCAAAGTCTCATTAGGGTTCACTCTTGGTGTTGTATATTCTACGATTTCATTGAATGTATAATGACATGTATCCACCATGATAATTTCATACAGAATAGTTCCACTGTCTTAAAAATCCCCTGTGCTTTGTCTATTCATCTGTTTTCCCTTCTAGACCCTAGAAACCATGAATCTTTCCACTGCCATAGTTTTGCCTTTTCCAGAATGTCATATAGGTGGAATCACACACTATGTAGGCTTTTCAGATTGGCTTCTTCTTTCACTTAGTAATATGTGCTTAATGTTTGTCTGTGTCTTTTCCTGACTTGATAGCTCATTTCTCTGTATCGCTAAATAATATTCCATTGCCTGGACATACCACTCACCTACTGACGTACAGGTTGGTTGGTTCCAAGTCTGGAAAATTATGAATAAAGTGGCGATAAACATCAGCATGGAGGCTTTTGTGTGCAAGTAAGTTTCAATTCACTTAGGTAAATACCAAGAAGAACTATTGCTAGATGATATGGTATGAGTATGTTTAATTTTGTAAAAAACTGCCAAACTCTTCCAAGTTGGCTGAACTATTCTGCATTCCCACAAACAATTAAGGAGAGTTCCTATTGCTCCACATCCTCACCAGGACTTGGTGTTGTCAGTTTTAGATTTTGGCCATTCTAATAGGTATACAGTAGTTTCTCACTGTTGTTTTAATTTGCAATTCCTTAATGACATATGATGTTGAACATCTTTTCATGTGCTTACTTCCCATCTCTGTATATTCTTTAGTGAGATGTCTATTCAGGTCTTTTGCCCATTTAATTGGGTTGTTCAGTCTTATTGCTGAGTTTTAAGAGTTCTATGCACATTTTGGATAACAGTCCTGTATCAGATGTCTTTTGCAAATACTTTCTCCTAGTCTGTGAAGGCTGTATTTTTGAAAAAGGCTACGTTAAATTTCCATTAGTTAAACCAAGTGATTAACCTACTATAATTTATAAAGTATAAGTATAGACTAAATCAAGCACTTTTAATAGGTTTTAAAATATTCTCATTACAAAATTAATATTATGTACTATAAGAAACTTGGAGAGAAGAAAAATAGCCACCCAAAATCACTGATACCTTTTGGTGCACAAACAATGTACCTGTACATCATATGTATAAAGAATAATATTCATATCAAATATAACTGTGCTTAATATATTTGAAAAAATAATTTATCAATATGTTGTGAATAGTTATTGAAGCATTACATATTATTCTATAACAATGTTTTAAATGAAGCCTTTTGTATTCTATCTTAGAGTTGTATAGTAATTTGATTATTTCCCCATGTTAGTTATATTGATTCTTGTATCTTTTAAATAACATATTGATGAGTGCCCCAGCAAAAAAATCCTAGCATACATCTTTGATTACTTCTTTAGTCTAAGTTTTTTAGAAGTGAAATTTTTGGACCAAAATAGAAAATTTTAGAGCTCTTGATACATATTGCCAAAACATCCTCCAGAAAGATTTTTTTCTTCTAACACCCTTAGGAAACCATTATGACAGTGTTATAAATACTCAAACATTTCATTTTATGAGGTGCACTAACTCACATCCATTTACTGTAGGATCAATTCTTTTTAGACACAAAATGACATGAAATAACTCGATCTATTCACTAACACTAAACTTGACTCCAAATTAACATGGTTTGTTATCAAACACCAAGTACATTTTTAGAGGATAAGAAGTTGGGGAAAAACAGTTAACATTAAAAACAAGCTAACAAATAACCAAGGAGGCAAACAAACAGAAGCCTATGACTCCAGGTCTGAAGGCAGTCTTAGAAGATGCCCTAAAAGATGCTTTCAATGTGGTCAATATCCTTAGACTATTAAAAACATAATCTTCCCAAATTCACAAGCAAAAAGCTAACTCTCATGTGAAACTCTAACTCTGGAACAGTTGCCTGAAAATTACTTGCCCCATTATTTCAAATGTACACCTGTGTACACAGTAAGTGCTAACTGACTCCCTTTGAATATTTGAATCACTTTCGTTCCAGTGGAAGAGGCCATACCACCAACAGCTTCCTATGAGAAGCAATGTGATAGGGTGGGCTTAGGATCAGTCAGACTTGGGGGTCAAATTCTAACTCTCTGATAAATCATTTAACCTAGATAAGCCTCAACTTCTTTCTAACAGAGGCAAACTACTTATGTCATTAAGATCGTTAAGAAGTTTAAATAACACAAAATATACAGGGCACCTAGTAGCTGACCTCAGTTTTTGGTAACTCCTCGTTCTTCTTCAGTGCGGAAGAACTCTGTCCTAGAGAACATGCAAGCTGTGAAAGCATATTCCCAATAGAAATTAATGGTACTAGAGGAAGACAGGTCTAGCCCATGCACGTCTTACAAAACCTCAGCTTTGCCTAGTGCTAACAATACCCGGCCAGACAGCTAGTGAGAAAAAAAATCATATTACTGAGGGTGTAACACTGGAATGAGAATGGAATTCAAGCATTTCGGTAATAACACTGAGAAAAAGAATACAGAGAAGTAAAGAACTATGGTTAAGCACTGTATTTTGCCACTAAATGTCAAGGCAATTTTTGGATATTCTGATTTTTGCCTCCAAGATTTTCCTCAAGATTAGATGGCATTGTAATGCCACCGAATAAATAATGCTTACATTCTGGTTCCACAGCTGAGTGATGGCTTCTGACTAGAAATTGAATGAACAGTTTAATAGTAGTTCAAATAGTAGCAAATAGTTGTTTGCCAGTTTACAATCACTTATTCTCATTCACTCTCTGTCATTTTCTGAGCTATTTGCAGTTAGGAAAGCTGTCATACAACATGAAAGTGGCTTTTTCAAGCAGAAAACAAACGTACTCTGGCTGGCAGACTGGCATTTAATCATTCAGTCTCTTAGCGTCATTACTCTGCTACTAGCATAAAACATCTCGCGTTGTTTATGGAGGAGTAGATATAGACTGTGAACACCGGGACCTTACCAACCTCTACAGGTAGGTGCCACTGAGGTCTCTGTTGTCACTCAGGAAAGTGATCTTTCTTGGTGTGACATCTGGGTTTATCAGCAGTAGCAGAGGTAGAATGTCTCTGCGGCTGTGACTCCTAGATTCACATCTCCCGGTTTGGAGTGAGAGTGTTATAAGGCATATCTCAGTCTTTGGTTTGGTTCACGGTATCACCCTCTATGGCTCAGGGACTGGAAGCTATTTAAAATACAAGTCTCTTGTGGCCACCTCTAATCTCTCACTTGATTATATAAACTAGTTAACAGATGAAGACTCTGGTGTCTTCTGGTAAGACTGAACACAAATATTCCTTTCTGTTTTAGACGGTAAAATAGAGAGGCCCCATTACTGAGGGAGTAGTAGTATTGAATAGATTTGTCTCTCCTGATTGTGTATATAATGTACCAGGTGTGATGTTTCCTCCTGAAATGACAGTTCTAATTACTTTGAGCAAAGGGAACATTTTGGTGAATACTGTTAATAGAGCAACTTCAAGAAGAAGAAAACTCAAATGATGGCATTCTCTCCAAGCACCAAGCATGCATATTCACACCCAGGCTTTCCATACGTATGCCTTTTAGAATAATTCCTTAGAATACAATAGTTTGCTATTTTAATTGCTTCTCAGTAGAGGGTTATCAATATTGCACTAAACTTAGTTAATGGAATGCATTTTAAAAGATACTCTTCTGTCATCTGGTCTACAATGTCCAAATTCTTCATTTTCCAATGGTGTATTCAAATGTTCTCCCAGTGAATACTGTAAGATCCATTTATTGTAGATGATAAGACTGAAGAACGTTCTCCTCTTCTATGCTTTGGTATTTGGGAATTTCTCTGTGAGGATCCCAGGGTATAATTATCAGAGGTGTAGACATTATGGTTTCCATCCGATCTACCATTTGGTTCCTGATGATTATCAGATGTCCTCTATTTCTTGAAAAACATAAATTGATATTAAAAAGACCAGATATATTAGCAAGGAGGATTACCAAAGATGAAAAGAGACTAAACTGGAATTGTTTAATTTGGAAGAAAGCATGAAACCACCGAGTTTACTGTTAGGAAAAGTTATTGAGAATGTATCAAATTAGTGATTTATTAATGTTTCTATTTATATGTCAAAAACATTGATGTAGTCTCAGGAACTGGCATTGGCTTAAGAGTCTTTGAAATAAAGTGAGTTATAGGTAAACAAACAGCGGCTCCCTTAGGCCTCTGTGCTCCTTTCATTCTTCCCAAACAAGCTTCATCCAACCTTCTAAACCCAGTTAGATTACCCATCAGAGATGTTAGAAGTCAAAGTCTCCTGGAGAAGTCTGTACTGCAAAAACAACCTCCATATTCACCTTGCAGGAAATATCAAGATTAATCAATGCTAAGTTTGCAAATACCTTTGTATCTCTACTGCAATTCAGCACCCTGCTGAGCTCTCTAAGGCACAGGAAATAAGAGAAATACCAAGAATTGTTTTTACAGCAGAATGTGAAATGTTGCCTGATTCACCAGGTCCTGCAACTCAGCTTCAGGAGTGCAAGTTAAAACCATTATATATATCAAGAGTTGATATTAGGTTATTTGCTTCCAGTAAGAAATAGAAACAGAAAGGCCAGGGGGAAACATAAGCTAAAACCAGTTAAAATGAGATCTTTGTGTTACTCAAGTATCAGGCAGAGACTTACACCCATGCAGGATTTTGTGAACTGCATGGCACCTCTGCGTGTCAGGTCCATCCTTTCTGCAATGGCTGCATCTTTCATCTTCCCATCGTGGAACCATGTATGGGCCCTTGTTATTAGATCTCATTTTATTTCTGCTCCTTGTGGGAAATTATTTTATGCCACTGTCAGAGCCAAACGGCACTTGGAACGTTTTAATCTTGTAAAACCTTCTCCTCAGTTACATAGGGGAGTCTGTTTTTGAGTTTCTGCTGTTATCATGAACAATAAGGGGCCCGCATGCACACTTCTTTCCAATTTATTATATTATCATCCCTAACAACTCAGATAATTTTAACATATTGTCATATATCATGTGCCTCTAACAGCAAGTGAGTCCTAAAGTTACCTCTGTAACCACGTCCATTTTACTTTTGGTATAAAACAACCATTTGAATGGTGGGGTGGGAAGGGGCTGGGATGAGCTGTGGACAAGCACAGTCATGCTGCCAAGTAGAATACCAGTCGGAATGGAAGACACTGCTATAAGGGAAGGGGGACTGGAGCAACAGGAGGAGATTCGGTGGGAGAGAGGAATTAAATGATTCCCAAGGTTTTGATATGGGCAAAGGCATTAGAGGTAGTTTCCTGGAGATTATTTGGTAGAGTTACTTGCCACCATTTAATTAGATAGCAGTGTTTTCACAGATGACCCAAGGCAAAATGTTGTTCATTCATATTCATTCATTCATTCATTCATTCCTACTTGCATTGCATATGTACTAGATTCCTAACAATCTCTGAGAATAAAAAGGAAAGGAAGGCATGATCTCTGCTCTCAAGGCTCTCACACTCTGGTGAGGGATAACGGACAGATGCCCGGAATCCTTTAATCCAGTGTGAGGCACGTGTCAGCATGGGGACACGTGCACCCAACTACCTCAGCCCAGAGGATGTAGGTGTTACCTTTACTGAGGTGGGGAAAGAGGACAAAGGGAGGAGAGGAGGAAATCAGAGGACAAAGAGGCAATAAAGATGACTCTCCACAAGAGATAACGCTTAAGCTGGGCCTTGAAGAGTAAGAACCTACCAGAAAGAAAAAATGAAAGTACCATTTCAGGCAGAGGACAAGAGGCGGAGAAAATTCCAAAGAGAACCTGTTCTCCTCCTCTTAGCGTTTCATCGCTCCCTCCTGACACCTTGATGCTGCCCGGCTTTGTTACCTTCAGTGCCAAGATCTTTCAGCACAGTCTCCACAAAATGGTACCCATTCTATAGGTTAAATCCCCATTCAAGACCTTGATTCCTGTTCACCTACAAATGACAAAGGGCTTGGAACTCTTTCATTAGTGCGTTTTGCAGTGGGGTCAGATCGAATGAGGTGCAGCCTTTCAACCTGGAATACCAAGGTAGAAAAATGTGTTGCTTGTGTTGAAGGTCTGTCTTATCTGAAGAATGATACCCAAAGCATAAATGGTGGTCACACAACCGAAGAGAAAGGGAGGCTTATTTTGTTCAATGCAATCAGGGAATTCAGGCCAATTAAGAGATATGGATGAGCAGACTGGAGAGGAAAAGGTACAGTGGGGACAATGTGCTGTCCCAGGAAACGTACAGTTTTCCCAGGACATTAAAAAAAGGAAAAGGAAAAGAGTAACCTTAGCCAGCAGTGGTTGGCAACAGGCAATGTAATGATAGCTCCTTCCTAAGTGGCCTTCCCGGAGCCCGGTCTTCGGGAACCACAGGTCTGATGCAGGAAGAATGAGTTAAGATTAGTCTTCTACACACAGAATTGCTTTGTGTTTTCCTACCATGCTGACACTGTTGATGAAGTTCTGAAGTATGTTCTTCCTTTTCGAGCCCTCAGAGGAAAAAACAAAGAGCTCTATCCAATGTCCTGATCTGACTCTCCAGCAATTAAGAAAACCCATCCTCCTTTCAGCAATGATCCGGAGAGAAAACTGCTTACATGTTTCCGAAGACATAATTGGTGTTATAATTCCGGGGTGACTTCTCCTCCCAGCAGGTATTACTGTACTTATACTGTTAATATACCGCAAGCACTGAACTGACTTTAAAAAAAAAAAAAAGTGCCAATGCTTTTAGGATTCTCAAGCACTCCAAGTTATTGGGATCAGCGGCTTCAATTGGAAACATTTCATTTGTTTTTATAATAAAAAGTACATAATTGTTATTAGTCCCATGATTCCTTCTGTTGAATACAATAGTGCCTGTCTTTACCCCAGACTTCATTGCTTTTCATTCTGCATCATGTGCTTTATTGATTTTCCTGCTACTATTATTTCCTTCAGTAAGCCATTTTAAAATAACATGAATTTTCTTTAATTATTTTGGCTTCATTCCTATCCACAGCCCTCCCCAGCACTGAGTGTACAACTATGCTATAGCTTTGGCACTGATCCGCTTTTCCTTTCTGCCTTCTCATTTATCTCCCCCATGATACCGTGTCAAGATTTTAGGGGGGCAAATAAATAACTCCCTTTCTCCTCCTCTTGAGTTTAGAATTGAAAAAAAAAAAAAAAAGATAGGCAACAAGCAAATGGAGATCAAAACGTCAGCCTTTACTACTGATAAAGCTGGTTGCAGAGAGTGGGTTCTGGCTGTTTAATAGTCCCTCCTTGAATTACAAAGACACGGCCATGTAATCACAAACAGCCCTGGAACACTGCAGCCCTCTCGAACAAAAGGAGACACCCCCCGCCCATACCCAGCAAGGGTGAATGTCTGTGTATCATCGAAATTGGGTGGGTCTGAAAGGGGGAAACAAGAGGGGCAGAGCCAGGTATTCTGAGGTCCAGTACATTCTAAGCCAAGTTCTTGACTGCAAACCCATCCATCCTGTATCACTTACCTGTTGAAGTGTGATACTGTGGAGAGGGTTCCTCAAGTAGAAGACCCTTGAGTGAAACATGAGGCTTAGGGGAATGATGTGGTAGGTACTAGAAGCTTCCATTTCCAAGAAAATATGCATAAAACGTTCCCTGGCCTTATAGCTACTGAAGAAGTAACTAAAGCTCCAACCTCTTCTCTTTCCTCTCTCTTTTCCCACACCCAGTACATTTATCATCTAGGTGGGATGCTGAGGTTATTCCTCAGAATATGTCAGATTCTGTGGTCTGGGTGTCTGCTATTCACCACTGTTGAACAATTCCAATGTTACTAGGTCAAAATGCTACTTACTACTGCAATTCTGATAAATGAAAGGCAAATCTTTGTTGACTTGGGACTGCAATGAACCATGTGGTAATTAAAAACAAAAAGTAAAATCAATTATAGTGCTCATATATTCGACCTGCACTTCTCATACCAGAGACAAAAACTGAGTTTTCTTACTACTTAGTTACTAATATTTTATCTTAATTTCTGGAGACCTGATACTTCTTAGTTTAATAGATTTACGAGTTAAAGGTACAACTTCCTTTTGTTTTGTTTTGTTTTTGGTTGTTTTTTTTTGCGGTACGCGGGCCTCTCACTGCTGTGGCCTCTCCCGTTGCGGAGCACAGGCTCCGGACGCGCAGGCTCAGCGGCCATGGCTCACGGGCCCAGCTGCTCCGCAGCATGTGGGATCTTCCCGGACCGGGGCACGAACCTGTGTCCCCTGCATTGGCAGGCGGACTCTCAACCACTGCGCCACCAGGGAAGCCCGCAACTTCCTTTTGATGAGACACAGAAGTTTGTCATTTGGTCAACAATAATTTCCTTGCCCTGCTTTAGGCTGGCCTTTTTTAGAGACTGGCCTTCAGCATGTATGAAGAAAACCTTTTTATGGAGGAAGAGGAGGCTAGGTATTGGAATTGACATTATAGGACATTCATGCAATTCATGGAATATAAGGGACTCAGAAAAATTAGGCATGAGCTTATCTGGGAAGCCTCCAGGTCTGACTACATTCTTCTCTCACCTGAACACATCTAAGTCTCCCTACTGGAGCCACATCATACAAACCATTCACCGTATTCATTTCACGTTTTTTTCCAACAATGACAAAGCAAAATGACCTTACGTGATAAACACTTCTGTTGTACACTCAAGTAGTTACAACCTTCCCAAAGTGTGGTGGTTAATAACATGGTCTCTGGAGTCCCACTGCCAACCTGCCATCACAGACTGTGATCATGGGAGGTTATATCACTCCCCTGAGCCTCATTTTCCTCAGCTGCCAAAAACGATAACAATCTACACTGCTGGTGACACTGTAAATTAGTGCAGTCACTATGGAAAACAGTATGGAGCTTACTTAACAAACTACAAATAGAACTACCATATGACCCAGCAATTCCACTCCTGGGCATATATCCAAAGAAAATGAAAACACTAATTTGAAAAGATACACGCATCCCAAAGTTCACAGCATTTTTTTTTCCTTGTTAAACTAATTTTATTGTTCTACTTCCTGCTGGTTATGCAGGCAGCCACCAGTGGTACATGCATGAGAGCTTTCCCTTCAGGGCTTTCTGACTCCGTTTTATTTAATTTTAATTTTTTTAATTTAATTTTTTTAACATCTTTACTGGAGTATAATTGCTTTACAATGGGGTGTTAGTTTCTGCTTTATAACAAAGTGAATCAGCTATGCATATACATATACCACCATATCTGTTCCCTCTTGCATCTCCCTACCTCCCACCCTCCCTATCCCACCCCTCTAGGTGGTCACAAAGCATCAAGCTGATCTCCCTGTGTTACACGGCTCCTTCCCACTAGCTATCGATTTTATATTTGGTGGTGTATATATGTCCATGCCACTCTCTCACTTTGTCTCACCTTACCCTTCCCCCTCCCCGTATCCTCAAGTCCATTCTCCAGTAGGTCTGCGTCTTTATTCCCGCACTGCCCTTGGTTCTTCATGACCACTTTTTTTTTTTTTTTAGATTCCATATATGTGTGTTAGCATATGGTATTTGTTTTTCTATTTCTGACTTAGTTGACTCTGTATGACAGACTCCAGGTCCATCCACTTCACTACAAATAACTCAATTTCGTTTCTTTTTATGGCTAATATTCCATTGTATATATGCCACATCTTCTTTACCCATTCATCTGTTGATGGACACTTAGGTTGCTTCCATGTCCTGGCTATTGTAAAAAGAACTACAATGAACATTGTGGTACATGACTCTTTTTGAATCATGGTTTTCTCAGGGTATATGCCCAGTACTGGGATTGCTGGGTGGTATCGTAGTTCTACTTTTAGTGTTTTAAGGAACCTCCATACTGTTCTCCACAGTGGCTGTATCAATTTACATTCCCACCAACAGTGCAAGAGGGTTCCCTTATTTCCACACCCTCTCCAGGATTTACTGTTTGTAGATTTTTTGATGATGGCCATTCTGACCTGTGTGAGGTGATACCTCATTGTAGTTTTTATTTGCATTTCTCTAATGATTAATGATGTTGAGCATCTATTCATGTGTTTGGTGGCAATCTGTATATCTTCTTTGGAGAAATGTCTATTTAGGTCTTCTGCCCATTTTTGGATTGGGTTGTTTTTTTTTTGTTGTTATTGAGCTGCATGAGCTGCTTGTAATTTTGGAGATTAACCCTTTGTCAGTTGCTTCATTTGCAAATATTTTCTGCCATTCTGAGGGCTGTCTTTTCATCTTATGGTTTCCTTTGCTGTGCAAAAGCTTTTAAGTGTCTTTAGGTCCCATTTGTTTATTTTTGTTTTTATTACCATTTTTTTAGGAGGTGGGTCAAAAAGGATCTTGCTGTGATTTATGTCACAGAGTGTTCTGCCTATGTTTTCCTCTAAGAGTTTTATAGTGTCTGGCCTTACATTTAGGTCTTTAATCTACTTTGAGTCTATTTTTGTGTATGGTGTTAGGGAGTGTTCTAACTTCATTCTTTTACACGTATCTGTCCAGTTTTCCCAGCACCACTTATTGAAGAGGCTGTCTTTTCTCCATTGTATATTCTTGCCTCCTTTATCAAAGATAAGGTGAGCATATGTGCATGGGTTTATCTCTGGGCTTTCTTTCCTCTTCCATTGATTTATATTTCTGTTTTTGTGCCAGTACCATACTGTCTTGATTACTGTAGCTTTGTAGTATAGTCTGAAGTCAGGGAGCCTGATTCCTACAGCTCCGTTTTTATTTCTCAAGATTGCTTTGGCTATTCGGGGTCTTTGTGTTTCCATACAAATTGTGAAAATTTTTGTTCTAATTCTGTGAAAAATGCCGGTGGTACTTTGATAGGAATTGCATTGAATCTGCAGATTGTTTTGGGTAGTACAGTCATTTTCACAATGTTGATTCTTCCAGTCCAACAACATGGCATATCTCTCCGTCTGTTTGTATCATCTTTAATTTCTTTCATCAGTGGCTTATAGTTTTCTGCATACAGGTCTTTTGTCCCCATAAGTACGTTTATTCCTAGTTATTTTATTCTTTTTGTTGCAATGGTAAATGGGAGTGTTTCCTTAATTTCTCTTTCAGATTTTTCATCATTAGTGCATAGGAATGCAAGAGATTTCTGTGCATTAATTTTGTATCCTGCTACTCTACCAAATTCATTGATTAGCCCTAGAAGTTTTCTGGTAGCATCTCTAGGATTCTCTATGTATAGTATCATGTCATCTGCAAAGAGTGACAACATTACTTCTTCTTTTCCGATTTGGATTACTTTTATTTCTTTTTCTTCCCTGATTGCTGTGGTTAAAACTTCCAAAACTACGTTGAACAATAGTGGTGAGAGTGGGCAACCTTACCTTGTTCCTGATCTTAGTGGAAATGGTTTCAGTTTTCCACCATTGACAACGATGTTGGCTGTGGTTTCTCATGTATGGCCTTTATTATGTTGAGGTAAGTTCTCTCTATGCCTACTTTCTGGAGGGTTTTTATCAAAAATGGGAGTTGAATTTTGTCAAAAGTTATTTCTGCATCTATTGAAATGATGATATGGTTTTATTCTTCAATTTGTTAATATGGTTTATCACATTGATTGATTTGTGTATACTGAAGAATCCTTGCATTCCTGGGATAAACCCCACTTGATCCTGTTGTATGATTCTTTTAATGTTCTGTTGGATTCTGTTTGCTAGTATTTTGTGGAGGATTTTTGCATCTATGTTCATCAGGGATATTGGCCTGTAGTTTTCTTTCTTTGTGACATCTCTGTGTTGGTATCAGAGTGATGGTGGCCTCACAGAATGAGTTTGGGAGTGTTCCTTCCTCTGCCATCTTTTGGAAGAGTTTGAGAAGGATAGGTGTTAGCTCTCCTCTAAATGTTTAATAGAATTCGCCTGTGAAGCCATCTGGTCCTGGGCTTTAGTTTGTTAGAAGATTTTTAATCACAGTCTCAATTTCAGTGTTTGTGATTGGTCTGTTTATATTTGCTATTTCTTCCTGGTTTAGCCTCGGAAGGTTGTGCTATTCTACGAATTTGTTATTTCTTCCAGGTTGTCCATTTTATTGGCTTATAGTTGCTTGTAGTAATCTCTCATGAACCTTTGTATTTCTGCAGTGTCAATTGTTACTTCTCCTTTTTCATTTCTAATTCTATTCATTTGAGTCTTCTCCCTTTTTGTCTTGATGAGTCCAGCTACTGGTTTATCAACTGTGTTTATCTTCTCAAAGAACCAGCTTTTAGTTTTATCGATCTTTGCTATTGTTTCCTTCATTTCTTTTTCTTTTATTTCTGATCTGATCCTTATGATTTCTTTCCTTCTGCTAACTTTGGGGTTTTCTGTTCTTCTTCCGCTAATTGCTTTAGGTGTAAAGTCAGGTTGTTTATTTGAGATGTTTCTTGTTTCTTAAGGTAGGATTGTATTGCTATAAACTTCCCACTTAGAAATGCTTTTGCTTCATCCTGTAGGTTTTCGGTTGTTGTGCTTTATTGTCATTTGTTTCTGGGTATTTTTTGGTTTCCTCTTTGATTTATTCAGTGATCTCTTGGTTATTAAGTAGAGTATTGTTTAGCCTCCATGTGTTTGTATTTTTTAGAGATGTTTTCCTGTAATTGATATCTAGTCTCATAGAGTTGTGGTCGGAAGAGATACTTGATATGATTTCAGTTTGCTTAAATTGACGAAGGCTTGATTTGTTAACCAAGATATTATCTATCCTGGAGAATGTTCCATGAGCACTTGAGAAGAAAGTGTATTCTGTTGTTTTGGGATGGAGTGTCCTATAAGTATCAATTAAGTCCATCTTGTTTAATGTATCATTTAAAGCTTGTGTTTCCTTATTTTCATTTTGGATTTTTGGATTTTCATTTTGGATGATCTGTCCATTTGTGAAAGTGGGGTGTTAAAGTCCCCTACTATGAATGTGTTACTGTCGATTTCCCCTTTTATGGCTGTTAGCATTTGCCTTATGTATTGAGGTGCTCCTATGTTGGGTGCATAAATTTTTACAATTGTTATATCTTCTTCTTGGATTGATCCCTTGATCATTATGTTGTGTCCTTCTTTATCTCTTCTAATAGTCTTTGTTTTAAAGTCTATTTTGTCTGATATGAGAATTGCTACTCCACGTTTCTTTTGATTTCGTTTGCATGGAATATCTTTTTCCAGCCCCTCACTTTCAGTCTGTATGTGTCCCTAGGTATGAAGTGGGTCTCTTGTAGACAGCATATATATGGGTCTTGCTTTTGTATCCATTCAGCCAATCTATGTCTTTTGGTTGGAGCATTTAATCCATTTACATTTAAGGTAATTATTGATATGTATGTTCGTATTATCATTTTCTTAATTATTTTGGGTTTGTTATTGTAGATCTTTTCCTTCTCTTGTGTTTCTTGCCTAGAAAAGTTCCTTTAGCATTTGTTGTAAAGCTGGTTTGGTGGTGCTGAACTCTCTTAGCTTTTGCTTGTCTGTAAAGGTTTTAATTTCTCAATCAAATCTGAACGAGATTCTTGCCTGGTAGAGTAATCTTGGTTGTAGATTTTTCCCTTTCATCACTTTAAATATGTCCTGCCACTCCCTTCTGGCTTGCAGAGTTTCTGCTGAAAGATTAGTTGTTAACCTTATGGGGATTCCCTTGTATGTTATTTGGTGCTTTTCCCTCGCTGCTTTTAATATTTTTTTTTGTATTTAATTTTTGATAGTTTGATTAATATGTGTCTTGGCATGTTTCTCCTTGCATTTATCCTGTATGGGTCTCTCTGTGCTTCCTGGACCTGACTATTTCATTTCCCATATTAGGGAAGTTTTCAACTATAGTCTCTACAAATATTTTCTCAGTCCCCTTCTTTTTCTCTTCTTCTTCTGGGACCCCTATAATTCAAATTTTGGTGCTTTTAATGTTGTTCCTGAGGTCTCTGAGACTGTTCTCAATTCTTTTCATTCTTTTTTTTTTTTATTCTGGTCTGCAGTAGTTATTTCCACTATTTTCTCTTTCAAGTCACTTACTGTTCCTCTGCCTCAGTTATTCTGCTATTGATTCCTTCTAGAGAATTTCAAATTTCATTTATTGTGTTGTTCATCATTGTTTATTTGCTCTTTAGTTCCTCTAGCTCCTTGTTAAACGTTTCTTGTATTTTATCCATTCTATTTCCAAGATTTTGGATCATCTTTACTATCATTATTCTGAATTCTTTTTCAGGTAGACTGCCTAATTCCTCTTCATTTGTTAGGTCTGGTGGGTTTTTATCTTGCTCCTTCATCTGCTGTGTGTTTTTCTGCCTTCTCATTTTGCTTATCTTACTGTGTTTGGTGTCTCCTTTTTGCAAGCTGCAGGCTCGTAGTCCCCGTTGCTTTTGGTGTCTGTCCCCAGTGGCTAAAGTTGGTTCAGTGGGTTGTGTAGGCTTCCTGATGGAGGGGACTAGTGCCTGTGTTCTGGTGGATGAGGCTAGATCTTGTCTTTCTGGTGGGCAGGACCATGTCCGGTTGTGTGTTTTGGGGTGTCTGTGGCCTTATTATGATTTTAGGCAGCCTCTCTGCTGTGGGTGAGGTTGTGTTCCTGTCTTGCTAGTGTTTGGCATACGGTGTCCAGCACTGGAGCTTGCTGGTCTTTGAGTGGAGCTGGGCCTTGGTGTTGAGATGGAGATCTCTGGGAGATTTTCGCCGTTTGATATTACATGGAGCTGGGAGGTCTCTTGTGGACGAGTGTGCTGAAGTTGGCTCTCCCACCTCAGAGGCACAGGCCTGACTCCTGGCTGGAATACCAAGACCCTATCATCCACACAGCTCAGAATAAAGGAGAGAAAAAATGAAAGAAAGAAAGAAAAATAAAAGAAAATATTATTCAAAATAAAAAAATTAAAATTAAAAAAAAAGAAAGAAGAGAGCAAACAAACCAGAAACAAATCCACCAATGATAACAAGCGATAAAAACTATACTTAAAAAAAAAAAAAAATGGACAGACAGAACCCTAGGACAAATGGTAAAAGCAAAGCTATACAGACAAAATCACACACAGAAACATACACACTCACAAAAAGAAAAAAAGGAAAAAACTATATATATAGTTGCTCCCAAAGTCCACTGCCTAAATTTGTGGTGATTCGCTGTCTATTCAGCTATTCCACAGATTCAGGGTACATCAAGTTGATCGTGGAGATTTAATCCGCTGCTTCTGAGGCTGCTTTCTCTTCTTTGTTCTCAGAGCTCCCAGTGGTTCAGCTTTGGATTTGGCCCCGCCTCTGCATGTAGGTCGCCTGAGGGCATCTGTTCCCACTCAGACAGGATGGGGTTAAAGGAGCAGCTGCTTCGGGGTCTCTGGCTCACTCAGGCTGGGAGGAGGGAGGGGTGCGGATGCCGGGCGAGCCTGCGGCAGCAGAGGCCACCATGACATTGCACCAGCCTGAGGTGCGCCGTGCATTCATTCTCCCAGGGAAGTTGTCCCTGGATCATGGGACCCTGGCAGTGGCGGGTGGCACAGGCTCCCTGGAAGGGAGGTGTGGATAGTGACCTGTGCCTGCACACAGGCTTCTTGGTGGCGGCAGCAGCAGCCTTAGCGTCTCATGCCCGTCTCTGAGGTCCGCGCTGTTAACCGCGGCTCACGCGTCTCTGGAGCTCCTTTAAGCAGAGCTCTGTCGCGCACCAGGAAAGAAAGAGGGAAGAAAAAGTCTCTTTCCTCTTCGGCAGCTCCAGACTTTTTCCCAGACTCCCTCCCGGCTCCGTGGTGCACTAACCCCTTCAGGCTGTGTTCACTCCGCCAAACCCAGGCCTCTCCCTGCGATCCGACCGAAGCCCGAGCCTCAGCTCGTGAGTGCTGGTCGGCACTGATCCTCTGTGCGGGAATCTCTCCACTTTGCCCTCTGCACCCCTGTGGCTGCGCTCTCCTCCGTGGCTCCGAAGCTTCCCCCCTCCGCCACCCCCCATTTCCGCCCGCAAAGGGGCTTCTAGTGCATGGAAACCTTTCCTCCTTCACAGCTCCCTCCAAGTGGTGCAAGTCTCGTCCCTATTATTTTTTTATTATTATTATTATTTTTGCAGTACGCGGGCCTCTTACTGTTGTGGCCTCTCCTGTTGCAGAGCACAGGCTCCAGACGCGCAAACTCAGCGGCCATGGCCCACGGGCCCAGCGGCTCCGCGGCACGTGGGATCCTCCCAGACCCAGGCATGAACCCACGTCCCCTGCATCGGCAGGCGGACTCCCAACCACTGCGCCACCAAGGAAGGCCCCTATTCTTTTGTCTCTGTTTTTTCTTTCTTCTTTTGCCCTACCCAGGTATGTGGGGAGTTTCTTGCCTTTTGGGAGGTCTGAGGTCTTCTGCCAGCATTCAGTAGGTGTTCTGTAGGTGTTGTTCCACATGTAGATGTATTTCTGATATATCTGTGGGTAGGAAGGTGATCTCCTCGTCTTACTCTTCCGCCATCTTGACGGTCTCTCCACAGCAGCATTATTTACAATAGCCAAGATTTGGAAGGAACTGGAGTGTCCATCAATAGATGAATTGAAAAAGAAGATATTATATTTATATATATATATATATATATTTATTTATAGGGTTGGCCAAAAGTTTCCTTCGGTTTTTAAGTAAAAATAAAAGCCACATTTTTCATTTTCACCAAGAGCTTTATTGAACAATGTATTCACCGTTTTGCTCCACTACCTTCTGCCATTTTTCAGTCAACTTCATAATTCCATCTTCCCAAAACTTTTTATCTTTTTGAGCAAAGAACTGTTGCAGATGCCTTTTACAGTCTTCTAGGGAATGGGAATTTTTCCCATTAAGAGAATTTTGTAAAACCCAAAATAAATGGAAATCTGAAGGTTGCAATGTCTGGTGAATATGGTGGATGAATTCGAATTTCCCAGCAAAGCTGTAACAGTTTTTGCCTGGTCATCAAAGAAACATGCAGTCTTGCATTATTCTGATGGAAGATTATGTGTTTTCTCTTGACTAATTCTGAATGCTCTTCAACGAGTGCTGCTTTTCAGTTGGTCTAACTGGGAACAGTATGTTGGAATTAATCGTTTGGTTTTCCAGAAGGACCTCATAATAGAGGACTCCCTTGCAATCCCACCATATACACAACATCACCTTCTTTGGATGAAGACTGGTTTTTGCTGTTGTTGGTGACGGTTCATTTTGCTTGTACCACGATCTCTACCATTCCACATCATCGTACAGTATCCACTTTTCATCACCCATCACAATTTGCTTTAAAAACAATGTTTTCATTACATTTAACTAGAGAATCGCATGCGGAAATACAGTCCAGAAGGTTTTTTTCGTTTAACCTATGTGGAATCCAAACATCAAAGCGATTCACATAATCACACTGGTGCAAATGATTTTCAGTGCTTGACTTGGAATATTGTGAGTATGTCACCTCGTGGTATAACGTTGATTGTTCTCAATTAATGTCTCAATTTGATTGCTAACAACTTCAACTGGCCTACCCGACTGTTGAGCATCGTGCAGTGAGAAATCTCCAGCACAACACTTTGCAAACCACTTTTGACACGTTCGATCAGTCACAGCACCTTCTCCATATGCTGCACAAATCTTTTTTTGTGTGTTTCAGTTGTGTTTTTACCTTTCTTTAAATAATATAGCACAGTACACCGAAAATGTTGCTTTTTTCTTCCGTCTTCAATAGTAAAATGGCTACGCAAAAGTTCACCAATTTTGATAAGTTTTTTCTTTAAATGCACACTGATATGACAGCTGTCACGATACAGTCTAACAAAATTGTTTCAAATGAAGTTAAAGACAACTAAGCGCTACTAGAGCCATATTACGGGAAAAAACAAACGAACCTTTTGGCCAACCCAATACACACACACACACACACACACACACACACACACACACACACACACACACACACACTGCAACATTACTCAGCCATGAAAAAGAAAGAAGTTTTGCCATTTGCAACAACATTGATGGACCTGGAGGGTATTATGCTTAGTGAAGCAAGTCAGACAGAGAATGAAAAATACTGTATGTTAGCACTTTTATGTAGAATCTAAAAACTAAAACAAATGAATATAACAGAATAGAAATAGACTCATAGATATAGAGAACAAGCTAGTGGTTACCAGTGGGGAGAAGGAAGGGAGGAAAGGCAAGATAGGTGCATGGGATTAAAAGGTACAAAGTACTATGTATAAAATAAATAAGCTACAAGGATATATTGTACAGCACAGGGAACACAGCCAATATTTTATAATGACTTTAAATGAAGTATAATCTATAGAAATATTGAAACACTATGTTCTACACCTGAAACTAATATAAATCAACTATATTTCAATAAAAAAATGAAGTCATCTTGAGGGAGTCATAACTCCCTCATAATGATGAAGTGAGAAAATGCACACCGTGTTCACAGCACAGGGCCTGGGACAGTATGAGAACACAGTCAAATTAAAACAATTATTAGTAGTACAAGGATTTTAAGAAATAGCATATAAGGACACCAAGGTGAAAAGACAGACAAGAATTTTATATATTTATTCACAGAGAAATATTTACGTTGAACATTTTTTAAAACCCTGTGATTACAATCCCAAATTAGCAAATCTTAACATTTCATCACATTTCCTTCAAGCGTTTTTAAAAAGAAACTGAAAATTAGAAGCAAGTTGAAATTCCTTCTGCGTACCTTCCTTAACCGTTCTCTCTCTCCACTATTTACTAATCTGAAGTTGGTGCATATTCTTTTTACCACAATTTACACATTATCACCAAACTATTCAAAGTATTTTTGGTAACATACTCCATATGTTTTTCTGCAATGTTTTTTCTTTAAAAAAAAAGATTATTGTGAAATTCATCCATACTTACAAACACAGCTTTAACTCATTAATTTTCATTCTTGAATAGTACTCTGTTCTATTATTCCCACAATTCATTTCTCACTTCTCCTGTTGATGATACTGGGGTTGGTTAAACTTTTTGTCTATTCAAATGTTGCTGGAATCATTCATGATCATGCCCCCTTACAAACTTATAAGCTAGGGTTTCTCATAAAGTTGTCACAGTAGTATGCATTTCTGCCAGCAGTTTATAGAATTGTCAGATTTTTAAAATGTGTCAATCTGATGAATGTGAATTTGCATCTCGTTTTATTTCGTAATTCTAGGATAAAAAGGTGTACATCTTTTCATTTGCTTATTTCTACTTCCATGAGCTGCCAATTCCTAAACTGTCTCCATTTTTCTATTGCCTTTATTTATTTTGGCTTCTTGATTTTTAGACTTTTAATATATTCTGATTATAGGCATACCTTGTTTTATTGTGCTTCACAGATATTGCATTTTTTACAAATTGAAGGTTTGTGGCAACCCTGCATCAAGTGACTCTATTGGCGCCATTTTCCCAATAGCATTATTTTTTAATTAAGTTATATACATTGTTTTTTAGACATAGTGCTATTGCACACTTAATAGACTACACTGTCGTGTAAACATAACTTTTATAAGCAATGGGAAACCAAAAAATTTGTGATTCACTTTATTGCAGTGATCTGGAACTGAACCTACAGTATCTCTGAGATATGCCTGTGTTATAGTTTTCTTTCTTATATGTGTTGTAAATATTTTTTAACTTTCTAGAATTTTTGGAATATAGAAATGTTAAATTTCCAAGCAGTCAGTATTTTTTATCCTTTCCTTTATGATTTATCCTTTTGTGTTTAAAGACTCTACCCCAATATAACAATATTCTACTATTTTTTCTAAATATTTCAAGTTTTGCTTTATCATATTTAAGTCTTTCATCCATCTGGAACCTAATTTTGTGAACAACAGAAGATGAGGGTTTTTTTGTTTTTGTTTTTTTTTGGTATTTTTCCTTTTTTTGTCACCAGTCAGCCTAGCACCATTTATAACACAGTCCCTGGCAATACCAAATGCAGCTGTGGGATATACCAAGTTTGGTGGAACTCAGCAGGGCTGTTTCTCATCTTTATTTTGTTCTATCATTCTACTTTCTATTCTTGGACCAATATTACACTCAGGAAAGGATTTTTTTTTGGGGGGGGGAAATGGGGAGATAATCAGCTTTATCATAGTAATCATTCTCTTCATTATCAGCATTTGTTAACTGCCTACTAAGTAGAGAGTCCTGAGCTATTTACTTTTTAGCCAGTATTATATTCAATCTTTATTACAACCCAATGAGGCAAGTGTATCTTTACTGTAAAGACAAGGAAACTGGGACTTGAAGTTAAAACTTGCCCAGGTTTATTTAGCCTGGAATTGAGAGAGCTGGGATTCACATTCAACTCCATCTACCTGCAAAGCTTGTCTTTTAAACACCTACGATACACTGTCTCCCTGGACAAGACTTCAGCGATCGCCTTGCCCAGCAGTTGTCAGCACTGGCTGCACATTAGAATCACCTGAGGAGCTTTTCCAAAGTATTGAGGATCAAACTCCACCTCACACAAAGTATATCCGAATACCCAGGAACAAAGCTCAGGCATTAATATAAAAGCTTCCTGGATTCTAGTGTGCATACAAGCTGTAAAACCACTGATTTAGTCCTATGTATTTATTTACTCATGAGAAAACTTAAGCACAAAGATGGAATAAAAATTGCCCCAAATCTCATCCTAGTTTAATGACAGAACAGGAACTACAATGCAAGTGCTTTTTTAAAATTTTTTATTTTATATTGGACTATGGTTGATTTACAGTGTTGTGTTAGTTTCAGGTGTACAGCAAAGTGATTCAGTTTTATATATATACATATATCTATTCTTTTTCAAATTCTTTTCCCATTTAGGTTATTACAGAATATTGAGCAGAGTTCCCTGTGCTATACAGTAGGTCCTTGTTGGCTACCTATTTTAAATACGGTAGTGGGTATATGTCAATCTCAAACTCCTAATTTATCCCTCCCCCCACCTTTCCCCTTTGGCAGCCATAAGTTTGTTTTCTAAGTCTGTGAGTCTGCTTCTGTTGTGTAAATAAGTTCACTTGTATCATTTTTTGACTCCACATATAAATGATATCATATGATATTTGTCTTCCTCTTACTGACTTACTTCACTTAGTATGATCATCTCTAGGTCCACCCATGTTGCTGTAAATGGCATTATTTTACTCTTTTTAATGGCTGACTAATATTCCATTGCATATATGTACCACATCTTCTTTATCCATTCATCTGTCGATGGACATTTAGGTTGCTTCCATATCTTGGCTATTGTAAACAGCACTGCAGTGATGGTGTGTATGTATCTTTTCGAACCATGGTTTTCTCTGGATATATGCCCAGGAGTAGGATTGCTGGATCATATGGTAGCTCTGTTTTTAGTTTTTTAATGAACCTCTGTACTACATAAAGAAAATAAAAAGAAAACCCACAGAATGGGGGAAAATATTTGCAAAGGATGCGATCGACAAGGGATTAATCTCCAAAATATACAAACAGTTCATGCAGCTAAATATCAAAAAAACAAACAACCCAATCAAAAATGGGCAGAAAACCTATACAGACATTTCTCCAAAGAAGACAGGCCGAGAGGCACACGAAAAGATGCTCAACATCACTAATTATTAGAGAAATGCAAATCAAAACTACAGTGAGATATCACCTCACACCAGTCAGAATGGCTGTCATCAAAAAGTCTACAAACAATAAATGCTGGAGAGGGTATGGAGAAAAGGGAACCCTCCTACATTGTTGGTGGGAATGTAAATTGGTGCAGCCACTATGGTGAACAGTATAGAGGTTCCCAAATACTTTGATTCACAGACTAGTACTCTTCATGAAACCACATGTTTCCCCAGCTTTATTTATATGGAATGGTGGCTGAATAAATTCTCCATAAGTCTATATCCAAACCATGTCACAGGGTCCTTATTGTTTTAAAGTTTGAGGCCAGGCAAGGAACAGAAGAAGAAAGCTGACCAGGATCATCTGTCCCTAAGGCTGCTGGTACTCAGAAACCACTTATTTGGTGTGAAATCAAGGGACCAAGAGCCTCCTCTCATGCACAAATAAACTTATTCCCAATTTTTCAAATGTTTGCTCTTTTGCTTATTGAGAACAAAAATTCCTCTAATACTTTTACTTGGTAATTATAAATAACTGGAAAATTACTTTGCAGAAGTATTGCACTGACTTCGGTTCAATCAAAGTGTCAATGGTGACTCTTACACCCTTTTCCAAGGACAGATTATTGAGAAAGGAGATAAGAAAGGTGAAAGTCACAAGGCAATAAAAAACAAGAATCTGAGAACTAGAGAGAGAAGCTTTCCACTGGAACCATAATGTTGCCTAGGCTCTCACAAAGAAAACACATTGCTTAGAATACACATACACTGGGAATTCCCTGGTGGTCCAGTGGTTAGGACTCCGTGATTCCATTGAGGGGGGGCGGTGGGTGGGGGAGGGGGGAATGGGGCAGGGTTTATGTTAACATTATTGATGTATTATTATTATTAATGATAATATTATTTTATCAATCTTGACATGCAGTTTTGAGCACTTTCCTTTCCAGACGCTCAGAGAGTTATTATCTTTGGTATATTCCTGAAGAGAGAGTCACAGCTCCAAAAGTAGAGGCTCACTCTTTGCTTCATGCATATAAGTCAAAGAAGAGACTTAAGGGTCATAACTCTAGATATCAGTATTCCTTGACTTTGGTTCATTCTACTTTCATACAATCCATTCGTTTGCACATTATACATCAACAGCCCTAGCTAGGTTTCATAAGCTCAATTTGGCCTTCTCCGCATAGCTGATAAGCTGAAATGTGCAGGTAGTACATAACGTTTCTGACAGTGGTACGACTTTGGCAGCATATTTGTACAGCACTGTTTGTGTGTCTTGAATATTTTATTGCCTTCTGTCTTCATTATTTTATAAAAACAAATGGAAGATGAAAATTCTGATACAAGAAGTATAGATCTCATAAACCTAATATAGTTGAGACAAAGATGGAAATCACTCTGAGTGCCAAAAGTGGTAAATCCACAGGACACTCATTGGGCTTATGCCAGTCAACTGCTTGTTCAGCTGTGAATAGAACAAACAAGAACATACTCAAAATTCCAGAGATAAATCATAGAGATCTGTGTCAAAGACAAAATATAAATGAGGACATTTTAGCTCTCTGTGCCTGGGTCCACAGCTCCCACTCTTACAATATGTAAGTTTATTATTTGGCCTTTAAACAATAAACTTTGATACACATTATTAAGAGTGCATTATGTACCAAAATAAGATATTTCCTGGATATTTCTTATAAACCAAAAATAATCCATTCCACAATCACAATTATGTTTTTCTGAATGCTGGGATAATGGTAAAATAACAATTCTTCTTGGCTTACAAAATCATTCACACACACAGGTGTGTGCACATACAAGCATGACCCTTGTCCTATCTTATACCAATGTAAGGTCAGTCCATATACCAATAATGTGTTGCAAAGGAGTATGACTGGCATACATGATATAAGTCCCAACGATGAAGACATGACCCTCCAGAATCCTCGTTTCTTCTATGATTCATTATGAATGCTTCATTGATCCGTCATATTTTTATACACTCTCTTCTCATCTGACGAAATCATACATACACCCCCTTGACCACACATTCCATGTTAGAGAATTAAAGGGCATCTCCACTCCTTAAGGAATTTGTTTCATTTGTTTCGACTTATTTAGCCCTTAGCACCATGCATGACATATATTAGGAGCTCAATATACCTCCCGAACTGAATTTCCTCTGCTAATGCCAAATCTATGTTTGTATTCATTAATTCATTCATCAAATCATTTACTTATTCAACATATATTAAATACTTAATGTGTGCCATTCTCTTGGCCAAGAGAAAGATGACGTAAAACATAGCTTCCTGCCTTCAAGAGTGAGTCTATCCAGAAGTAGATGTTAACATATAAACCACAAGTTTGACTGTAAGGCAGACAACTGTAAATGAAACAATTAAGAGAAATGTACTATTTAGAAGATAGAGAAAAAATAACTCTGACTACAGGTAAAAGAATGAAATTCATAGAAGAGGTAGCATTTGAACTGCGCCTTCAAACAATGAGTAGAATTTTGAATAAGCAAGGAGAAGGAGGCTTCTTTTACTGGTAATATGGATATTAGAGGTTTAGAGAAATCATTCTCAGTTCAGCATCAAAAAAATCTTTAAATATATTTTTTTGGCCATGCCACGTTCTATGCAGGATCTTAGTTCCCTGACCAGGGATTGAACCTGTGTCCCCTGCAGTGGAAGCAAGGAGTCTTAACCACTGGACCATCAAGGGAGTCCATGTATACACTGCTATATTTAAAAAGGATAACCAACAAGGAACTACTGTATAGCACAGGGAACTCTGCTCAATGTTATGTGACAGCCAGGATGGGAGGGGGGTCTGGGGGAGAATGGATGTAAGTATATGTATGGCTGAGTCGCTTTGCTATGCACCTGAAACTATCACAACATTGTAAAACGGCTATACTCCAATATAAAATAAAAAGTTAAAAAAAATTAAAAAAATAAAAAATATATTTTTTGACATATGAATGAACTAGGGATAAAATAAGGGAATATCATAGCAAAAAAAAAAAAAAACGAAAAAATGAATCTGTATAAGATAGTGAAATTGAAGTAGAAATTATTCCCTGACAAAATGACGTTCCAGAATCATGAGGTTTAAAGAAGGCTGGAGTAATGAAGAATGGAGGGTACACAAGTCTAGGAGCCTAGTAAGATGCAAGACTGCATTAAAAGAAAAAATCCTCCATAAAGTAGGTTTCCTAAAGGACAATAAACTCATCACATATACAAGAAAAATGCTGTGCCTCAGGGGCTACTGGGATATTTGTGTTTTGGATTTGATTTTAAGTATAAAAGAAGAAATGGGGGAAAGATTCTAATGAAGATTCCCAATTAAAAGCCTGCAAGCAGGCTTGAGGCTAGAATTCACACTTCCTGTATGGCCTCCAAAAGTACAAACTGGAAATTTAAAGTAATCTTGGGTTAGTAGACCCCCAGGTGACTGAACTGACTGACCCACATGCAAATCCATTCTGGAGCAATTAAGTTTCAACCCAGGCTGTGTATGCATCTATATTTATATATCTCTAACTCTGTCTAATTAGTGGAATAGATTAAAAAGCAAAATTAGGTGCAACAAAGTTAAATCTAATGAAATCACCAAAATGCATTACAAAATCCCTCAAAATATGTGAAAAGAAATTATAAAAGAAAAGTTATAAGGCAAAGAGAATAGGCAGTATTGCAATATTGTCTTTGGCAATATTGAATATTGAAATAGATGTAATATTCAAATAGAAGATAATAGATGAGAGTTTTTCAGAGTTGATGCAACACACACAACTCTGAAATTTTCACTGGAGAGATAAAATTAAATTTATAAGTAGATATAAAACAATGAAACTGCAGAATGTGAAAAGCAATAAAGTAATCTTAAAGAACAACCAAAGGGAAAAGATTACCTCAAATAATAATGGTTATACTGACAGCTAATTTCTCAGCAGTAATCTTCAAAATGATAAGAAATAGAATTGTAACTTCAAAGAACTATGATAACGTACAACAAAACTATCTTTCAAGAAGGAAGGCGAGACTTCAGACTTCTGCTTACTATGTAGAAATCTGGAAAAAGGTGTCATTCTCATTTTTACTACAATAATAAAACTCACTGGATAAGGGCTAATTTACAACTCTGCTCAAAGTGATCAGAGAGCTGATATTGCAGGGCAACCCACTAGCCAAAAATCTAAGGAAAGCAGGCACCTGCAAGCAGAAATGGAACACAAGGACGTGCTTGCTTGGGTTCAGTGCCTCAGGATGCCATACATGCTAGTAAGAAGAATTCAACTAAAATATATTTAATGAATTGATAAAGGCCAAGAGTGGGCCAGCATGAGAAAAACATCAGAAAAGCAGGGGTTACCAACAGCAGCCATAGAGTGGGATCAATCACAGTTTGTAGTGACCTACTCAGCAGACAAATCCACCAGATTTTGCAACTGAAGAACAGCCATATAGCATATTTCACCAGCTTTTGCCACACAAGTATTCACATTTGCTAATGCCAGTCACCTGAGAGCTTCCCTCCTCCCATCCCACCCCCAATAACCCCTGCCAGAACTCTAAAACTGCACCAGCAACTAGCATAGGCTTCTGCAGCTGTGTGAGTGCAAGACACCAGCCAGACCCCCATGGAGGAGCCCAATCAACATGCAAACACCCAGGGATAGCCCCTCCAGCTATATTACTTGCATGCCTCAGGTCTGACACTCATCACCCGTCTCCACTGAAGTGTGCATGCCCAAAGGGAAACTGTGCAGCTATGGGTGAGTAAACCAACAGCCATTCTTCTTTACCCAAGCTTTTCTTAAACCTCAGTTCATAGAGTCTGCAAGAGGTGACTGCTTCTTCAAATCTGCAGACACCTACACAAGGCTACATGGATCATGAAGAAAAAGGGGAATATGAATCCACAAAAGGAACAGAGTTAACCTTCAGTAACTGGCTGCAAAGAAATGGAGATCTAGAAACTGTCCAACAAAGAATTCAGAATAACTGTTCTAAAGACGCTCAGAGCTACAAGGGAATACAGATAAATAATTTAATGACATCAAGAAAAAAATACAAGAACAAAGTAAGTTCAAAAAAGAGACAGAAATATAAAAAAGAAATGAACAGACATCTCTGGAGCAGAAGAACACAATAACTGAACTGAAAAAATGAATAGACAGCTTCAAGAGTGGATCTGACCAACCAGAAGAAAGAATCAGTGAGTTCAGAGACAGCTCAATGGAAATTATCCAGAGGAGCAAAAAGAAAATAAGAATGAAAATGAATGAACAAAGTCTACAGGGCTTAACGGGAAACCACTAAAGGAACAAGGTATGTATTGTGGAGGCCCAAAAGGAGGAGAGAGAGAGAAAGGAGTAGGAAGTTTATTTAAAGAAAGAATGGCCTCAAACTTTCCAGATCTGGAGAGAGATCTGTATATCCACGTTCATGAAGCTAACAGCCCACTGCAAAATTTCAATCCAAAATGATCTACTCTAAGACACACTGTAACTATCTAAAATCAAAGACTGAGGTAATTTTCAAAGAAGTAAGAGAAAAAAACTTTTTTCTCATAAAAGGGAACCCTTACAAGGTCATCAGTAGATTTCTAAGCAGAGACCTTGCAGAGCAAAAGAGAACAAGATGATGTATTCAAAGTGCTGAAAGAAAGTGACAACCAAGAATACTTTACCCAGCAAAGCTGCCCTTCCAACACAACAAAAATATCTGATAAACCCACAGCTAACATTATATTCAGTGGTGGAAAGTTGACAGCTTTTCCCAAAAGATCAGGAATAAGACCAGGGTGGCTGCTCTCACCACTCCTACTCATCAGAGTCCTGGAAGTCCTAACCAGAGCAATCAGGCAATTTACACACACACACACACACACACACACACACACACAAACTGGAAAGGAAGAAGTAAAATTATCTTTGTACATGATATGATCTTATATATGAAAAATCCTAAAGATTCGACAAAAAAACTGTTAGATTTATTCAACAAATTTAGTAAAGTGGTAGGATACCAAGTCAACATACAGATTTCAGTTGAAATCAGTTGCATTTTTATACACCACCAAAAAAATATCTGAAAAAGAAATAAAGCAGCCAATTCCATTCACAATAGTACCAAAATCAATAAAATCTCTAGAAACAAATTTAACCAAGGAGGTGAAAAACCTATATACTGAAATCTATAAGACTTTGATGAAAATATATTTATGCATCTATCCATTTATTCATTCATTTCTTTGATCAAGAGAAATGCTGGGAGACAGGGTTAGCAAGGTCGACTGGGTTAGTTTACTAGTTTACCATGCTAGGCGAAGCTTCTGCACTTAATTCTAGAAGTAATGCAGGCTCATTAAAGAGATCTGAGGGAATTCCCTGGTGGTCCAGTGGTTAGGACTTTGTGCTTTCACTGCTGAGGGCCCGGGTTCAATTCCTGGTCTGGGAACTAAGATGCAAGCCATGTGGTGCAGCCAAAGAAAAAAGAGAGAGAAAGATTTGAAATTTTCAAAAAACAAAGAAATTAAAGAAGATAACAAAGGGAAAGACAGCCAATGTTTATGCATTGAAAGAATATTGTTAAAATGTTCATACTACCCAAAGCCACTTGCATACTCATTGTAATCCCTATCAAAATTGCAATGGCATTTTTTACAGAAACAGAAAAACCAATCCTAAAAGTTTTATGGAACCACAAGACATTGAATAGCCAAAGCAATCCTGAGAAAGAAGAAAAAAGCTAGAGTCATCACACATCCTGATTTCAAACCATACTACAAAGGCATAGTAATCAGAGCAGTATGGTACAGGAATAAAAAGAGATATATAGACCAATGAAACAGAATTAAAAACCCCAAAATAAACCCTCACAAATATTGTGGTTAACTATATTTGACAAGTGAGTCAAGAATATTCAATAGGGAAAGGATTGTCTCTTCAAGAAATGCTGCTAGGAAAACTGTATAATCACATGCAATAGAATAAGATTGGACCCCTATCTTACACCACTCACAAAGAACTCCTTAACTTTGGTCTTGGCAATGACTTTTTGGATATGACACCAAAATCACAAGCAACAAAAGCAAAAATTAACAAGTGGGACTACAACAGACTAAAAAGCTTTTGCACAGAAAAAGAAATAATCAACAAAAAGAAAATGCAACCTAAAGAATAGGAGAAAATATGTGCAAATCATAAATCTGATAAGGGCTTAATATTCAAAATATATTAAAAGAAACTCGTAAGACTCGATAGAAAGAAAAAGAATTAAAAAAGTGGATAGAGGATCTGAATACATATTTTTCCAAAGACATACAAATGGCCAACAGTTAAATGAAAAGGTGCTCAATATCACTAATAATCATGGAAATGCAAATCAAAACCATAATGAGATATTACCTCAAACCTGTTAGAAAAGCTATCATCAAAAAGACAAGAGATGGGCTTCCCTGGTGGCACAGTGGTTGAGAGTCCGCCTGCCAATGCAGGGGACACGGGTTCGTGCCCCAGTCTGGGAAGATCCCACATGCCGCGGAACGGCTGGGCCCGTGAGCCATGGCCGCTGAGCCTGCGCGTCTGGAGCCTGTGCTCCGCAACGGGAGAGGCCACAACAGTGAGAGGCCCACATACTGCAAAAAAAAAAAAAAAGACAAGAGATAACAAGTGTTGGTGAGAATGCGTAGAATTCTTGTGCACTGAAGTGAAAATTAGTACAGCCACTATAGAAGACAGTATGGAGGTTTTTCAAAAATTAAAAATAGAACTATTATATGACCCAGCTATCCCATTTCTGGGTAATATCCAAAGGAAAGGAAAAGAGGATCCTGAAGAGATATCTGCACTCCCATGTTCATGGCAGCATATTCAAAATTTCCAAGACATGGAAACAATCTAAGTGCCCATCAATTAATATGGATAAGGAACATATCATACATGTATATACACATATACAACGGAATATCATTCACATGAAAATGAAGGAAATCCTTCCATTTACAAAAACATGGATGAAACTTGAGAGCATTATGCTAAGTGAAATTAATCAGACGGAGAAGGGCACATTAAAAAGCTGAACACATAGAAACAGTAGAGTTGTGGTTACTAGGCTGAGGGTGAGGGAAATGGGTTGATGTTGATCAAAGGTTGCAAACTGCCAATTATAAGATGAATAAATTCTGGGGATTTAATGTACAACATCGTAATTATAGTTAATAATACTGTATTCTACACCTAAAAAAAATAGGTTAACAAATGAGTTGAGAGAGTGTTCAAAATTTCCAAGTAAATAGAGAATAAGATTTCGAATGAGAAGAAGAGTGAAATTCAAAAGGCAGCCTATGTGATAGAGACTGGGTATATATTTAGTAAATACTGGAATGTCTGGACAAATAGGTATATTACATTTTCTAACCTCCCTTATAGTTAGGTGTGGCCATGTGACTGAGTTCTGGTCAGTTTGGTGGACATGATGAACCACTTCCTAGTCTCATTCAAAACACCTGTCATGCCTAATTTCTCTATGCCTTTTGCCCTTCCCTGGTAACACTGAGTCATAGATATTCATAGAAACACAATCTTACAATCCTTACTTGGAAGAAAGCCCACAAACCAGGAACACCTGTTTTTAGGCTTTACATGGGGGACAAACGTCTATTATATTGACCTACTGAGACTTCGGGATTTATATATTACATCAACTAGTGTTGCCTTAATTAATACAAGAAAGGAGAAAAAACAGGAACAGTGATATATTCAAAAACAATACAAATTGAAATGAGATATATTTTAGATTGTAGAGCCAAAAATATCAATAATCACATTGTAAAAATTTAATCTCTCTAGTTAGATTAGATTACAAAAATCATAACTGATAACATAAGGACAGTGGACATTTGAAAAGATTAAAACTATATGTGTACCAGTCAAACACTATTCAAAAAGTCTAGTATAGCTATGTCAACATCAATCACAATTGACCTGAAGACAATATAAATTACTAAAAATACAGAAGGTCATAACATTGATAAGAGCTTTCATATTAAGGAAGATATAAATTTTAAATTCCACACAGGTAATCAAACTTTATAAAATGTATATAGTAAAAACTGACATAACTACCAGGAGAAATTGTCAAAGCCAGCATTTTAATGGGAGAGTTTAAGAACCCTCTCGCTAGAATTGCTAAAGTAAAGAAAAGCAGTAAGGATGCCAAGGATTTGAACAACTCAATTATATATAGATATAGACATGGATTTAGACATAGATATCAAATTATGTTATTTATATATATATATATATACACACACACGCATATATATACCCCAAAACTAGAAATTATACATCATTTACATGCAAACGTGGGATATTTACAAAAATTGATTATGTACAAAACCATAAGGACAGGAGGGGCTGGAGGAAGTTGCTGCTGCTGGTGCAGGCAGCCCAGCTTTAGGAAGAGCAGTATAAATTCTCTTCCAAGACCAAGACTAGTTCCTGGTTCATAATTTTCAGAAGGATTGGAGAAGAGCAGAGATGAGACTGCCTCAGAATTATAGCAGCTTGGAAATCCTGATCAGAAGCCAGTCTGATAAGGCAGAAACATTTTTTTGGGCTCACCCTACTTGGAATTTACTCTTCTTTTGGATCAACAGCCATGTGGCTGACAGGGTCTAGTTGCACCAGCTGGGTGTCAGGCCCGAGGCTGTGAGGTGGGAGAGCCGAGTTCAGGACACTGGTCCACCAGAGACCTTGCAGCTCCATGTAATACCAAACAGCAAAGATTGTCCCAATGATCTCCATTTCAACACCAAGACCCAGCTCCACTCAACGACCAGCAAGCGACAGTGCTGGACACCTTATGCTAAACAACTAGCAAGACAGGAACACAAACCCACCCATTAGCAGAGAGGCTGCTGAAAATCATAATAAGGTCACAGACACCCCAAAACACACAACCAGACGTGGTCCTGCCCACCAGAAAGACAAGAACCAGCCTCATCCACCAGAACACAGGCACTAGTCCCATCCACCAGGAAGCCTACCCAACCCACTGAACCAAACTTACACACTGGGGGCAGACACCAAAAACAATGGGAACTAACAACCTTCAGCCTCCAAAAATGAGACCCCAAACACAGTAAGATAAGCAAACTGAGAAGACAGAGAAATACACAGCAGATGAAGGAGCAAGGTAAAAACCCACCAGACCAAATAAATGAAGGGGAAATAGGGAGTCTACCTTTAAAAGAATTCAGAGTAATGATAGTAAAGATGATCCAAAGTCTTGGAAATAGAATGAAGAAATTACAAGAAACATTTAACAAGGACCTAGAAGAACTAAAGAACAAACAATGATGAACAACACAATAAATGAAATTAAAAATTTTCTAGAAGGAATCAAGAGCAGAATAACTGAGACAGAAGAATGGATAAGTGACCTGGAAGATAAAATAGTGGAAATAACTACCACAGAGCAGCATAAAGAAAAAGAATGAAAAGAATTGAGGATAGTCTCAGAGACCTCTGGGACAACATTAAATGCACCAACATTCGAATTATAGGGGTCCCAGAAGAAGAGGAGAAAAAGAAAGGGACTGAGAAAATATTTGAAGAGATTACAGTTGAAAACTTCCCTAACATGGGAAAGGAAATATTCAATCAAGTCCAGGAAGCTCAGAGATTCCCATACAGGATAAATCCAAGGAGAAACACAACAAGACACATATTAATCAAACTATCAAAAATTAAACACAAAGAAAAAATATTAAAAGCAGCAAGGGAAAAACAACAAGTAACATACAAGGGAATCCCCATAAGGTTACCAGCTGATCTTTCAGCAGACACTCTGCAAGCCAAAGGGAGCAGCAGGACATACTTAAAGTGATGAAAGGGAAAAACCTACAACCAACATTACTCTATCCAGCAAGGATCTCATTCAGATTTGACAGAGAAATTAAAACCTTTAAAGACAAGCAAAAGCTAAGAGAATTCAGAACCACCAAACCAGCTTTATAACAAATGCTAAAGGAACTTCTCTAGGCAGCAAACACAGGAGGAGGAAAAGAATTACACTAACAAACCCAAAACAATTAAGAATATGGTAATTGGAACATACATATCAATAACTACGTTAAATGTAAACGGATTAAATGCGCCAACCAAAAGACATAAACTGGCTGAATGGATACAAAAACAAGACCCGTATATATGCTACCTACAAGAGACCAATTTCAGACTAGGGGCACATACAGAGTGAAAGTAAGGGGATAGAAAAAGATATTCCGTGCAAATGGAAATCAAAAGAAAGCTGGAGTAGCAATTCTCATATCAGACAAAATAGACTTTAAAATATAGACTATTACAAGAGACAAAGAAGGACACTACATAATGATCAAGGGATCAATCCAAAAAGAAGATATAACAATTGTAAATATTTACGCACCCAACATAGGAGCACCTCAATATATAAGACAAATGCTAAAAGCCATAAAAGGGGAAATCAACAGTAACACCATCATAGTAGGGGACTTTAACACCCCACTTTCACAAATGGACAGATCATCCAAAATGAAAATAAATAAGGAAACACAAGCTTTAAATGATACATTAAGCAAGATGGACTTGATATTTATAGGACACTCCATTCAAAAACAATAGAATACATTTTCTTCTTAAGTGCTCATGGAACATTCTCCAGGATAGATCATATACTGGGTCACAAATCAAGCCTCAGTAAATTTAAGAAAATGGAAATCATATCAAGTATATTTTCCAACCACAACGCTATGAGTCTAGATATCAATTACACGGAAAAAATGTGTAAGGAATAAAAACACATGGAAAAAACAATTTGCTACTAAATAACCAAGAGATCACTGAAGTAATCAGAGTAAATCAAAAATTACCTAAAAACACAATGAAAACACGATGACCCAATACCTATGAGATGCAGCAAAAGCAATTTTAAGAGGGAAGTATACAGCAATAAAATTCTACCTCAAGAAACAAAAAACATCTCAAATAAAAAACCTAACCTTACACCAAAAGCAATTAGAGAAAAAAGAACTAAAAACCCCCAAAGTCAGCAGAAGGAAAGAAATAATAAAGATCAGATCAGAAATAAATGAAAAAGAAATGAAGGAAACAATAGCAAAGATCAATAAAACTAAAAGCTGGTTTTTTGAGAAGATAAACAAAATTGAAAAATCATTAGCCACACTCATCAAGAAGAAAAGGGAGAAGATTCAAATCAATAGAAATAGAAGGAAAAAGGAGCAGTAACAACTGACACTGCAGAAATACAAAGGATCATGAGGGATTACTACAAGCAACTATATGCCAATAAAATGGACAACCTGGAAGAAATGGGCAAATTCTTTGAAAAGCACAACCTTCCAAGACTGAATCAGGAAGAAATAGCAAATATAAACAGACCAATCACAAGCACTGAAATTGAGACTGTGATTAAAAATCTTCCAACAAACAAAAGCCCAGGACCAGATGGCTTCACAGGCTAATTCTATCAAACATTTAGAGAAGAGCTAACACCTATCTTTCTCAAATTCTTCCAAAATACAGCAAAGGGAAGAATACTCCCAAACTCATTCTACGAGGCCACCATCATCCTGATACCAAAACCAGACAAAGATGTCACAAAAAAAGAAAACTACAGGCCAATATCTCTGATGAGTATAGATGCAAAAATCCTCAACAAATTACTAGCAAATAGAAACCAACATCACATTAAAAGGATCATACATTTTCAAGTGGGGTTTATCCCAGGAATGCAAGGATTCTTCAATATATGCAAATCAATCAATGTGATAAACCATATTAACAAACTTAAGGATGAAAACCATATCATAATCTCAACAGATGCAGAAAAAGCTTTTGACAAAATTCAACACCCACTTATGATAAAAACCCTCCAGAAAGTAGGCAGAGAGGGAACTTACCTCAACATAATACAGGCGATATATGACAAACCCAGAGCCAACATCGTTGTCAATGGTGAAAAACTGAAAACATTTCCACTAAGATAAGGAATAGGACAAGATTTCCCACTCTCACCACTATTATTCAACATAGTTTTGAAAGTTTTTGCCACAGCAATCAGAGAAGATAAAGAAATAAAAGGAATACAAATCGGAAAAGAAGAAGTAAAGCTGTCACTGTTTGCAGATGACAGGATACTATACACAGAGAATCCTAATGATGCTACCAGAAAACTAGTAGAGCTAATCAATGAATTTGGTAGAGTAGCAGGATACAAAATTAATGCACAGAAATCTCTTGCATTCCTATACACCAATGATGAGAAATCTGAAAGAGAAATTAAGGACACCCTCCCATTTACCATTGCAACAAAAAGAATAAAATACCTAGGAATAAACCTACCTAAGGAGGTAAAAGACCTGTACTCAGAAAACTATAAGGCACTGATGAAAGAAATCAAATATGACACAAACAGATGGAGAGATATACCATGTTCCTGGACTGGAAGAATCAACATTGTGAAAATGACTATACTACCCAAAACAATCTACATATTCAATGCAATCTCTATCAAACTACCAATGGCATTTTTCACAGAACTAGAACAAAAAATTTCACAATTTGTATGGAGACACAGAAGAACCCGAAGAGCCAAAACACTCTTGAGGGAAAAAAATGGAGCTGGAGGAATCAGACTCCCTGACTTCAGACTATACTACAAAGCTACAGTAATCAAGACAATATGGTACTGGCACAAAAACAGAAATATAGAACAATGGAACAGGATAGAAAGCCCAGAGATAAACCCATGCACGTATGATCAACTAATCTATGACAAAGGAGGCAAGGATATACAATGGAGAAAAGACAGTCTCTTCAATAAGTGGTGCTGGGAAAAGTGGACAGCTACGTGTAAAAGAATGAAATTAGAACACTCCCTAACACCATACACAAAAATAAACTCAAAATGGATTAGAGACCTAAATATAAGATCGGACACTATAAAACTCTTAGAGGAAAACATAGAAGAACACTCTTTGACATAAATCATAGCAAGATCTTTGTTGATCCACCTCCTAGAGTAATGGAAATAAAAACAAAAATAAACAAATTGTGACTTAATGAAAGTTAAAAGTTTTTGCACAGCAAAGGAAACCATAAACAAGATGAAAAGAGAACCCTCAAAATGGGAGAAAATATTTGCAAACAAAGCAACTGACAAAGGATTGATCTCCAAAATTTACAAGCAGCTCATGCAGCTCAATATCAAAAAAACAACCGAATCCATAAATGGGCAGAAGACCTAAATAGAGATTTCTCCAAACAAGATATACAGATTGCCAACAAACACATGAATGGATGCTCAACATCACTAATCATTAGAGAAATGCAAATGAAAACTGCATGAAGTATCACCTCACACAGGTCAGAATGGCCATCATCAAAAAATCTACAAACTATAAATGCTGCAGAGGGTGTGGAGAAAAGGGAACCCTCTTGCACTATTGGTGGTAATGTAAATTGATACAGCCACTATGGAGAACAGTATGGACATTCCTTAAAAAACTAAATATAGAACTACCATACGACCCTGCAATCCCACTACTGGGCATATACCCTGAGAAAACCATAATTCGAAAAGAGTCATGTACCAAAATGTTCACTGCAGCTCTATTTACAATAACCAGGACATGGAAGCAACCTAAGTGTCCAGTGACAGATGAATGGATAAAGAAGATGTGGCACATATATATACAATGGAATATTATTCAGCCATAAAAAAGAAATGAAATTGAGTTATTTGTAGTGAGGTGGATGGACGTAGAGACTGTCATACAGAGTGAAGTAAGTCAGAAAGAGAAAAACAACCGTATGTGAATACATATATATGGAATCTAAAAAAAAAAAAAAAAGTTCTGAATAACCTAGGGACAGGACAGGAATAAAGACACAGACATAGAGAATGGACTTGATGACACAGGGAGGTGGAAGGGTAAGCTGGGATGAAGGGAGAGTGTGGCATGGACATATATACGCTACCAAATGTAAAACAGATAGCTAGTGGGAAGCAGGCACATAGCACAGGGAGATCAGCTCGGTGCTTTGTGTCCACCTAGAGGGGTGAGTAGGAAGGGTGTGAGGGAGATGCAAAAGGGAGGAGATATGGGGATATATGTATAAGTATAGCTGATTCACTTTGTTATAAAGCAGAAACTAACACACCGTTGTAAAGCAATTATACTCCAATAAAGGTGTTAAATAAATAAATAAAAAATAAAGCAACACTAGTCTTTATCAAAAAAAACCATAAGGAGAGTTTCAAACTTTAAAGAAAGGTGAGACACGGAAAGTATACATCATGTTGAGAATATTACTAAAAGTATACAGACATGAAATACCATGTATGTTTCAAGCAATGAAACTAGTAGTCCTAAATGACTGATGCTAAAATTAGGAGATTTTCCTAAATTCCAAGCCAATAATGAAGAAATGGCTGAACACAGAAAAGGTCTGAGCTTTTTGTCCGGGTCTTATTAAGCATTAGTTTCTTTTAGGTCCTGGCCACATGAAATAGGTTAAACATTTGAATTAGAGGCAAGAGGTTCTATATTCCATCTCAACCATAAGTTATTAACTTCCATCAGGAGGATAATTCAACCCATAAGTAGACAGCCACCATGGCCTGATGAATGTCTTTCTTCTCTATCTCTTGCTTCATAATAATAAAACAAAATCCAGTCACGCATCAGACTCATAGACATGTAGAAACAGACATGACAGCCATGGAGACTGGCAGACAATTTCTTGACCATTCAAGCTTCTTGATTTGTATAAATTCAATCTCCTTTTATCTCCCAATGTAAATGTGACTCTGATCTGGGTTGGGTTTCTATAATTGGGTTCTATTCCTCTTCCTAACTTGAAGTTCAGCACTGGTCTTCCCTTCACATCTTCTCAATTCTTTTATGCAATGGCAAAAGTGAGGTCAGCTGTTTCCCAGCAACAACACAGTGACCATCATAGATCAAGACTTTTGACCGGAACGTTATGCTAGGCAAGTCTTTGTCATGCCAATCAAGTTGAAATTGTGCTGCTTGGATATCAGGCCAAAGGTAAAACAGCTGGTTTTACTTATTTGTTAGACTTAAAAAAATATAGGGCATAAACATTTGCAACCTGTGACTCAACCTTTTAACTTTACCGGAGGGAGCGTTTGAGAAAGCTTACTACTACACTTACAGGGCTGATCTTTCATTTCATATTGGTGTTTACGGGGAGATGTCTCGTCATGTGCAAAAGATCCTCTAACCAAAGAAATCACATTCCTGTCCTCTCCTCAACTTACAGCAAATGGTCTTTTGTTTCCACCATTCAACTGAAACTGCTTTTGTCAGTTATCCTTGTTCTCTGTGCTGCTATATGCAGCATCCTCTCAACAAATTTGACCATTCTTCACTTCTTGAAACACTTTTTTTCTTGCGACTTCCTGATACCACCTTTGTTTTCCTTCTACCTCTCTGGGCCTGCCTTATCAGTCTTCCATGTTCCTATTCCACTACTCCACTGCCAAATATTGGAATAACCAGCATCTGTTAGTAAGCTTCCCCCGACCCCGCATTTCTAAGCTCTCTCCAGTGTGATTTTATTCAATCCCATGGCTTTGTATATAGTTGCCAAATTATGTCTAGCCCTGATCTCTCCCCTTGAACTTAAGAGGCAGATATCCATGACATCTTTACTTGATGGTATAATGGGCATCTCAAAATTGGCATGTCCAAGGTATTACTCTTGGTTCTGCTTTGTTCCCCCACAATACTCTTATTCCCTCTGTTTTCCTATCTTACTAAGTGGTCCCAATGGCCACGTCCAAAAATATGTCTTTAATCCTTGATTCTCCTCCTTCTACAAATCAACATATCAAATCTCAATGGCTATTCCTATTAGTTCTGCCTCCAAAATTCATTCACTTCTGCTGATATCCACTGTTCCACTAAAGTTTCTACTACACTACCCCATTTGCCATGAGACTGAATACTATACTGATGAACGATGAATCAGCGACTAAAGAAATGCTCTAGAGTCACGTATGCGTGATCTGTCATACAAGGTCAGTATGACTCACAGTTGATGAAGGACACTTAGCAACACAGTGGAGAAGACAGGAGAGAAAGAAGAGAATGAAACTAATATTCGTTGCACAGGTATCATTGCACATCACCGGGAAATGTTTTATCTCCTTACATCCCACACCAACTCCTAAAGAAAAATGGAGTTACTTTAACAGAGGAAACTGATGTACACAAGATCACTAAGTGGCATGAGTGAAATTTATACTCTCGTCTTTTGGGCTCCATTGCGTCTCCCCTTTCCATACTCGATGGGACTCTGAATGGTACCTCTGTCTTAAACATGTGAAGAGAAAAACAGAGAAACTATTCTATCTCCCACTCTGTATCTCCCAGGGATTAGAAAAATCAACCTGTCAATACAGTGACAAACCTTCAGAACTGATTAGCTGCCTGACAGCTGGAAAGAAACCAATGAAAGGAGTTCCAAGATCATTGTGGGACAATATTTCAAAACCTACAATAAACCAGACTTCATTCACCAGGGACAACAGACTGAAAAAAGAAGCTGCTCTCCATTTGGTTGTCAAAGTCTAGGGCTAATCTTTTATCAATAAATTTTGATTGAAAGTCTATTATCCCAGATAAAAAAATATTCTGCCCCATTGTCAAATCACCCATCTGACCACGTGACTGATTTTCACTTGTAAAATACTATCACTGTGTCCTGATGTGAATCAGACTTAGTAGATTTAGATCTTGCTAGAGCTCACGGTCTAGCGCAATGTTGCTCACTCTAGAGGCTCTTGTAGCAGAATCCTTTGGCAACACATCATTTTAAAAACCCTGAGTTCAATCTTCTGAGTAATAATTTCTTAGGGTGTTCATTGGAAATTTTCATGTTTAAAACAAATAAGCATGTTGGAGAAAACAACATGTGCTATGGAGATGTCGCTTGCCACACAGACAGAAGAGAACCCATGAAGAAGCCCTTTTCATTGTAAAGAAAATTGGAGGTTAATCTGATGAAACGAAGGAAGACAAGATTAGAGATTTTTCTTTTTCAGTTTTTAGAATTATAAGTAGTCTCTCTTCTGATTTTGAGGAACTGCTGAAGTTTTAAGTTTTGGTTTTTTTTTCTTTGAACAAGTATTGCCATTTTGCTATATATCAAGAGTAGAGCCAGCTGGTGGGGATTCTAGTTACAAGCCTGCCCTTAGAATCCAGTAAAAGTACATACCCTCTTTATGCTTCAGCTTCCTCATCTGTAAAATGAGGCAATTAGACCACATGACCACTCACATTCCATGAAGTGGAGCAGTATATGCAATTCCTAAAGACAGTGGAAGTGTTACATCATGGGGGCTTATACTTGGGCTTTTTTAAACCATTACGTTAGAATTAGGAACTAAGAGGACAGCTACAGTAAGAGGAAGGTGGTATCTGTGAAAACTCTAACCCTGACTGTGAAAGACAAGAGGATTCTTCTGATAATATTAATGAAAGAACTTGAAAATTGCCTTTGCATCACCAACTAGATTATCTCAGCTCTAGACCTCCTTGGTGTCACCTCCATCTCTTACCCAGTGGAATAAAAATGGGTAATGAGACACAAACATCACTTTCCAAGCATATGGGGTTTTGTAGAGTTCCTGGCAGGCAGGGCAATAAACAACAGCAGGTCTAGAAGCTGTAAAGCAGGAGTCACAAGCATTGGTTACCCAAGGAATAGGCGTAAGAGTCAGCTGAGGGCAACTGGAGGATTATCAAGGGATTCTATTGTTTTATTGGGTCAGAGACCAAGAAATATCCTTGTTTAACTATGACCTAACCACTCTTCCTTTTGACAAGGGAACCAAGTCTGCAGGAAACAAGGATATGAAAGGGCAAAGCAAGTCCAAGGCTTGATTATTAGCTTGGGGCCCATATATCGCTGCAGAACTATCATGAGTTGGTCTGGAAACCTTGGACAATTTATTTACTCAAGCTTGGCCTTCACAGCTTGATGCAAATATATATAACACAGTCAAAGGAAAAAAATTAATCCAGGAAGGCAGCCAAAATAAGTACCTTCATGTTCTCTACAGGCCGCCACCCACAACCTCCCCAGACCTCAGGACAGAGCTAGGCAAAGCTAACAACTGCAGACCTTCTCAGAGGGGACAAAAACTTCAGATCTTACTGCCCCCTGGATGAAAGGAGGATCTGAGAATGAATGGAGAGAGGGAGGGAGGAGACATGAACAAGAGAGTCAGAGAGGAATTGATAAAGGAGATGTGGTACATAAATTCAATGGAATATTACTCAGCCATTAAAAAGAAGAAAATAATGCCATTTGCAGCAATATGGATGGACCTAGAGATTGTCATACTAAGTGAAGTAAGTCAGAGAGAGAAAATATCATATGATACTACTTTTATGTGGAATCTTAAAAAATGATTCAAATGAACTTATTTACAAAACAGAAATAGATTCACAGACGTTTTGGTTACCAAAGGGGATAGCTGGAGGGCATGGGGCAGAGATAAATTAGGCGTTTGGGACTGACATATACACACTACTATATGTAAAATAGATCACTAATAAGAACCTACTGTATAGCACAGGGAACTCTACTCAATACTCTGTAATGGCCTATATGGGAAAAGAATCTAAAAAAAGAGTAGATATATGTATATGTATAACTGATTCACTTTGCTGTATATCTGAAACTAACACAATACTGTAAATCAACTACACTCCAACAAAAATTTAAAATAAAGTAAAATAAAAAACAGTCAGGGCTTCCCTGGTGGTGCAGTGGTTGAGAGTCTGCCTGCCGATGCAGGGGACACGGGTTCGGGCCCCGGTCCAGGAAGATCCTACATGCCGCGGAGCGGCTGGGCCCGTGAGCCATGGCCGCTGAGCCTGCGCGTCCGGAGCCTGTGCTCCGCAACGGGAGAGGCCACAACAGTGAGAGGCCCGCGTACCGCAAAAAAAAAAACAAAAAACAGAGTCAGAGAGAGATAAAAACAGAGAACATGAGTGGATCAGATAAGAGCTGGGACTGCTGGTAAAACTCCACAGTTGTAGGAAAAGAAAAGAGAAGGCAGAGTCCTAATTATGGCCCCTGTGACTTTCTCTCTTTGTGTTTGAAAAGTTTACTTCCTGATTTGTGATTTGTTTACAGAATAACTCCTAAATTTGACAACCAATGAACAATGCTTACATTATTAAAACTAAATCATTTTAATGTCTGACAAAATAGTGTTCTCCTCTTCCATGGACATATTTCATGTTTCCTTTTTCTTTCAACTTTCTGATCTAAGTTTTTCAACTCTAACTTCAAACGTAACTATGATTATTTTTATGTTGAAATATACTTCTATACAATGTGGGGGAGTTCTTTCTTACTTCAACTTGATTTTGGGGCCTTTTTAAACTGTTTATTTTGAAATCATTGCAGATTCACATTATAGAAGTGGCAAAGAGAGTACAGAGACATCCTGTGCAGCCTTTGCCTCGCTTCCCCCAATGGTTACATTTTAAGTAACTGTAATAGATCTAATTGCTTATTTTTTTTAAACTACTTCCTGTTTTATGGCTCTAATATCTTAAAATCTCTCTGAGATACTAATTATAACTGCTTTAGTTGTTTTAATTTATTTTCTTTTGATCTCCTATGTGCCTGCTTCCTATAGGGTTACTTTGCTCTATCTTGGTCTCTCTCTTTCTTTGATGCAGAATTTTCTCAAATATCTGGTGACCCTTGATTGTTAATTATATTTTAAACAATTATTCCTTAGTAGAGCTGATGGGGATGTCTGTGTACATTAGCAGTCAGTCAATTGCAGACTTTGATTTGGGGTGAATGGGCTGCCAAGTAGCAGTTACGCTGGGAAAACTCTGAATTCCAGGATGGAGAGGGCTTTATCCCATGGCCTTGTTTCCTATACCAGTTCTTCTAGTGCACCCTGACACCGTCTTTTAGAATATGTCTGTCTCACCACTAACCCCAGGATCCACACTTGGCAGCTCTGCCTGCTCTAGTTGCAGGGGGGATGGGAACTGAGGGATAGAGAGAAACAGCCAACATTGCCTTATCTAGACATCAAAATTGCCCCCCCCCCCAGTCATGAATGCCTTCTCATCTTCGCTCTCCTTCACATCATTTATCACAGATACATGAATTTCTTTGGGGATCTTCAAAAGCCCTTCTGCACATCTGGACAAGTGCAGAATTATCCAATAAAAATACAATGAGAGTTATAAATGAGAGCACCTTGTATAATTTAACATTTTCTAGAAGCCACATTAAAAAGTTTCAAAGGAGGAAATTAGTTTTAGTAACATTTTAGTTACTTAAAATATCCAAAATGTTATTTCAAAATATAATGAGTATAAAAATATACTGAGATATTTTACATTCATTTCTTCATACTAAATCTTCAAAATCTGGTGTTTATTTCACACTTCTTACGGTCCATCCAGACCAGCCACACTTCAGGGGCTCAGTAGCTACATATGGCTGGTGGCTACTGTTTTGGATAGCACAACTTTTATTGTGACTCCAATCATTCTACTTCTTCCATTATCACTGCTTCATCTATTTTTAATCATCTAGAAAATGTATGAAATCTCTAATCCACTGACGGTCACCCTCTTACTCTCATTATTATTGTGGATTTAACCTAACTTTAAAATTTCACTTCATTTTAGTATAGTATCAGGAGGAAAACTAAATAAATGTATGAACTCTGCCACTGAGAAACCCAGAAAAGAACCAAAATCCCAACATAACCTCCAGCAAAAGGAACTCCAACATGTAGGTTTTGTGGGTGTAAAATAAACAATAACAACAAAGTATAACTCCTGGCATTTCCTCACACTTCTATTTTATACAACTCAGGGGTTATATTCCTGTTTAATTACTTTGGTCCACTAGCATGTGACTATTCGACATTGTTGGTTCCTTTGTAATTTAACAAAAACTAGTACTTACTGCTTACTTACTAAGTCTCAAGAATTCTTCTTATGCTTTATATGTACTATCTCATTTAATCCTCTCAATAACCTCAGGCAGAAGGTGCTATTATCATCTCCTTCTTATATTATCATCTGCTTTTTATATATGAGGAAACTGAGGCACAGAGAGGCTAAGTAAGTTGTCCAAAGTCACACAGACCCCAGAACTGTGATTCCAAAACACATGTTCTTAATCACTATGTCCTATGCTTCTTCCAGAGTTCATGTGTAGAGCTGGACCACTTGGGTTTGACTCTTAGTCTCTCCACTTGCTAGCTTTATAACCTGAGGTTGCTACACACCCTCTCTGTGCTTGAATTTGTCATTAGGGTAATAACGTTATAGTATTCACCACAGTGCTTTTCACATATACAGTAGAGTAGAAAGATGGTAGCTGTGGTCATTATGGGACCAGACAGCACTTCTGGGTGTGCCCAGTACTACCTACAGACGGGCTTCTCTGCTGAATGCTGGCCTTACCTCTAGATTTGGACTCCATTTGAATTTTCACCAATATTCGTTTAATTACAGTCTCCCTTCCATAGAGTGATTTTCATCTCTCTGATCCTTGCACCCTTCTCCATAGAATGGCAATCAGTACCGGAGACCTGGCTATATTCTCTCTTTTCCTTTAGGTCTAAATAAACTGCTGACTGTTCATCTTTGATTTGGAGAGCCCCACTGCTCATCAAGCACAATTATGACATTGTAAGTCATTGACTCCTTAGGCCTATGAAGAACAAGTTAAAAGACATAGATTGACTCTCGGTGAACCTATATTCACCATTAGAAAAATAATATAAAAAGAAATGGCTTGAGATAAAGATAACTTTTAAAATAATAATTAAGAGTTTTTATTTTAGACCTAAGTTTGATCACTAGACTAAAATAGTTCATAACAAAGGCATGTTAAAAACAAAACCTTTACGTGACTATAATATCCAGGAAACTGCAAAGCACTTGGTTTAAAATGTGCCGTTCCCAAAGACCCTTATGGAATAGATGGTATTTGCACATCAATTGGCATCTTGGGTAGGAAATGCTTTCTTAGAAAGCTTGGCTCTGCTGTATACAAAGAAGAAGCCACCATTTCTCTGTTAAGTAATGGGCTATGACCATGCTAAAAGTATGCCTTCAATTGAAGGTCTCCAAAATGAAGGTGAGAAAACTGATTAGAAATGGTTTGGGAGCCTAATTCTGTTAGTGGAAATGAAAATTGATAAACAACATCGGGTGACCTGCTGGAACAAATAGATTCTTGATTCAGCAGGAATCCAGCTGCTATTATGTTCCAGGTGAGGAAGCATCATTTAAACAAATAAATCCCTTCTTTTTTCTGTACATGCTTTCCAGGTTTGCCACATTTATTAAGTTAGAAGCAAATGCAGGTTGCAGAGGCACAGAATGCTTCTCTGCGAGACACCACGGAATTAGTAAGATAGCCAGAAAGGTCACTGAGTTCCAGAGAGGGGAAAGGTCATGTTTAGCAGCTTTCTCATAACCGAGCCTGCTATTAACATAGTAGTATTTTGAATTTATAAAGCGTCTTGCTGCTCTGAGCTTCCATGTGTACTGCAAACATTAATTAATCCTCACAACATCCCCTAGAATGTAAGGAGGTCCAGTCTGCATCTCACAAAGGATGCAACCCAAAAGCAGAGAAGTTAAGCCAGTGGCCAAAGGACACTCAGGTCACTCAGGAGACTGACTGCAGGGATTGCAAATTCTCAGCCCCTGGGAAGAAAGTGCAATCATGTGGACTTTAGCAGGTTAAGCAAAAGGAAAATAAAAGCGTTTCCCAAGGCTTACGGAAACGTAGGGAAGGAATCAACTACAGAGGAGTTTGTAAACACGTGCTTGCATTGGGAAGGCAACTTTTGCTCCATGAGGTATTTTTTCAAAGAAAAAAGAAATACGATCAATTTTCTGATTGCAATAAAATGGTATCCTATCCCAAGGTAAAAATATAAAAGAACTCCAATGCTGTCTAATTCTGTTGCACTGAAATAACTGCTATGTAGTAGCTCTAATATATAGAAAGTAATTTCCCAATCCTGTCGTAAAAATAAGAATCCAAGTATCTCTTTTCTTTAAATTTAGATTTCTTTCTCTGAGGGAAAAAAAGAGTGAAAAGTTTCATCCAAAAGAAGTGGGAGATGTCACTTATTGAAAAGGCAGATTTCAGGCAGATTTGACAAATGAGAGCAGTGACATTTTCAGAATCACAAAAGCCGGAGCAGTGTGCTCACTCGCCTTCTGAGGTAACATCTCTCCAAGTTGCAAATAGGATTATAAATAAAGTGCTGTTCAAAGACCAATCGCAAAACCATTTTCCATGAGAAACTTAAAATAGAACAAAAATATACCATTTACGTTGGCATGATACATTTTACTACCTGCCACTTTAATCTCCAGAAGAGTCAAGCTTAACAATAATATCAAAGACAGATTTATTATCAAGGTCCACATGTCCTATTTTCCTTACTAACAACCTAACACAAATGCCAGTCACAGGAGTTATTCCTGGTGCAACAAATCATTTAATTCGCTTTGACAGGTTTACTCTTCTTGGAAACTGTAAATTCATTCATTAGATGGAAGAGACTTGTTAAGCTCTGATTTTTTTGTGTGTTTCAAGGATAGGCATTATCTCTTTGATGTATTGCTGAAAAGTAGTATTAATGGGGGGAAATATTGATGACAGTCAAAAAATTAAGTGCTTGGTCTCGTGTTTCTGATTGAAACCATTAAAATCAGTAGCACAAATAAGCAGCAGGACAGATTAGAAGTTCTGGTGTGGAATAAAGGATTAAAGGTTTAGAGATGCATACTTTACCATAACATATATATGGGATTTTGAAGCTCACTCCTAGTTTTCTTAGAGAATATACCTCTTACCTGGATCTCCAGATCTCTTCTCTTGTTGGTATTCATTTCTAGGTGAAAATTATCTAAAACTCCCTTACCTCATTTGACAGCATAAAGAGAACCATGTTGGAAAGCATCACATGGGTAGAAAAGCTAAAGGGAAGATGGCATTAGGGAAAAAGAGAAGGGGATTCATCAGCAGTTTTGACACCTCCGGAATGTGTCATATCAACTTAAGAAGCTTGCTGAAGTTTACAGAACTCGTAAGAAACAGATCTAATAGCTGATTCAAATCTGTGTCATTCCAAAGCCCACACTCTTTCCACAACAACATAAACTCTCCCTAAAGCGCTGTGGTTACAACTTCTTTATTATTTACAACCAGCCTTGTTCGAAAAAGAACATCAAGCTAACTTACAAATATGCAAACATCACAAGAGGATTCAAGTTGATATAAGGAAGCACAATGACACAGGAAACTGAGGACAGAGAAATAGGACAATCTGAAGTCAGTTTAGGGCACACCACGATGCCAGGAAGTCCCTTTGGAGATGAGCCTCAAACTTGGCCTGGAGTTTTCCAGCAATAAACAAGAAGACATACATAGACCTCCACATTCTATGTATAGAAACCAACCAGTTATTCAGAAAACTTAGACTGATTTTCCCCTGCTCCAAGTTCTTATACAGGTATGAAAACATGCTCAATGACACATTTTCAGAAAACGTGGTGTCAAGTTTAATTAGGCTCCTAAAGTTAGATTAATGGTGCCACATCAAAACACAACTCAGTAAAAGCAACCCTGAACACAGGATTCTGGAGACTGGGAAGGGCAGGGGCAGAAACAATATTTAATCCAAGTTCATGGCTTCTTAATTATCTGGTATAATTCAGGGCTAGATGTTGAAATATTGGGAAGACTAGATGGGCTATCCTCCTCTTCCCTCACCCCCCCCCGCCCCTGCAAATCCTAAATAAATATTGCTTCTCTTAGTTGAGTTTTTAAATGTATTCAGCAGGGTAAATTTAAGATGATAATCCCTGATCAGCAGCTGCAACTCAGCAATGCTCTGCAGCCAGTTAAGTGTGGATCTGCACGTTTCAACAAGCATAGTCAGAGTTACAACCTAGTGTTAGGCATTAAAAAAAAGATCTTGTTAAATCAAAGTGCATTATCTGGAATTAAGATATTATCAGGATTAACAACTTAGCCTGAGTTAGTTCTGCCAATTAGTTATCAGACATCAGGGACCTGAAAGAATAGGATGAAGGAGACATACACCCCTTTGAAGTGCCGGAAACGTTTTTCATCTCTACACCCAATGCCACAACAGTGGCAGAAAATGAGTTTGAATGCTGATTGGCAATCTGCTCCTGCGTGATTCTGGCGGGAGTTGGAGGTCTAGGGTCAGCACGGGGGCATTGCCTGTCTCTTGAACTGGGGACAAGCAGTGCCGCTCTTAGAGCCGACAAGCAGAAGTCTCTGCCCGAGGTGCCCACCTCTGACAGCCCCGCATTTTGGAGGGTCTTTGTGGACATCATCTACCTCCGTCTTTCCAGTGGCTTGGAACGAGCTCAGTGCCAGACTCCCCAGCCTCTGCTTTTCTCATTCAGAAGTGTCTCTGGTCCTCCACCACGAACTCTGCTGTGCATGGGGTCATCTACATGCCCCAGGACTGACTTGCGCTCATGTGGTCATCCCAGGGCCCTGTGGGTGAGCCCTGGTCTAGGACGGTGAGCCGATCACTCTCGCTGGCTGATAAGAGATTTCTTTCGGGGATTATGTGAGACTGAGCTGCCAGAATGGCACTGACACACTAACTGGGAGTGACTCTCACTCAGGACCCTGGACAAGTTCAGGACTCCAGGCTGCTGACCATCTCCCACAGGTCCTCGGGCCTGCTCTCCATCCTCTATCTTCCAACCACAGGGCTGTCTCTGACCTTAGCACCTGCGGGCTGTGAGGGGAGCAGCACACGGGAATGGCGGCAGAGGCTCCTTCTGGCGGCAATGCTTCCCACGCTGTGATGTTTTTGAATCACCCAGGGAAGTCTTGACACTCCCTCCACAGACTCTGCGCCATGACTGAGGAAGACTCCTTGGAAATGGTCACGCATTTCCTCTGAGGGATCCTGAAACTATGGCTTCCTGATGTCAACTGGCCCATTTAATCTGTGTCCTCTTTTGCCTTTGACCAATATGGTGACATTGTGCTTTCCTAAACTGGTCTTAAACCATGCTGGATGAAGAAAGGACACTCCTTGTGCAAATGGGAATGCCTTTCCCGCTCTGTCCAAAGGGCCACTGCCTCTCCCCCAGCTGGTGGCCACGCACGGGAAGCAGGTGTGCAGCCAACACTGAAAGAGCTCATACTCTAGGGATGTAGCAAGGACAGCCTAAAGAGTCCAAGACAACACATGATTGTAAGGTGTGCTATGCAAACTTTATACTATAAAACTCAACAGTCAAACTAGCGTGTCTAGAAAATTAATTGTTCATCACTTTTCCTGCATACTCTAAGACTTCTATTTGAGGTTGTCATCAATAAGCTTTAAGACAGTCATTAGAAGCCAATATTCAAAGGTGGCTCAATGGATGATGCAGTCCTAAGTAAATGGTACTAGGAATTGGCAAAGGCAAAGAGATCTATATGTTTCAATAAAACAGGTTGTAAGAAGCCATGACATTGTGGGTAAAAACATCATACTAACTTTGTTTCATGGGGAAAGATGAAATTGGCCGAGAATGGTGTATTTGATAACCATAAAAGAGAAGGAATGGTTCTTGGACCTGAAGAAGAAATGGTGCCTGGACACTAGGAAAAATCGACATGTGTGCTGATATGTGCTTTCTAACTTGCTGGCATGGCAAGATGCTAAAAGCTCATCTTGAATATACACTACATTTTAAAATCAAATTGCTTATTTAGATAAGGATCTTCAAAAAATATTTGCATGGGTCTCCACACACTCGAGGCCAAGTTGTGCTCCAGGGTCTGCAGCTCTAAGGAGAGCAATGGGGAAGACAGCAGCAAGCAGAAATTTGAAGGGAGGAGCCAGATATAATTTTCTTTTTCACAATTTTACTGCAAACCAGTCCTGCTCCAGAAACCTATTCAGCCGTATTAGAAATCCTTTAAACCTTTGGGCTTGCTGAGAACATGCAGGCTGATATAAACATTACATGACCCCATAACCCAATATTATTCATCCAATTATGTGAGATAGCTGACTGAAAGGTAGTTTTAGAATTTTAAATAAGGCAATTTTTACAAAGAATAATTTGGAAAACTCTAGGAAATAATACCGTCATGCATTGCAACAAGTAGTGGTGTTTGATAACATAGCCTTATGGATATTTTACTTACCAGTCAAAGTGTATCCTGGCATTTATTTTTACAAATTCCAAGCCTTTTATAAAAAAAAAAAATGTGTCTACACTACGCCCACAATTCGTCATCCTCTTGCTTTTTGGAATTAAAACTTATACTTTGGATAAAAATTAAGAAGCAGAACTAAAAATAAGAAACCAGGTTTACTGAATAGGACTGTGGTTCAACATGGTAAGACTTTCCAACATGATATGAAGAAGCTGGGTTAAGTGGCTCTCAGTGTGATTCTGTTATATTAAAAAGCCACATTATTAAGGGGATTGTTTTCTGGGATGACATAAGCATGATTTCTAATGAGAATTTCTACACCTAAACATCCTAAATCAAGACTTTGGATGGCTTTTGGTCATGTCTAAAAAAGGTAACTCTAAGTTCAAACAATGCAAATTTGCCAATGATGAAGAGCCCTAATAGGAAATCTAAAAAAAAAGTCTGAAAATATTTGAAACAACAGTGAATCACTGGGATTATATTACTTTTTGTATTAATTACAGATGCATGAACTGATGTAGCAAAACCCCCAAAATCTCAGTGGCTCAGCACAACAGAAATTTATCCATGGCTGTACAATCCACCAGTGCAGGCATTCCTAATGACTGGATAGCCTTCCATGCAGTGATACAGGGACACAGCCTCCTTTACCTTGCCACACTGGCACCCTTTCAGCCCAAGCCTTCTGTATCCAGTTGACAGGGAAAAGAAGGGAGAAAACTTAACACTTGCTTCTTCTCAGCTCATCCTAGAATTTACACACATTCCTTGCACTCACACTCCATTTGTACAAACTTATTACTTTGTTTAGAATGGAAGGAGTCTGGGAAATTTCCAGGGAAACAGCTCTGCAAGATGGAAGGAGGGAGCATGGCTTATTGGTGGCAATTCCAACCTAACAGCTTCAAGAAAGATAACCAGCACTGGCATGTCCAAGTTCAGCTCCAGTCATATTAATTTTTTTAACACCTTATTGGAGTATAATTGTTTTACAATGGTGTGTTAGTTTCTGTTTTGTAACAAAGTGAATCACCTATGCATATACATATATCCCCATATTTCCTCCCTCTTGTGTCTCCCTCCCACCCTCCCTACTCCACCCCTCTAGGTGGTCACAAAGCACCGAGCTGATCTCCCTGTGCTATGCAGCTGCTTCCCACTAGCAATCTATTTTACATTTGTTAGTATATATAAGGCCATGCCACTCTCTCACTTTGTCCCAGCTAACCCTTCCCCCTCCCCATGTCCTCAAGTCCACTCTCTACATCTGCGTCTTTATTCCTATCCTGCCCCTAGGTTCTTCAGAACAATTTTTTTCTTTTTATATTCCATATATATGCATTAGCATATGGTATTTGTTTCCCTCTATCTGACTTACTTCAGGTAAGTAAGTCTAGGTCCATCCATCACACTATAAATAACTCAATTTCATTTCGATTTATGGCTGAATAATATTCCATTGTATATATGAGCCATATCGTCTTTATCCATTCATCTGTCAATGGACACTTAGGTTGCTTCCATGTCCTGGCTATTGTAAATAGAACTGCAATGAACATTGTGGTACATGACTCTTTTTGAATTATGGTTTTCTCAGGGTATATGCCTCGTAGTGGGATTCTGGGTCATATGGTAATTCTACTTTTAGTTTTTTAAGGACCCTCCATACTGCTCTCCATAGTGGCTGTATCCCTCATTGTAGTTTTGATTTGCATGTCTCTAATGATTAGTGATGTTGAGCATCCATTCATGTGTTTGTTAGCAGTCTGTATATCTTCTTTGGAGAAATGTCTATTTAGGTCTTCTGCCCATTTTTGGATAGGGTCAGTTGTATTTTTTTGCTTTGAGCTGCTTGTAAATTTTGGAGATTAATCCTTTGTCAGTTGCTTCATTTGCAAATATTTTCTCCCATTCCGACAGTTATCTTTTCATTTTGTTTATGGTTTCCTTTGCTGTGCAAAAGCTTTTAAGTTTCATTAACTCACATTTGTTTATTTTTGCTTTTCTTTCCATCTCTTTGGGAGGTTGGTCGAAAAGGATCTTGCTGTGATTTATCTCATAGAGTGTTCTGCCTATGTTTTCCTCTAAGAGTTTTATAGTGTCTAGCCTTACATTTAGGTCTTTAATCCATACTGAATTTATTTTTGTGTATTGTGTTAGGGAGTGGTCTAATTTCATTCTTTTAAATGTAGCTGTCCAGTTTTCCCAGCACCACTTATTGAAGAGGCTGTCTTTTCTCCATTGTATATTCTTGCCTCCTTTATCAAAAATAAGGTGACCATAAGTGTGTGGGTTTATCTCTGGGCTTTCTATTCTGTTCCACTGTTCTATATTTCTGTTTTTGTGCCAGTACCATACTGTCTTGATTACTGTAGCTTTATAGTAGAGTCTGAAGTCAGGGAGCCTGATTCCTCCAGCTCCGTTTTTTTCCCTCAAGACAGCTTTGGCTCTTCAGGGTCTTTTCTGTCTCCATACAAAATTGTGAAATTTTTTGTTCTAGTTCTGTGAAAAATGCCAGTGGTAGTTTGATAGGGATTGCATTGAATCTGTATATTGCTTTGGGTAGTAGAGTCATTTTCACAATGTTGATTCTTCCAATCGAAGAACATGGTATATCTCTCCATCTATTTGTATCCTCTTTAATTTCTTTCATCAGTGTCCTATAATTTTCTGCATACAGGTCTTTTGTCTCCTTAGACAGGTTTATTCCTAGGTATTTTATTCTTTTTGTTGCAATGGTAAATGGTAGTGTTTCCTTAATTTCTCTTTCAGATTTTTCATCATTAGTGTATAGGAATGCAAGAGATTTCTGTGCATTAATTTTGTATCCTGATATTTTACCAAATTCATTGATTAGCTCTAGTAGTTTTCTGGTAGCATCTTTAGGATTTTCTATGTATAGTATCATGTCATCTGCAAACAGTGACAGCTTTACTTCTTCTTTTCCGATTTGGATTCCACTGATTTCTTTTTCTTCTCTCATTGCTGTGGCTAAAACTTCCAATACTTTGTTGAATAATAGTAGTGAGAGTGCACAACCTTGTCTTTTTTCCGATCTTAGAGGAAATGCTTTCAGTTTTTCACCAGTGAAAACGATGTTGCTGTGGGTTTGTCATATATGGCCTTGTTTATGTTGAGGTAAGTTCCCTCTCTGCCTACTTTCTGGAGGGTTTTTATCATAAATGAGTGTTGAATTTTGTCACAAGCTTTTTCTGCATCTATTGAGATGATCATATGATTTTTCTCCTTCAATTTGTTAATACAGTTTATAACATTGATTGATTTGCATATATTGAAGAATCCTTGCATTCTTGGGATAAACCCCACTTGATCATGGTGTATGATCCTTTTAATGTGCTGTTGGATTCTGTTTGCTAGTATTTTGTTGAGGATTTCTGCATCTACATTCATCAGTGATATTGGCCTGTAGTTTTCTTTGTGACATCTTTGTCTGGTTGTGGAATCAGGGTGATGGTGGCGTCACAGAATGAGTTTTGGAGTGTTCCTCCCTCTGCTACATTTTGGAAGAGTTTGAGAAGGATAGCTATTAGTTAGCTCTTCTCTAAATGTTTGATAGAATTCACCTGTGAAGCCATCTGGTCCTGGGCTTTTGTTTGTTGGAAGATTTTTAATCACACTCTCAATTTCAGTGCTTGTGACTGGTCTGTTTATGTCTGCTATTTCTTCCTGGTTCAGTCTTGGGAGGTTGTGCTCTACTAAGAATCTGTCCATTTCTTCCAGGTTGTCCATTTTACTGGCATATAGTTGCTTGTAGTAATCTCTCATGATCCTTTGTTTTTCCACCCTGTCAGTTGTTACTTCTCCTTTTTCATTTCTATTGATTTGAGTCTGCTCCCTTTTTGATGAGTCTGGCTAATGGTTTATCTATTTTGTTTATCTTCTCAAAGAACCAGCTTTTAGTTCTACTGATCTTTGCTATTGTTTCCTTCATTTCTTTTTCATTTATTTCTGATGTGGTCTTTATGATATCTTTCCTTCTGCTAATTTTCAGGTTTCTTTGTTCTTTCTCTAATTGCTTTAGGTGTAAGGTGAGGTTATTTGAGATGTTTCTTGTTTCTTGATGTAGGATTGTATTACTATAAACTTCCCTTTTAGAACTGCCTTTGCTGCATCCCATAGGTTTTGGGTCTTCGTGTTTTCATTGTCATCTGTTTCTAGGTAGTTTTTGATTTCCTCTTTGATTTCTTCAGTGATCTCTTGGTTATTTAGTAGCATATTGTTTAACCTCCATGTGTTTTTATTTCTTACAGATTTTTCCTGTAATTGATATTTAGTCTCATAGCATTGTGTTCAGAAAAGATACTTGATACAATCTCAATTTTCTTAAATTTACAAAGGCTTGATTTGTGACCCAAGATATGATCGTTCCTGGAGAATGTTCCATGAGCACTTGAGAAAAAAGTGTATTTTTGGATGGAATGTCCTATAAATATCAATTAAGTCCATCTTGTTTAATTATAATTTAAAGCTGTGCTTCCTTATTTTCATTTTGGATGATATGCCCATTGGTGAAAGTGGGGTGTTAAAGTCCCCTACTATGACTGGATTACTGTCGATTTCCCTTTTTATGGCTGTTAGCATTTGCCTTATGCATTGAGGTGCTCCTATGTTGGGTGCATATGTATTTGCAATTGTTCTATCTTCTTCTTGGATTGATCCCTTGATCATTATGTTGTGCCCTTCTTTGTCTCTTGTAATAGTCTATATTTTAAAGTCTATTTTGTCTGATATGTGAATTGCTACTTCAGCTTTCTTTTGATTTCCATTTGCATGGAATATCTTTTTCCATCCCCTCACTTTCAATCTGTATGTGTGTCTAGGTCTGAAGTGGGTCTCTTGTAGACAGCATATATACATGTCTTGTTTTCATAACCATTCAGGCAGTCTTTGTCTTTTGGTTGGAGCATTTAATCCATTTACATTTAAGGTAATTATCAGTATGTATGTTCCTATTACCATTTTCTTAATTGTTTTGGGTTTGTTATTGTAGGTCTTTTCCTTCTTTTGTGTTTCCTGCCTAGAGAAGTTCCTTTAGCATTTACTGTAAAGCTGGTTTGGTGGTGCTGAATTCTCTTAGCTGTTGCTTGTTTGTAAAGGTTTTAATTTCTCCATCAAATCTGAATGAGATCCTTGCTGGGTAGAGTAATCTTGGTTGTAGATTTTTTCCTTTCATCACTTTAAATATGTCCTGCCACTCCCTTCTGACTTGCAGAGTTTGTGCTGAAAGTTCAGCTGTTAACCTTATAGGGATTCCCTTTTATGTTATTTGTTGCTTTTCCCTTGCTGCTTTTAATATTTTTTCTTTGTATTTAATTTTTGATAGTTTGATTAATATGTCTTGGCATGTTTCCCCTTCGATTTATCCTGTTTGGGACTCTCTGTACTTCCTGGACTTGACTATTTCCCTTGCCATATTAGGGAAGTTTTCAACTATAATCTCTTCAAATATTTTCTCAGTCCCTTTCTTTTTCTCTTCTTCTTCTGGGACCCATATAATTCAAATCTTGGTGCATTTAATGTTGTCCCAGAAGTCTCTGAGGCTGTCCTCAATTCTTTTCATTCTTTTTGCTTTATTCTGCTCTGAGGTAGTTATTTCCACTATTTTATCTTCCAGGTCACTTATCCGTTCTTCTGCCTCAGTTATTATTCTGCTATTGATTTCTTCTAGAGAATTTATAATTTCCTGTATTGTGTTCTTTATCATTGTTTGTTTGCTCTTTAGTTCTTCTAGGTCCTTGTTAAACGTTTCTTGCATTTTGTCTATACTATTTCCACAATTTGGGATCATCTTTATTATCATTACTCTGAATTCTTTTCCAGGTAGACTGCCTACTTCCTATTCACTTTTTTGGTCTGGTGGGTTTTTGCCTTGCTCCTTCATCTGCTGTGTGTTTCTCTGTCTTGTCATTTTGCTTAACTTACTGTGTTTGGGGTCTTCTTTTTGCAGGCTGCAGGTTCATAGTTCCCATTGTTTTTGGTGTCTGCCCCCAATGGGTAAGGTTGGTTCAGTGGGTTGTGGAGGCTTCCTGGTGGAGGGGACTGGTGCCTGTGTTCTGGCATAGGAGGCTGGATCTTGTCTTTTTGGTGGGCAGGACGGCATCCAGTTGTGTGTTTTGGGGTGTCTGTGACCTTATTATGATTTTAGGCAGCCTCTCTGCTAATGGATGAGGTTGTGTTCCTGTCTTGCTAGTTGTTTGGCATAGGATGTCCAGCACTGGAGTTTGCTGGTCGTTGAGTGGAGCTGGGTCTTAGCATTGAGATGGAGATCTCTGGGAGAGCTTTCACCATTTGATATTATGTGGGGCTGGGAAGTCTCTGGTGGATCAATGTCCTGAACTCGGCTCTCCCGCCTCAGGGGCACAGGCCTGACACCCGGCCAGAGCACCAAGACCCTGTCAGCCACACAGCTTTTGGTTTCGACCAATGAGAAGCAGCATAAAAGGAGATTAGCTGCTAGTACTGGAGGGGCTCCTGCAGAGGTGGGGCATGGCTGTTGCTCACTGTGGGGACAAGGACACTGGCAGCAGCATTTCTGGAAGTACTCCTTCACATGAGCCCTCTCAGAGTCCACCATTAGCCCCACCAAAGAGCTGGGTAGGCTTCAGTGCTGGATCGCCTCAGGCCAAACATCCAACCCATATTAATTTCTAGTCATACTATGTCAGGCATGTGGCTGTCTCAAGCTTTCAGTTTAAATCACAAGTCAAAATGTTACGTAATGAGTAATTTAACACAGGAGCTATTCCTAAATTATAAATACAGATATTGTAGTTACAGAATGTTCTGGGAAAAAGTGGGAAATCTTCAAGAATCCCTTAATTAGTGAACTAAGCATCACATGTTTTCAGGCATGTCAATACTGTCTTTAAATAAAACCTGCTGTGTTTTAGTTTCTCTTACACATAATGAATAGAATGCCAATCTTAGCACATCTTGAAGTGGACAAGAGTGGATACAGAGAACTATCAGGGACTGGACAGCAAAGATGTCTATGTAATCTTCATAAGAACTTTTTTGAGTACTCAATATCTACCAGGAAAAACACTTAACACTTTACATACATCATCTTCTTCAATGTGTGCTCCAGTTCTGAGAGTTACTAATACTATCCTTATTTTACAAAGGAGAAAACTGAAGCTTAGAGAGGTAAACTCCTACGCCAGGGCATGGCAGGGCCAAACTGTAGACCCAGGCAGGGGGGAGCTCTGAGGCTTATCTTAGAATATAAAAAGCAGAGCCGTTGATATTGCCAAGAGAGTCAACATATACAATGTGAATTTAGCATTCCCTCCTCTGCAAGCCTCTAGCTTTCATTAAACAGAACAACACAGACCAAAAACACCTCCATGTGACTAAATAATTTGAAATTTTTCTCTATAAACATTCTAGCACTGCAGGGAATCCAGGTGTCTTTTAAATAAAAGAAACAAGCCATTAGAGATCAAAGTCTCCAGTACCGATGATTGGGAGAGCTCTATGTGCTGAGATCCTAAAGTCAGGTGATGACAGTATCAATCACTCTTATTTTTCCATTCACTGGAATGGCCCTGTGGTGTACTCAGCCAGGCACAGAGTGATGGAAAATATACCTTTGTCCCAATTTCAGTAAAGCTCCCAAGGAGAACACACTCGTGCAAGAGAAGGAGTGATTTCAGACCAATTTCTCCCCCATCCTGCCTGTTCAATGTCGTTACTATTCTCTTTTCTGATCTTTGTATCATGTCTCTATATCATGAGAGCATCTATTTGTTTGGAGGGGTTGGAAGCAGTGATTTTCCGCTTTGTCCCTACGTGGAAATCTGAAAGTGTTCGGTGGACTTTTGGATGGCCCAAGGAGTCGGGAAAAGGAGACAAATAGGGGCCTAAGAGGAATGAAATTTCTGTTATACAAACCATTTCATTCGGGCGAGAAACAATTATTTTATTTGAATAATATGGGAGTCTTTAAACCTTAAAGAAGTTATTTAATTATGTTTGAAACAACACTAACTCAAGGACACTTCTACATAAGGAAAAAATAAACTGTAATTACTTTGGTTTTACCTTAATGCTGATTAAAATTATATATATATACATATATATGTGTATATATATATATACATATATATATAGACACACACACAATTGTATATACAAATTGTCTGTGGACATGTTTTATTTATAGAAAATGTGTCTGATATTTTGAACCAAGACTGCTATTGCTAGTGATTCACTGAAATGTTTTCAGGCTTTTTCATTTTCTGACGCCAAACAATTTCCCTGAAAGGTGGAAAATCATTTAAGTGAACCTATAAAATAGGTGGTAGAATGGTTTTTAGCTCAGCTGAGGAGGTGCTGCGCTGGTCTTAATGAGGTACCCATTTACGAAAGAGTGTTATCAGGCTTACACAAGTCATTTGTTTCAGTGACATTTGAAACAGCTATTAATGCAAAAACTTTACATCTATAAGCCCCACTTTGCCAGTTTTCCCACATTTCCAAGAGTTTTGACAAGCTTGACTACCCATTATAAACTTTCCCCTTCCTAATATAAAGCATTCATTTAATTTGAACACAAGAATTACTGAGACAAGCTTTTAAGCAACAGTACTGTGACTCTTCATTTTACCTTATTCCTTAAGACAAATTATCTGAGTTTGGACACATTTAAAAATTCTTCTTTTCTATGATTTTTTTTCTAATTGTTAGCATGGTTAGGACATAAAGTTCCTCAAATTAACAAGCAAAAATGATCAGGGCTTACTGTGTAGAAACAGATTCAGTTATGTGATATATACAAAAGAAGATGGGATTTCTGTTTTTGAGGAGATTACACAAAACCTAAATGCAGGGATGGGAAGGAAGCTGGTCTGTTACACAGAAAGCAGCAAATATCCCTTTGGATATACTTCATTGGTCAGGGTAGTGGGCACCCCAGAAAGAGAAGTATCATCTGAAGCTGGAGACCTCAAACAGGAACTCAAGGCGGGCTGAGGTTGTATTCGAAGCTAGGAGCACGGCACCTGGCTACCTTAAGCTCTCTAAGTGTGTTGTTACAGAGACTCTGGTCTTCCATGTAGTTACCTATCATCCCCTGTTTACAAAGAGAATCTTATTTTTCTTCTGGGTTTCTGTTATGGGATAGACACTTCCATTTGATTTGTAAAGAGATAAGGTCTCCCTTTGTGAGGAATATGAGACCAACTGACAACCGGTCATGGAATGTTGAACTTTCAACTCTGAATCTCTTCTAGTCTGTAAGAAATGAATCAAATCATTGCAAACTTCAGCACTTTAACTACTATTAGAAAGAAGTGACATGCCATTGACCTCAGTTTTTCTCTGCACGTGTGTGTACCTCTTCCTCAACCGCCCATATAGTTGAGATTCAAAGTACAAGGTCTGTTCAAATGTTAATGTCCTATGACATTATGATTCTCAATATTTAAAATCTGGTATGACACAAAATACAGTCCTACTCATCTTGTGGTGGTGATGACATCTAAAATATACAATTCCCTTGGGCTTAAACAGACACACCATAAAGGTATATTCAAAATCACAGCAATTTCACAATTGCAGGAGGTCTGAACTACTTTTCTTTCATTTAGACAGTAACAACCAAAAAGAAAACGACAGCAGTTCTTCACTGGCAATTCTTATGACTGAAATTTAGATATACTAGCTATATACATGGAATCTGCACAGTTGCAGTGAAGCAGTTTTCCTTCATTGGATCACATTCTTTGGGGCAGCTTGTCATCTGCCACGTGTCTAAAAAGATGCCATTACTAACTCTCGCATCCCATATCTACTGGTCTCATTTTCTCTAATGCACATAGGCATTCTCCATGTACCAGCAAGGACGGTTGCTGATATCATCAGGTTTCTATATATTTTGGCTCAAGTTCCAAGAGGAATTGAGAGTTATCTTTCATCCTCCAATGCAGAAAATTCCAATGGAGAATTCTAACTGGCTCAACCTGTATCTCATATCTCTTTGTGGGTGATCCCATATTAGTTTATTTTTAGCCTAGCTTTCTTTCCATACACCCATGCCGTGCCTGAAGGTGAGGACAGAACACTGAGTTTGATCATCTACAGCAACTTGGGAATACAGTGTATGTTCCAAAGGAAAGCACATACCATTTCCAGGAAGAAGAAGGAAAAGTATGCTAGGCAGACAAAATTTCTAGGACACATCCTATACTGATTAGGTGACACATATATCAAAATGGTGTTTAATGAGTTGATAAAGAGATACTCTGGCCTTGTTTAGTCTTCTTTTCCAAATTCTAATCTTCTTAAGAGCACTTCATAGTGAAAAATATCATCTCTAGCTTTATGTACAAATTTGCTGATCATTGATGGCTATGATCTATGCAACACTTGACAGGCTCACACAGAGACACAACAAATACACCAGTGTAAACTGGCTTTGTTGAATTTTCCTTTATTTAAGCTATGAATCTCGCTTCTACTGAAAGCAATAATTGAGTTAAAATTTTATAAGTGTTTAGTTTTGTCTTAAACATGTTCTTTATTCTTGTCAAGTAAGAATAAAATGACCTAGAAGAGCACATTACCTACTTTAATAAAACCTGAGCCAATCATATTCCAGATGATGTTTGCTAGTTACCAGAAAAAAAAAGAAAAACAAATACACACCTCAAGGTTGAGCCCTAAATGGCATTATACTTCCCTTTATGAAAGCACCACGGAAGGACCAGCCAGATCTGTCTGGCTTTCTGAACAGTCTACTACCTTAATGATGAGATGTGAATAATATCAGTACAGCTCTCCACCCTTGGTCATACCCTCAAGCAGGACATTCAACCTTCTCTGCACTTTAGAATCACCCTGGGAGTTAAAAAAATGCTTTGGGCCCAATTCCAGACTCAATTCCTGGAGAAGAGCTTGGACCTTAATAATTTTAATAAATCTGTGGTTCCAATGTGCACGAATGAGAACCACTAGCCTAGTGTTAAGGACTTGAAATCAAATCACCAGCTCAAATGCAGACGTGTCACCTGAGATGGTTAGTACAAAAAGCTAATGTGTGCTAAGATCACTTGTCATTTTCAACTGGGGGCAATTTCCCTCCCCTAGGGGACATTTGGCAATGCCTGGAGACATTTTTGATTGTCACAACTTGGGGATGCAATTGGCATCTAGTGAACGGAGGCCGGTAATACTGCTCAACTCCTAAACTGCACAGGATAACCCAGCACGCACAGGAAAGAATTATCCACCCAAAATGTCAATAGTGCTGAGGTTGAGAAACAATGCCTAAGCCAGAAATAAAAGATTTGGGACAGAAGACAGAAATTGAGGAGTATGAACTGCTTTCCTGGAAGAGAGGACACCAATAATGTGTTGAGTGTCCTTGCGAGCTACCAGGCAGCATGAAGTGCTGCAGATTTCTTAAGACAGATTGGAGGGGGACTGAAAGGGGTAAAAGAGCTGAAAACTTTGCAAAGTTTTTGGTTGTTACTGTCTAAATAGAAGGCACCCAGACTTATGTAATGGTTGTCCTGGCTCTCAACCAAACTATCAACGTTACAGATGCAAAAAATCAATCAATACATTTGTAAATTTGCATTACAAATTTCAATTTCCAAATAAATCCAGAACTTCTAAGTTGTTATGCAGAAGAAATTACGTCAAACTAATGATAATTGCTTTGTAAGTTTAGATTACTGAAATGGTAGACTTTATTAGCTCTTTCCTTTGGAAGGAGGAGAGCCTTCTTTCCACACACACACACACACACACACACACACACAAACACACAAACACACACAACGCTGGCTGCTCTAGAGATTCAAATCATGCTTGGTACAATGGATCTAGCATCTTTCCTTTTATCTAATTTAAAAGTTCCTTGCTATTTCTTCAACTTGAGCAAAATTGAGCAACTCTTTTCTTTTTGCTCTTTGATCTAGGAAAGTAAGCAAAGACTCATGGACCAAACTACTAATGAAGACATGCAAAACCTAGACCACAGAAGTCGAAAGCTAAATGGAGATGAAAGTCACCAGATGGTTATCAATGGTCTGACAAAACTGAGGTCAATATCCCTGCATTTACTCAATTCATAAACAGAAAGCATCAGGCGTGTTCCTCACTGTGTGCTACCATCAGGAGGGGGGTACATAAAAAAGGAAATCTAAGTTTTGCCTTTCCAAAATGGCCCAAAAGTACACCAAATATTAATGATGATTGTTTCCAGGTGATAGAATTGGGGATGACTCAATTCCTACTTTACACTTTTCTATGCTCTCCTTATTACAAGGAACACAAATTAGCTTTTTAATAATTTCATAAAGGGAAATACTAAGCATCTCATAATTCTTTCATGAAATAAGTTTCTGTGGGAATATAATTTAATAGAGCCTAGATTTAAACAAATCATATATACATCATGTAAAGTAGAATCACAGGAGCATCCCAAAAGATGGACAATTGGAATACTGTTTTAAAAGAGGACCTAAAACCCATTCCAAACATTAAGAGACCATTAGGTCTCAGGTACATCCTGCCATAGGGCAGAGGCCCCTCCCCAGGACTGGGAGGTATGTGTATCAAGTCCTTCTTCCCCAACCTCTCCTCTCTTGCTTCACCCATTTCCAATACTCCAGTCACGTGTAATTCTCCCAACCTGCCGATTCCATCCATGTCTCTCACTTCGTTAAAAACTCAGCTTGAGACCTCCTTCAGGGGAAACCATCTGAAATATTTCGACATATGGGGGAGTCAAACTCAGAGAAATTTCAAGACAAGGACCCATGCTTTTAAATAATCTAGATCTTGCTTCCAAGAATGACCCTAACTGAGAATAACAAAAACAACAACAATAAAAAGCAACAAGGAACTCACAATTCAGCAAAGATTTATCTAAGCTTCAATTTTGGGAAGACTGAATGAAAAGCTCCACCTACTTCTACCCACAGACTCTTATTTTGGCCTGCTCACTACATATGTGTTAAGGTTGTGCAGGTTCCATTCTTATTTAGCGTAGCACTTTTAAAAATACACACACTCATACTCATGATTATACCTGATTGTTCCAACTACCGGCCATTCCTAATTCTGGTTCCACACCAGAATAAGCCAGAGAAAAAAATGAAATTACCAACGCCTCAACTCCACTGCAGAGCATTTAATCAGGCTTGTTGGGAGAGGGACCTGGACATGGGTTTGAAAAGTTCCCCAGGTGATGATGATGTGTAGTCAGTGCCCAGAACCACTGCGCTAGGGCATAAAATATTAGGGTCTAGAAGCTACCCTCTGTTTCTATCTTCTCCACTACTACTTTTAATCCCATGTCTCGCTACACAGCACACACATCAAGACAAGCATGTGACATGCTTTAAACATAGACTTGTTGACTTGGTTTGGCTATAATGGTACAGGTCATAAGTTATTTTTCAATGCCCCACACCTAAGAAATAGGGAAAATAATGGCCAAGAAGAATGCTCACCAGAAATGGGGGCGAGGGGTACTGCCCAAAGTTATGATGGAGGTAGTGAAAAGAAAACAATGGATGAATGCTTCAGTTGCAAAGGAGACCCTCCTTTGCAAAAAAAAAAAAAAAAAAAAATTTTTAGCGTTTCTTATTATTTTATATTGAGTTGAATATTTGACTCAACACTTTTCTACATACAAAACACAAGTCTCTTGAAGGGTTCTTCATAAGTGCATTACAGAAGAATTTAGTATGTCATAAGCACTTAAAGATTTGACATTCAACTCATTTATTTCAGATCTCCACAAGGATCAAGCACCCAAACCATTCTGGAGGGGCTCCCCAGGCTTCTTCAGCTTTATGATATATGAAACTCCAATTATTCTTGACTCTAGGTCCCTGTCATAGATGCAAAGAGCCTTTGAATTCTGAAAGCCCTTTCTTTTGCTATAAGCAAAAGAAAAATCATGCTATGAGCCCAGCAGAGCACAAGGGAGTGGGCCAGTGCATCACAAACCATGTTCTTTTTTATCTTCCACTAAGCCCTTGAGAAGTAGGGCACCTCACAAGACTGCGGACCAAGCCTTTCTTATATTAGGGTAAGTCTGTGAGCATAGCTTTTCTGGGCCAAGCTGAGAGCCAGGAAGTCACTGCCTTTGGTGATTTAATCATCCTAGCTTTGGAGTTGCACATAAAGTCATGTCAGTAGGTGACAGCAGGAGGCAAGACAAAAATTTGGTTGTTCTCCAGTCTGAATAATGGGCTGCAATGGAACCTCATCTCTAGCGAACCCAGTATGATAAAAACAAGTGCTGCTGCCACTATGGGATGATTCAATTCAGCAAGAGTTGAGCTCTTAAACTCTAGTAATCTCTCAAGGAGTCCTGGTCCTTGAAAGTTTACCTACCGAAATATTCTACATGGTGCGCTAGTAATCCAAAGACCCCATGAGTCCATTCAGCACACACTGTTTTTTCTTTAGGATGAAAAAAAGCCCCATAGAGCCTTTCTTCGAGATTTTGTGACCCCAGAAATTTAAATAGATTATTTTTTTAGGTTGACTGGCAAACCCCTCACAAGCATTTCCAAATAAGGAAATGTTTTTACTTTATAGAGATTTAATTCTAACAAAGAAAATAATAAATTGAAGACTGTATCCTACCCTAATCAAAATAAGCATTTGGAGAAAATGATCCTTTGCTAGTACGTGGGAAACAGTTACATCACAGTTGAATTTTTCTTTACAGACTTTAATCATGAGCATTAAGACCATCCAAGCATCTTCTAAGTTAGGTGCTGGAAGAGGAGACTAGGGAGACAAACGGAGGATAAAAGGCAGGACAGAGTACCACTTTTAGCCTGTGGCATGGCCATGTGAATGCTACTCCAACTTCCTGTGCTTCAGTTGTACCAATATTACGTGGAATTAATTCTTGCTGGAAATAAACAATCACTATTGAACTCTCTGCTTTCAGGCTTTCCCCTGGAAAGGTTTCCCCATTCCTATGTCACCATGTAGTTTGGAGATGGCTGTCTTTTCCCTGTGTCATCACACAGCCCTCCCTCTGTGTCTGTGTCTTAATCTCCTCCTCCTATAAGGACACCAGTCTTATTGGATTAGAACTCCTCCTAACAACCTCATTTTAATTTAATTACTGCTTTATAGACCCTTTCTCCAAATACAGTCACAGTCCGTGGTACTAGGAGTCAGGACTTCAACATATGACTTTGGTGGGGACACAATTCAGTCCACAATGATACTTAGTGCGTTTAGCTCCACTCTACTATTCTTTAGAGTAAGATCTAAATAAATACAAAAATCTTGGTAGAATGAGGTACATTTTCTACCTTGGATTTGTTCTCCTCTTCCCTTTCTTTTCTTCATACTCAGCCCCCCAAACCACAGTTTATCAGAACATTCTAAGTCACCTTGGACAGTTTTAGTTTGGGTTAAAATTTGTTTTTAAAGATTAATCCTTCTCTCGTGGCTTCAGGGTTCTGGATTTTAGCCTCTGGACAGCATATTATTAAGGCTTTTATTTGGCTTTTGACATTTATCTAGCATGATACACCTTTAACTGTCAGCTTACTGTGCATCAAACCAAAGGTTATATTTGCCCTTATAAATTCCCCGCTCAAGCCTTTGCTTCCTTTCTCCTGCAGCAAAGCAGGGAGGAAAAAGAGAAAAAGATCATGTCCATGTCTGAGCATGAGCAACATGGATTTCAAGAGTAGTTCTCCCTCAGCAAAGAGATTTTAAAGTTCTAAGTGGCTTTTTCTCTTTGAGAAGATGCTCCCTCTACCACCCTTCACGCTGGTCCACTGCTAGATGCCTATGGAACGTGTTACACTGAACTTTAAGCTGCGTCTCATTTAATAACTTGACATCTGATTTTAACTGGAATTCCTTTTTTTTTGTGTGGTATGCGGGCCTCTCACTGTTGTGGCCTCTCCCGTTGTGGAGCACAGGCTCCGGACGCGCCGGCTCAGCGGCCATGGCTCAGGGGCCCAGCCGCTCCGCAGCATGTGGGATCTTCCCAGACCGGGGCACGAACCCATGTCCCCTGCATCGGCAGGCGGACTCTCAACCACTGCGCCACCAGGGAAGCCCCTGAACTGGAATTCTTTAAAATAGTTTGATGTTGCTAAATTTCCAGCCCATAAATGAATATAACTAAAAAGAAGTGTTATAGATTATGGGGTTGGGCTGTCTGGGAACATTCTCTGAGATGGGCATACAAAAGATCTCCTGGGATGGAAAAAGGACTAGAAGAAGGAAATCTGGCAGATCATCATGCCCACCTGACAAAGTCAGACCAGTGGGGAACTCTGGCGTAAAGATCTGTCAGAGGAGTCTTGTGCTAGGTGGAAGTGGCTTTGCACCACCATCTTGCTGAGTTACTGATGGGGACCAGCCTGAGAAGGGGTGAATTCAGCTACAACCGCCTTGCTCAGTCATTGACTGAAGGCTTCTCAAAACATGATACATGGGCTTCCCTGGTGGCGCAGCAGATGAGAGTCCGCCTGCCGATGCAGGGGACACGGGCTCGTGCCCCAGTCCGGGAAGATCCCACATGCCACGGAGCGGCTGGGCCCGTGAGCCATGGCTGCTGAGCCTGTGCATCTGGAGCCTGTGCTCCACAACAGGAGAGGCCACAACAGTGAGAGGCCCGCAGACCGCAAAACAACAACAACAACAACAAAAAAAACATGATACAAACTCTGGTGGATTCTGGCAACTAGAGTTTGTCAGCTAAGGACATTCCACACAGATGGACAGCATGTCCTTTCTCAAAGGGGAACCTGGGCTGTGTAACTCTGTGTCTGCCACACATGCCTTTGGAAAAAAGATCCAAAATGATGTCTTATTTTTGTGTGTATGTTTACAAATGGTGATCACATTACTTATTGTCCAAAGTATGACCTTCTGAGAGTAAAAGGAGTGGATATTAATAATTACACCAGGACTACAGGCACACATAATCACTCTAATTATACACCTGTCTACCTTTATGACTCACAAACATCTGTCTTCACTCCTAGGAGACTCACTCACGCATCCATCACAATTAACTTCCTCCATATTTACTTAACACTTACTATTTATGAAAAGATCAAAGGTGGACAGGCTCTGGAGACCGTGTTAAAGGAGCACGTATGAAAAAGCAGATGTGTTAGCGTGCCCCTCTCCTCCCTTTTCCTACTTTAATGATGCTGTCAGAACTCACTTAAGCATCCCAGCTCACTGATTCTCAGCCTGGAATCTGTATGGGCCCTTAGAGGTCCTGTAAAGCAGATCACTAAGGACCCATACAACTTAGACTAATTCATTTCTTAATTTTCTGTTTTCATTTTCATGTGTATGTTGGGGGCAGGGCAGGGGGGGTGATGATATTTTGTTTATCCTCAGTCTATGTTAGAATCACTTGCTAAAGTGACCAATTTCAGACTCCTGAAGTGTTGATATGTGTAATTTTAGTCCAAATTAGATCAGTTTTTTCAGGACTCAATAGAAACGTTACCAATCTTAATCTTACTCATTGTTGCCTAGGTACTCAGTGTATTTGTTTGTCTACAGGAGGCCAGTCTATCTTTCCAGTCCATTACTATTTCTGGAAAAGAGGAGGGAGAGGGAAGAGGAAAGGCACATGCCTTTTTAGATCTGTTTTCTGAGCCAGGTAACTTCCCTTTCTCTTGGCTCTAAGAACCGGGATGCCTTTTTTAGCCAGTCTTCTCAGAGAAGGAAAAGGATCAGATGAGATAACTGTATTCTCGTTTCTCTATTGCCCTGAATCTCTAAAGCATCCTTGGGAAAAAGTAGAGAGCCTTCTCATCTGTGCTTCCTAGCCATGCATAGTCATTTCTTTACCTATCTACTGGACTATGAGTGGCAGCAAGCTCTATTTGAAAGTTCAAGGTCCAGCTGTATTACCTCACCAGCTCTGTGATATTACTTACCTATTTAACCTTGCAGAACTTCAATTTTAATTATGTGAAATCTCTTTAAGGCATACATTTTATGACCATTAAATGATATAAACTTTGTGTTTGGTTAGTATTACAGTCAGTGGCACCCAAGAGAAAACCCTACTGCAGTAATTTAAAACACAGACATTTATTTGTCTCACACAGAGATAGACAATCTGGGATGGCAAGACAGCTAAGCATGTTACCTCTGATCCTGGGCCCTTCTGGGTTCTTGCACTGCCATCCTTGCTGTTGGTTTCTGTTGTCATGACATCAAGATGATTGTTTCACCTCAAGCACTGATTCACTGCTCTGGCTAAAAAAGGAAAAAAGCAAAATGTCACAGGGGAAAATAACAAAGATGCATGTCTGCTGAGTCTCTCTCTTTAAAAAACAATTGTCTGGGAAGCCTAACCTAGCAACTTCTACTTATATTTCATTAGCCTCATCAGGACATTTGGCCCCCTTTGGCCTCAAAGGAGTCTGAGGAAAAGGATGCTTTAACTGGGCACATGGACACCTTGAGCAAAATAAGGGATCTAGTAATAAAGCAGAGGAGACTGGATATCCACAAGTCATCTATCATACTGTATAAAACACATAGCGTAATGCCTGCACAGACACAGTTTATCCAGACCTGCCTCATTATGGAAAGTATAATCCTACCACCCCACCTATGAACTTTTTCTCATATTTTTCTACTCACAGGACTATCCTCTCACTCCCTCTTTTCTGTCAAACAAACATCCATAGACTTTTTAAAGTTGAAAAGCATCGTCAATCATGTGGCCCAATTTCACAAAAATTCTGAGACCCAGTTTGTACATCACAACTGGTTCCGCTCATCCACCTAAATCCAGTACAACTCACACTGTTCCAACTATTACTTGCTGGTCACCTCACCCTGTAATTGCAATTCCTTCTTCTGAATGCTGTATTTAAAACTGATCCTTTTTCATCTACTGTAGACTTAAAATATCATTTATTTAAAAAATAATATTACTCTTCTTTACCCCTGTAGTCAGCCCCAGCGACAATCGTGCCCCTCCAAAGCGGCCCCTGCTCCAAAGGTCCAGCCCTGCCCCACCCAGCAGGTGGTCTTGGCCGGCACCGGCACCCCTCCAAACTGTCTCCCACTCTGGGGTGGGAGCAGTGCTGCACTACCACACCCGCCACAGTCAGAGCCAGGCCTCACAGCCAGCTGGCCTGAGGGTCAACCCCAACCGCCAGTGCGACCACAGCAATTGTGGCCCAATTACAACAGGTGGGCACATGCAGTCCACTCGGGGGGACACCCCAGAGCACCTGCATCTGGTGACCACAGGGGTCTGTGCCACTGAGCCTCACAGGATACCTTCATCATAAGACCACTCTTTCAAGACTGGAAAACTGATAGCTGATACACTGAACACACAGAAAGAAAACACAGAGAGTTAGGTAAAATGAGGAGACAAAGGAACACCTTCCCAAGAAAAGAACAAGACAAAACCTCAGAAAAAGAACTAAATTAACCAGAGATAAGCAATTTAGAAGATAAAGTGTTCAAGGTGATAGTCCTAGCAACGCACACCAGCTCGGGAGAAGAAGAGCTGAACTCAGGGAGAACATCAACAAAGAGAAAATGTAAAAAGGAACCAATCAGAACTGAAGAATATGATGACCGAAATGAAAAATACACTTGAATGAATCAAGCGGATATCAGAGGATGCAGAAGAACAGATCGGCAATCTGGAAGGCAGCGTACTGGAAATCGCCCAATAGGAACAGGGAAAAAGAAAAAAGAATTTTTAAAAACGAGGACAGTTTAAGGGACCTCTAGGACAACATCAACACACTAACATTCACATTGTAAGATTCCTTAAGGACAACAGAGAGAGAAAGAGAAAGAAAACCTGTTTGAAGAAGTAATGGCTGAAAACTTCCCTAACCTGGTAAAGGAAACAGACATTCAAGCACAGAAAGCACAGAGAATTCCAATCAGGATGAACCCAAAGACACTAACACCAAGACACATTATAATTAAAATGTCAAAAGTTAAAGAAAGATTCTTAAAAGCAGCAAGAGAAAAACAACTAGTTATGTACAAAGGAACCCCCTCCCCCACCAAGACAGCTGATTTTTCAGCAGAAGCTTTACAGGCCAGAGGGATTGGCATGATTTATTCAAAGCACTGAAATAAAAAACTTACAGACAGGAATACTCTAGCCAGCAAGGTTGTCATTCAGAACTGAGGGAGAGATAAAGAGTTTCCCACATAAGCAAAAGCTATAGGAGTTAATCACCACTAAACTAGCCTTACAAGAAATGTTAAAAGGACATCTTTCAATGGAAAAGAAATGGCCAAGGGAGACGCAAGAGGGAGGAGATATAGGGATATATGTATAGCTGATTCACTTTGTTATAAAGCAGAAACTAACACACCATTGTAAAGCAACTATACTCCAATAAAGATGTTAAAAAATTTTTTTAATTAAAAAAAAGAAGAAAAGAAAAGAAATGGCCATAACTAGAAACAAACAAAAAAAATATGAAAGAAAAAATCTCACTGGTGAAGGCAAGCATACAGTATAGGTAGTAGATCAACCACCTATAAAGTTAGTATGAAGGTTAAAAGACAAAAGTAGTAAAACCAACTATGCATAAAATAATTAGTTAAGTGATACACAAAATAAAAAGATGTCAAAACAATAATGACATCAAAAGCATAAAATGTGGAGGGGGAGCAAAAATGTAGTGCTTTAGAATGCACTTGAACTTAAGCAACCATCAATTTAAAATAGACAGTTGTATACATATGTGGTTATATATGAACCTCATGGTAAACCACAAACCAAAAACCTATAACAAATACACAAAAAATAAAGAGAAAGAAATACAAATGTAACACTAAAGAAAATCATCAACTCACAGGGGAAGAAACCAAGAGAAGAAAGGAACAGAGAAGAGCTACAAAAACAACCAGAAAACAATTAACAAATGGCAGTAAGTACATACCTACCAATAATTACTTTAAATGTAAATGAACTAAATGCTCTAACCAAAAGACACAGGATGGATTGAGCAACATCAGGATCATGGTGGCCTGACACACTCCCTTTGTCTCTCCCGTTCAAATCTACAAGTAAAACATCTATAACTCAACAAAGGTTTATCTGCCCAACACACCAGGACACCAGAGAGATCCATACCTATGTACACCTGAAGGTGGATGTACCAGAACACACAGAGGAGGTGAAACTGGGGGAACAGCAGAGGTGGTGCCTATGCCACTGATCGCTGAGCCAGCTGCCCAGAGAGCTCAGTAGCAGCAGAGGAAGCAATGCATAAAACGCCAGCTTCCTGGAGCAGCACCCGTAGCCACAGGGATCCGAGCAGCAGCAGCAGTGGGGCCTATGACTCTCTCCCTCCAGCTACAAAGGCACATGCTAACTGGACAACCCCAGACGTAGCAGAGGCACCTGCAACCCCAGCTTTCCCTTCACACTCACCCTCACCCTCACAACAATGGCAGTGCCTGTGACTCAAGCAACTCTGGATGCAGTGGAGGCGCCCACCATTCAATGCCCCAGGTAGCAACACCAGTGGCACCAGTGACACTGATAGCAGCAAGGCACTAGCAACCCCAGAGGCACAAGCAGTGACAATGAGGGCACCAGACAACACCCCTGGCAGAGGCAGAGGCCATAAAGGGTGGAAAGCACTGATGCTTACATATAGCCAGAGGCAGTTCAGGTAAGGGAAACAAAAACTTGTGCTGTAGCGCCACCTACTGAAAAACACAAGAAAGGCTTCTAATTACCAATCTGTTGAATTGTTAGAATGAAGTAATAAAAGCTTTACCTAAAGAAACGTCTTTACTACTTCAAATTTGTCAGCAGAGGAAAAACTCATCAAATACCAGGAGAAACCACAGTAACACATTATAACAAAAAGAAAATAACAATTCTCCAGAAATCAAACATAAAGTCACAAAATATTATGATCTAATTGATAGAGAATTCAAAATAGCTGTCATGAATAAACTCAATAAGCTAGGATAAAACCCAGAAAAGCAGTTCCATGACCTCAGAAATAAATTAATGAACAGAAGGAAAACTTTACCAGAGAGATTAAAACTCTAAAAAAAGAACCAAACAAAAATTCTGGAGATGAAGAATTCAATAAATGAGATGAAGAATTCATTAGAAAGCACTGGAGGGACTTCCCTGGTGGCACAGTGGTTGAGAATCCACCTGCCAGTGCAGGGGACATAGGTTCAAGCCCTGGTCTGGGACGATCCCATATGCCGTGGAGCAGCTACACCCATGCACCACAACTACTGAGCCTGCGCTCTAGAGCCCATAAGCCACAGCAACTGAGCCCACATGCCACAACTGCTGAAGCCCGTGTACCTAGAGCCCATGCTCTGCAACAAGAGAAGCCACCGCAATGAGAAGCCTGTGCACCACAACGAAGAGTAGCCCCCGCTCGCTGCAACTAGAGAAAGCCCGCGTGCAGTAATGAAAACCCAATGTTGCCAAAAATTAATTAATTATTTTAAAAAAGAAAGCATTGGAAATAGAGCACACCATACAGAAGAAAGAATTAGTGAGCTCAAAGATAGAATTCTAGAAATTATATGGGCAGAAAAGAGAGAATTAAGATCTAAAAAAAAGAAGAAATCCTATGAGAACTATCCCACTCCATTAAAAGGGCAACATAAGGATAATGGATATCCCAGAAGGAGAAGAGACGGAGAGGGGATCAGAGAGTTTATTTACGAAACAAAAGCTGAGAACTTCCCAAACCTGGGGTTAGAAACTGGATAGACAAATCCATGAGGCTAAGAAATACCTAATTATCTCAACACAAAAAGACCTTCTCCAAGATGCATTCTATTAAAACTGTCAAAAGTCAATGGCAGGGCTTCCCTGGTGGCGCAGTGGTTGAGAGTCCGCCTGCCAATGCAGGGGACGCGGGTTCATGACCCGGTCTGGGAAGATCCCACATGCCGCGTAGCAGCTGGGCCCGTGAGCCATGGCCGCTGAGCCTGTGCATCCGGAGCCTGTGCTCTGCAACAGGAGAGGCCACAACAGTGAGAGGCCCGCGTACAGCAAAAAAAAAAAAAAGTCAATGGCAAAGAATTTCAAAGACAGCCAGGGGGAAAAACAACAGCAACCTTCAAAGGAAACCCCATTAAGCTCTCAGCAGATTTCTCAGCAGACACCCTACAAGTTAGGAGAGAGTGGAATGAAATACTCACGATATTGAAAAATGAAAACTTTCAGTCAAGAATACCCTATCCAGCAAAGTTATCCTTCACATATGAAGGAGAAATAAAGGCTTTCTGAGACAAACAAAAGTTGAGGGAGTTAATCACCACTAGACCTGCCTTACAAGAAATCTTGAATCTACCTGAAATGAAAACACAAAAGTACACAAAACTTAGAGTAATATAATAAGTAGACATACAGAATCAGAAAACTGCAACTCTATATCAGAATATATTGCTAAACAGCTAAGTATAGCATAAAAGTTAAAGAGAAAAACACAGTAAAAACTGACAAAAGCTACTTCAATTTGGAAATAAACTCACAACGTTTAAAGGGATAATTTGCGACAAATTACATAAAGAAATGTAAAAGGGGAAGAGGAAAAGGACAGAACTATTACAGGCAAATGAAGATAAGATGACATTAGCAGAAAAAGGACCATTTCATTTTTAAGACTTTTTACAAAAACCTCATGGTAACCACAAAACATAAATCTAGAGCAGACACAAAACACACAAAAAAGAGAAAAATGAGAAAAACATCACAGAAAATCACGAACACAAGGAAAAAGAAACTGGAAGTATAAAGCAACCAGAAAACAGAAGATAAAATGGCAGTACTAAGTTCTCATCTATCAATAATTACCCTAAACGTAAATTGATAGAATTCACCAATCAAAAGACAGAGAGTGGCTGGTTGGATTAAACCAACTACATAGTGTCTCCAGGAGATTCATCTCAGCTCTAAAGACAAAAGGCTGAAGGCGAAGGGATGAAAGATGATACTCTGGGCTTCCCTTGTGACACAGTGGTTAAGAATCTGCCTGCCAATGCAGGGGACACCGGTTCCATCCCTGGTCCAGGAAGATCCCACATGCCACAAAACAACGAAGCCCGTGCACAATTACTGAGGCTGTGCTCTAGAGCCTGTGAGCCACAACTACTAAGCCCGCGTGCCACAACTACTAAAGCCTGCACGCCTAGAGTCCATGCTCCACAAGAGAAGCCACCGCAATGAGAAGCCAACGCACCACAACAAAGACCCAAGGCAGCCAAAATTAAACAAAATAAATTTATATAAAAGATAACACTCTAAGAATATTTCAGCCAAAAGAAAACAGGTGTAGCCATACTCATAGCAGACAAAACAGACTTCAAGCTATGAATGGTAACAAGACACCAAAATGGATATTGTATACTCATAAAGGGGTCAATTCATCAAGAAAACATAATAGTTATTAATATATATGTACCTAACACAGAAGTATCAAAATATATAAAGCAATTATTAACACTCCCAAAGGTAGAAATTGACAGCAACACAATAATAGTAGGGGAGTTTAACACCCCACTTACATCAATGGATAGATCTTCCAGACAGAAATTCAACATGAAAGTATTGACTTTAATGAAACATCAGACCCAGTAGACTTATTAATAGATGTATATAAAACATTCCATGCAAACAGAGCAAAATACACTTTCTTCTCACATGCACATGGGATGTTCTCAAGGATAGACCATATATTGGGACACAAAACAATGTGCAATAAATTTAAGAAGACTGAAATCATATGAAGCATCTTTTCTAAACACAATGGTATGAAACAAAAAAAAATGAACTGTAAGAAGAAAACTGGAAAAATCACAAATATATGAAGACTGAAAAACATGCTACTGAACTACTGGAGCAGTAAAGATATCAAAGAAGAAAACTTTTAAAACTTGAAGTGAAAATGAAAATATGACATACCAAAACCTATAGGATGCAGCAAAAGCAGTACTAAGAGGAAAGTACGGTTGACCCCTGGATGACAAGGAGGTTTGTGGTGCTGACACCCAGTGCAGTCTAAAATCCATGTATAACTTTATAGTCAGCCAGCTGTATCTACAGTTCCACATCTGCAGACTCAACCAATTGTGGATCATGTAGTGTTGTAGTACTTAATAAAAAGAATCTGTGCATAAGTGGACCCATGAAGTTCAAACCTATGTTGTTCAAGGGTCAACTGTACACAGCAATACAGGCCTACCTTAAGAAACAAACATACAAAATCTCAAATGAACAATCTTACCATACACCCAAAGAAATTAGAAAAAGAAGAACAAAGCCCAAAGTCAATAGAAGGAAGGAAATAATAAAGATCAGAGTGGAAATAAATGAAATAGAGATTACAAAGACAATATAAAAGGTCAGTAAAACTAAGAGCTCATTCTCTGAAAAGATAAACAAAACTCACAAACCTTTAGCTAGACTCAGTAAGAAAAAAAATACAGAAGGCTCAGATAAATATTATTAGGAATGAAATACGAGAAATGCAAAGGATTATCAGGGAATACTATGAACAGCTATGTGCCAATAAATTGAACAACCTAAAGGAAATACATAAATTCTTACAATCATACAACCTTCCAAGAGAGAATCATGAAGAAACAGTAAATCTGAATAGACCAATCACTACTAAGGAAACTGAAACACTAACCAAAAACCTCCCCCCAAAACAAAAATCTAGGACCAGACGGCTTCACAGGTGAATTCTGCCAAACACTCAAAGAAAAGTTAATACATATCTTTCCCAAACTTTTTCAAAAAAATTGAAGAGGAGGGAACACTTTGTAACTCATTTTACAAGGGCAACATTACCCTGATACCAAGACCAGACAAGGACAATGCAAAAAAAAAGAAAATTATGGGCCAATATCTCGGATGAATATAGATGCAAAAATCATCAAGAAAATGTTAGCAAACTTAATTCAACAAAACCTTAAAAGGATGACACACCATGATTCTATGGGATTTATTCCAGGGAATGCAAGGATGATTCAGCATCCACAAATCAATGTGATACATCACATTAACAAAATAACAATTAAAAATCCTATGATCATCCCAACAGATGCATAAAAGGCATTTGACAAGACTCAATAGCCACTTATGAAAAGAAATTCTCAATAAAATGAGTACAGAAGGAATGTACCGTGTACCTCAAAATGATAATGGCCATATGTGACAAATTCATAGCTAACATCATATTCAATGGTAAAAAACTAAAAGCTATCCCTCTAAGATCAGGAAGAAAGATGTTCACTCTTGCCACTTTTATTCAACATGGTACTGGAAGGCCTAGCCACAAAAATTAGGCAAGAAAAAGAAATAAACATCATCCAGATTGGAAAGGAAAAAGTTAAACTGTCACTGTTTGTGAATGGCATAATTTTATATACAGGAAACACTAGTGACTCCACCATAAAAGTGTTAGAAATAATAAATACAGTAAAGTTGTAGGGTTCAAAATCAACATAAAACAGTCTGTTGCACTTCTATACACTAACAACAAACTAGTGGAACAAGCAATTAAGAAACAATCCCATTTACGATTGCAACAGAAAGAATAAATACCTAGGAAAAAATTGAACCAAGTGAAAGAACACTAAAAACTATAAAACATTGTTGAAAGAAACTGAAGAAGATACAAAAAAATGGAAACATAATATGTGTTCATGGATCAGAAGAATTAACATTGTTAAAATGTCCCTATTGCCTAAAGCAATCTACAGATTCAATGCAGTCAGTATCAAAATCCCACTAACAGTTTTTCACAGAAGTAGAACCCAAAAAATCCTAAAATTTGCATGGAACCACAAAAGAACCAGAAGAGCCAAACCATCTTAGGTACAAAAAAACAAAGCTGGAGGTATCACGCTCCCTGATTTCAAATTATACTACAAAGGTATAGATAGAATCAAAACAGTATGGTATTGGAAAAGCAGACACACAGATCAATGGAACAGCAATGAGAGACCATAAATAAACCCACACATACATGGATAATAATTTACAACAAAAGAGCAAAGAATATAAAATGGAGAAAGGATAGTATCAATAAACTGTGTTGGGAAAAATGGACCTCTACACGCAAAAGAATGAAACTAGATCATTACTTAATACCTTATGCAAATATTAACACAAAATGGATTGAAGAATTAAGTGTAAGACCTGAAACCACAAAACTCCTAGAAGAAAACATAGGCAGTATGTTCTTTGACATTAGTCTTAGCACTGTCTTTCTGGAATGTCTCCCTCAGGCAAGGGAAACAGAAGAAAAAAATAAACAAATGGGACTACATCAAACTTAAAAGCTTCTGCACAGCAAAGGAAATCATCAAAAAAATGAAAAGACAACCTACTGAATAGGAGAAGATATCTGTAAACCATATATCCAATAAGGGATTGATATCCAAATTACATAAAGAAATCACACAATTCAGTATCAGAAAAACCAAATAATCCAATTAAGAAACGGACAGAGGACCTGAAAGACATTTCGCCAAGGAAGACCTACAGATGGCCAACAGACACATGAAAAGATGTTCAACATCACTAGTAATCAGGAAAACACAAATCACAACCACAATGAGATACCACCTGCCAGAATAGCTATTATGAAAAATGCAAGAAATAACGAGTGTTGCAGAGTATATAGAGAAAAGGGAATCCTGTTGGTGGGAATGTAAACTGGTGAAATCACTATGGAAAACGTATGGAGGTTCTTCGAAAAACTAAAAATAGGACTATCATACAATCTAGCAATTCTACTTCTGAGTATTTATATGAAGAAAATGAAAACACTAATTTAAAAAGATGTATGCATCCTCTGTTCATCACAGCATTAGTTACAATAGCCAAAATATGGAAGTAACCTAGGTTCCCATCAGTAGACAAATGGATAAAGAAAATGTGGTGTATACACACACATGCACACACACACACAACGAAATATTACTCAGCCATAAAAAGAATGATATCTTGCCATTTGCAATAATATGAATGGACCTAGAAGGTATTATGCTTAAGTTAAATAAGTCAGAGAATGACAAATACCATATGATTTCATTTATATGTGGAATCTAAAAAACAAAACAGACAAACAAAAAGAAAACAGAAATAGACTCAAAGAATATACTGGTGGTCGTGGCGGGGTGGGGGGTAATTGTCAGGGTGCAAAATAGCCGAAGGGAATTAAGAGATACAAATTTCCCATTATAAATAAGTCACAGGGATGTAAGGTACAGCACAGGAAATATAGTTACTAATACTGTAATAACTTTGCATGGTGACAAGTTATTATAAGTCTAGATGATTACTAGACTTTTCCTGGTGATCAATTTTTAATGTATATAAATGTCGAATTGCTACCTGAAACTAATATAATACTGTATGTCAACTCTACTTCAATTTAAAAAGAACAAAGTGTGATCAATATCTTTTTACTTTTGTCACAATGTTTATATTTTGTAAATACTTATACATTAATTAGAACAAAAAAGGAAAGGCAGTAAATAGACTCGTTCAACACAAACAAGATAGAACATCAAATTTGCCGAGTGTGAAATACAGGAAAATTTCAAATTCCAGGAGTAAAACAAACCTTTATTTCCTTATCTTTTGGAATCCACGTTCGAATTTTCATACATATATATATACACAAAAAGCAATTGTGACATCAGAGGATAACACTTCTTAGTCTCCTGTAAAATCAGAGTAATTCAATTATGACACTGCAGTGACATATTGCTTTCATCCTTACGAAATGCTAACTAAATGGTAAATGAATAAAAAGAATTCATATTTGTATAACTAATTTTCAGTTTTCTAATCTCTCTACTCATGCTGTCCATCTTTTGATATTTATAATCATATTAAAGTTGTGTTCTTATTTACAAACTAGGCAAGTGAGGTTGAGGAAAATGAGGGACTTGCCCAAAGTTACACACTAAAAAAGTGAAAGAGACAGAACTTCTGATTTCACATCTGGTTCTCTTTCTCCCACCTCCCTAATTATTGTCCAACGGGTAAAGAATATTTGTTTGGGGTCAAAACTTTGAGGAGGGTTTATGTGCTGTTTGAAAGAAATGTTTTCCTTTGTCTACTTTTTCCAAATTAGGAATATGAGGGTATTGGGAGGAAAAAACATTTTCAGGTTCAATGGCTTGGCTAAAGGTACAAGGCAATAAATTTGCAATAAGACTCAGGTTTCTAATCTGTACTCTGTAGCTGGCAGAATAGGTGAAATTCATCATGTCACTTACATTCAATTAACTGTTTCAATTTTCTCAAAGAGCAAACCAAGGAAACACAATCACATACTTGTGATTGATACATTGAATTCAAAGCTGATGCTGTTCTTTATAACTCACCCCTAGGCTCACTCACTTCCCTAAGGAAAAGACCTTTGAGTCACATTGGCCTTATTCTGACACCTCAGTCTATAGACTAATAACTGCTGGGATAAACCAAGATCTCTCATTCTATAATCTTCTTAATCAATTCATTTACTAAGTATTCTCTCAGCCATGAATATGATCCCTGAACCATTCTAGGTTCTTAGAATACGTGAAAAAAAAAAAAAATGAGACAAAACCCTAGGCCTGGTGGTGCTTATATCCCTATAGAAGACACAAGTGAAACACATAAAATCTGTCACATGCTACTGTGACTATTATAGTAGCATGTCATAAAGCAAAAGGAGAGAAGAATCTCTTCTGTCCAGTAACCCAGAGGACAGTGAAGAACATACCATCCAAAGAATGGATAGATGTCCTCATGGGTGAAGTCAAGCTATCGTATGGGTTTACAGAAGTAATATTGTATTCAGGTTGCCATAGATGCTGGTAGTGATGGGGATGGAAAAGGAAGACTGGCCCCAACCAAAGTTCTCAATAGCATAAACTAGGGGGCTTTCAAATGACCGGGAGTGTGTCAGATAATCGATGTTATAGCTGGGCGGCATACATTACAGATGAGAAAGAATTACTGCATTAGCTATAGAAAAATCATGGTCTGGAAGTAACTTAAAAATTCCAAGATCATCCCCAGATCTCAACATATGTGTGATATGAGAACATGAAATGTCTCCTATGCAGAATACTGAAAAGGAAGTGGGTCCTTTGGGAGACAGCCGGGTATGTTAAGTCAAGGATTTTGAAGAGAGTGAGGAAAATCTGTTTAAAACTGAATGTGGTTCCCATAGGAAGGAAGCCCATTGTGAAGAATTAGAGGAGAAAAAGCATAGAATAGTATCAGAATGAGTATTTGGCTTAAAGATCTTGTACTATCACCAGTGAACAGGACAAAAAGGATCATGGTGCATGGTTTCTGAGGTTCCAGGACTAAACAGGGTAAGGCTCTGAGTATTGTTGAGGTCATACCAGATGGATACCTGCATATACTATGGGTAAAGTTACAGGAGAGACACCCTGAGCTTAGGATTCCAGAATCTTTTATAATGGGTAATGAGCATGGAGGGAAACATTATCTCTGTCATACTAGATAATAAGCATTCCTGCATTTGCTTAAGAGGAAGACATTACCTCTACCCTCAGAGGCTGTTTGCTTAACATCCTCGAACCAACAGTCTGGACCAAAGGGCAGTCAGTGTCTCTGCTGACAAGACATGCAGAAGCATGAGAGTCCCTTGGAGAATTTTCTCCTGATATTGGTTTGTGACCTTTTCCCTAGGCTCAGGGATGCCTTAGGAGTTACCTTAGATTTAACACTAATTCAAGGGATTTATCAATATACTGTAACCAAGATGAGTGAGAATTGAGCTGAGGTAACCATGTATCATACCAAGTACAAGTACCTCATTGTTGGAACTGTAATCAGTAACTGGTAATCATGAGATGCAGCTGTTTTAGAGATTAAGTACTAGTCATGCAGCCCTGAAGGAGCTGCCCTTTAATAAGATAGAGTAGCTAAAGAGACCCAAGAACTATGGTTTTCCTGAGCTGAGATGGTCTGATCTCACCCAAGTTTGTCTTTTTGTGACCATGCATTTCCCAAGTCTGCAGTGGCTGGAAAATTTTGAAGCCGTGCCTAAGTGCCACAAGGCCATCCCTGGCTGATGCTACTGTGCTATCCTGTAGCCTTTTTGTGTACACTTTCGTAAAGCTGTGTGTAACCCATTGCATCTTGTGAGTGTGAGGGTCAATCTAAACCCCAATGCACAGCTGCTGCCTCAGTAAAGTGGGCACTGCCCTTCACTGAGGGGTATAATCCTCACCCTAACTGTTCAGATTCTGGGAGCTGAATATGAATGCATTATTTTCAATACCGTATCCCTGTCTAATCTAATACTCCACAGTTTTCTGCTTCACTCTGTCTAAGGAACATACAGGCATACCTTGCTTAATGTGCTTCACTTTATTGCGCTTTGTAGATATTGTGTTGTTTGTTTTACAAACTGAACGTTTGCAGCAATTCTGCATCAGATAAGTCTATAGGCGCCATTTTTCCAACACTACTGCTCATTTCATGTCTCTGTGTCACATTTGGTTAACTGTTTTTTTGTTTGTTTGTTTTTAACTGCAGACTCTATCTCACTACTGGTGATTGGTCTGTTCAAATTGTCTCTTTCTTCTGGACTCAGTCTTGGCAGGCAGTATATTTTTAGAAATTTGGTTTTTTTGTTGTTGTTGTTGTTGTTTTGTAGTACGCGGGCCTCTCACTGTTGTGGCCTCTCCCGCTGCAGAGCACAGGCTCCAGACATAAGGGAATATAAGGGAGCATTGGCTAAGTACTGGCAGTTATGTAACATCTAAGAAGTCCAGGAGATTAAGAAAGAGACTGAGTAAAACCTATAGGATGAGAATGTAGACAGAAGGAGAGAGAGAGTTAAGGTTATTCAAGTACAGTTGATGGGGCTGTGGCTGTGATAGTATGTTGGATGCTGTGAACACACATAGATGGAGGAAAATAAGTTAGTACTGAGTGCTTGTTATGTGATCAGCAGAAATACAAAAGGCACAGGGCACACGTGAGTGGTATAAGGTATAGTCATTTTTATCTATATACTACAACTTTGTTGGGGTGCCAAGAATAATGTACATGACATAATTAGAAAACAATCATATCATAGCAAGTGAGTAGCTGCTAACTAAGTGTCGCTAATTTTAATGTGTTGTATGAATTACTGAGAGAGGGAGACGAAGAAGGCTGGAGAAAATCACAAATGTCTTCATGGATGTAGTGTAGGACCTTATGAGACATGGAACTAGTTGATTTGTAATACTTTTACAAGTAACTGATAAACTCAGAATATCAGATATATAAGATACTATATTCTATGAGTTTATCATTTTATAATACTTTTATCTGTATAAAATTTTCCTATACGGTATGTGGCACTCTTTTGAACATTTGCTAAAATTGAATTTTTGAAAGAATTATCCAGTGATTGTAGAACTTTAAAATGGTGGGGACTGACCCAACACAGGTCAGCCTTTTTAAGGAGCAAGATGGATAATCTGCTTGGAGATGCTTGGAGAGTACAGGAGAATACAGAAAGATTTCTCTTGGGAAAATCTGAAAAAGATGCCAAGAAATGCAAATGCATTTAACCCCAGAGACTGAGCATTGGAGCAAACAGGTCAACAGGCATAGGAAGAGAGAGGTGTCCTTTCTATTACCATTTGCTAACACCCACAGTGTCACATCCTTCACCTGAATTTCCATCTCTTTAGTGACCACGACCACCCTGTTGCCTTATAAGTGTCTACTTCAATCACATGACAGGCAATTTAGAATTTTTGTAATTATCTAAGGATTAGCAGTGGAGTAGGCTTTGTGAGTTCCCAACTGAATGCTCAATTTTAGAGCCATAATTGGAAAGATTTCTGGTAATTTGTGGCAGTTGTCTCTAGTGGAAGGAATAGAGGTAATTTTTATTACTTTATTCCTGTGTTAGGTCTTTATAATCCATATTTGGCAGAGGTATGAGATAATCTCTGGCAATGTGCATCTCAGACAAAATTTTTCTTTGTGACACAACTGCAGAGGAGGCTGAAAGTATCCTATCCCGCTACTTATTTATCTTCTCTGAGAATTGTCAGTCATCAGTACTTTTCATACTGTACGACAGAGCTATTGTTGTGTCAGTATGAATCAGTGAAAGTAAGTTTTGCTCCAAATTAACCAGTCTATATTTTTCAGTCTGTGATTGAGTTATTAAATAGGTAATGATTGAATCACTACTAAATCATCAAAAATAAATGAGAAATTGTGTCTGTACTGTGGTGTGCCTTGTACAGACACTCGCAAAGGCACAGATTTTGTTTGCCTTGGTTAAGATTGAACCAAATACCCTGCCTCCCACATACAAAACCAAATGAGATAGACTCCTCCAGTTCTATTGGACGGTAGTAAGAAAGCACTGATACTGAAGCAAACATATGTGGATATGCATCTACTTGCTTAGATGCATGTACGATACGAATAGCCAAGAGTCTATGTTAATGAAAGATTAACCTAGTTTCATACATTTATAGATCAACTTTGATGTGACCAATATTCTAGTCTCTTTGGGAGACCGGGAAAAAAAGAGGTGATAACATTTTTCTCCTATTTTCACTGAATTTTCTTGCAGACCAATTGGATAACAACTGGAATAACAATAAAAATAAAATTTTTTGTTTAAATTTCATAGCAATTTCAGAAGTAAACCATTGAATTTTGAATAGAAAAAAAACAAAGGCACCATCTGTTAATCTTCTATAGAACACTGTCTTTGTAAATCAATGGCACTAGAATCATAAGGCCTAAATTTTAGTCTTGATTCTGATATTATGGAATATTAATCTGCCTTCTGTTTGTACATCTATAAATGTAGGAGTTGGACTATAGTAGTAAATCTTCTGGCATGTTGAGTTACTAAAATCCTTCAGAGCTGTGCTGCTAGATTTTAATGAATATGTGCATTTCACTTTAATACAAATGATGGAAATAGGAGCTTCGTCATAGAAGAAAATGGAGAAGAAATTACTGTGAGTGAAAAGATATGGTCTAATGTGAATATAGTTCAAGACAGAATTTAGGTTTACTGTAAGATGTGACTGCTTTGCCTCTTTAATATTGAAAATTAAATACTTTGGGTGGTAAAAAATTTGTTATAAATAGGTAAACAGTGATAGAGAGTAGCCAGTAAATAGCATAATAACCACTGAATGTTGTTTTTATTTCATTGCTTTTTTATAAGCTTTATTTTAAAAATTCCTGTTCATTTCTTAATCATTTCAGGCATGTTTTTACAAATTCTAGAATTCCACCAACATAAAATGCCTGACCATCACTATCATAGAGGATTTTAAGGTCTCTTTAAAGCTCTTGAATTTGATGATGTTATATGTATCTAATACAGATCAAAAATACCACTTCTGCCCCAGTCCGGGAAGATCCCACATGCCGCGGAGCGGCTGGGCCTGTGAGCCATGGCCGCTGAGCCTGCGCGTCCGGAGCCTGTGCTCCGCAACGGGAGACGCCACAACAGTGAGAGGCCTGCGTGTCGCAAAAACAAACAAACAAACAAACAAAAAAACCCACTTCTATCCAGGATATCCTTCATCAGTGAAGGCAAAAGAAAGACTTTCTCAGAAAATTAAAATCTAAGAGATCTCATTGCCAGCGTATCTGCACTAAAAGAAGTATTTTAAAAGGAAGTACTTCAAGGAGAAAGAGTATGATAAAAGATAAAAATTTAAATCTACAAAAGAAAGAGCATGGAAAATGGTAGCTGTGAGGATAAATATATATTTTTTATTTTTAATCTTTTAAAAAGTTAATTATTTAAAGCAAAAAAACATGTAGCAATGTGTTGTGTGATTTATAACAGATATCCAAGTAAAATGTATTATTCAGTAGCACAAAATATAAAAGTGTACCATTACAATATTTTAATATACCTGAAATGGTGTATTATTAATTGAAGGTAGACTTTGATCAGTTAAAAATGAATTTTGTAAACCCTAGAACAAGCACTAAAAAAATTATGATTCCAATGGTTCAGTCATAAAAAAAGAAAAAAAAGAACTAAGTAAAAGCAAAATAAGTCAGAAAAAGAGAAAAAGAAGGGGCAGATAGGACAAAGAGACAACTAACAAACTCAAAAATTTAAATCCAAACATAAATAATTTAATTAACTATAAATAGCCAAAACCCTAAATAAAAGGCAAAGACTGTCAGATTAGATAGAAATGCAAGAGAGCTCTATACCGCTGACCAACACCCCCCCACATATGTGCACTTTAAATATAAAGACACAATTAAGTTAAAAGTAAAAAGATAGAAAAAAGATACTTTGCAAATGCTAAACAATGTGGAAATGTCTTTTAGTATCACACAAAGTCGGCTTCAGAATAAGGAATATTATTAAGGATAAAGAGGAACAATATATAATGATAATGTTATCAATGCATCAAAAAGACATAACTGTCCGAAATATGTAGGCACCTACAAAAATGCTTCAGAATATTTCAAAATACATATGAAAAAAATCTCAAAGAAGAAATATAGTTGTAGATTTCAACACTTTCTCACTAGCTGGTGGAACAAATAGAAAATCATTAAGTATATAAGATTTGAGCAGTACTGTCAAACAGCTTTGATAAATTACATTTATATGACACTCCACACAATAGAATAATATGTCTATTTTTCAAAAGCAAAGGGAACATTGACCAAGGTAAACCACATTCTGGGCCATAATAAAAATCTCACCAATTAAAAATAAAATCATAAAAGTATGTTTTATGTTTACAAGGAAGTTAAAATAGAAATCAGTAACAGAAGGATACTTGGAAAATCTCTTTGGAAATTAATCATTATACTTCTTCCTAGCCCATGCATCAAAATAGACATAACAATATTTTGAATTGAATAAAAATTAAATATAACATATCAAAAATTATAGAATATGGCTAAAGCACTGCTTAGAAGAATTTTATGCTTATTAAAATCTAAGAAAGTCTCAAATAAATAAGGTGCCACCTTAAGAAGCTAGAAAAAGTTAATTAAATTCAAAGAGAACAGAAAGAGGGAAATAAAAATCAGAAATCAGTGACATTTTAAACTGGATGAGAACTTTTAAATCAAAGAAATAAAAAGCTTGTTCATGGAAAGAATTGATGAAACTGATGAACCACTAACCAGACCAAAGAAGAAAACAAGACACAATTTACCAATATTTGGAATGGGAGAGAAAATAGTACAGATCCTACAGATAGCAAACGTATCAAGGGGATATTATGAATAACTTCAGGTCAATAAAAACGATGTAGATGAAATGGTCAAACTACTTGAAAGACACAAAGTACGAAGCTCATTCAAAAAGAAATAGATAACATGAATCACTCTCTATTATAGAATTGTAGTTAAAACTCTTCCCACAAAGAAAACTCCAGGCCCAGGTGGCTTCACTTGCAAATTAAACCAAACATTTTGGGGGAAAATAATACCAATTCTATACAGGCTATTCCAGAAAACAGGAGAGAAGAAAGCTTTTTTAACTCTAAACCAAACATATTACAAGAAAAGAAATCCACAAACTAACATCCTTCGTGAACCTAGTTGCAAAAATTTTTTACAAAATATTATCAAATAAAACCCAGCAGTATATACAAAGGATGATGCATCATGACCCCATGGTATTTATACCAGGAATACAAAGTTGGTTAACCTTTGAAAATCAATCAGTGGATTTCACTTATATCAACAAAGTAAACACACGCATACGTGCACACACATACATACAAACAGTCATGATCAGTACAATAGATGCATTAAAATTTGTTGACATTGAATACCAACTCACGATAAGAACTCTCAGCAACATACAAATAGAAGGGAACTTATTCTTTCAAAGGACATCCTAAAAACCAAGTATGGCTGACATCCTACTATATATAAAGATTGACTTCTTTTTAAGATTGGGAACAAGGTGAGGGTTCCTGTTCCATCCATTTCTATTTAACATTTACTGAAATTTTTGGCCAGTGCAATAAGGTGAGAAAAAAATTAACAGAAGACACGTGGAACAACTGGAACTCTCATACACTTCTGGTGCAAATGCAAACTGACACAGCCACTTCAGAAAATGCTTTCTTAATTTCTTCCAAGTTTAATCATATACTTATTCTATAACCCAGCAATCCCACTCCTAGGTATTTACCCAAGAGAAATGTAAACTAACATGCACATAAAACCTAGACATGAATATCTGTAGCAGCCTTACCTGTAGTTGCTCCAAATTAGAAGAAACTCAATATCCATCAACTGTGATGGAATAAGAAACTATACTGTATCCATACGTTGGATTACTTCTCAGCAAAAAAAGGAGTGAACTACTTACACACTCAACATCGTGGATGAATCTCAAAAACAATATGTGGGGGGCTCCCCTGCTGGCGCAGTGGTTGAGAGTCTGCCTGCTGATGCAGGAGACACAGGTTCGAGCCCTGGTCTGGGAGGATCCCACATGCCGTGGAGCAACTGGGCCTGTGAGCCACAACTACTGAGCCTGCGCGTCTGGAGCCTGTCCTCCGCAACAAGAGAGGCTGCGACAGTGAGAGGCCCACACACCGCGATGAAGAGTGGCCCCCGCTCGCCGCAACTGGAAAAAGCCCTCGCACAGAAACGAAGACCCAACACAGCCAAAAATAAATAAATAAATAAATAAATTTATTAAACAAACAAACAAACAAACAATATGTGGAGTAAAAGAAGCCAGAAACAAAAGGCAACATGTGGAATTCCATTTATATGACAGTCTTGAAAAGACAAATTTGTAGGGGCACACCATTGTTGCTGAAGTCTGCAGATGGGGTGAGAAGGTTGTCTACACGTATGCATGAAGGAACTGTTCTGGGTGATGAAACATTCTACATCTTGATTTTGGTAGAGGTTTACTGACTGTACACATTTGTGAAAACACATTCTACTCTACACGTAAAGTGGGTGAATTTTGCAATTTGCAAATTATTCAATTATTCCGACTTTATAAATATTTAAAGTAGCTAATTGTTATGAAAATGGTCAGCAAAAGTAAAGTATTGCTACAGTTGAAGTACATATAAATCATTCCATATCTAGTCTGGGTAAGATTAAAAAAATATCTAATAAATTAGATTTGTCAACCTGGGGGCGGAGCGTAGAAAGTCAGTAGCATTCTGGAGGTCCTCGTGAAGTGTATTCTCAATAATGAAGATAGCCTTGGTAATTTATTTGAGTGTTAAATGTTTGAAAAGTGCAGTACTTACTCTGAGGGCTTGTGATTATAATTGTAAATTGAATAAATATGCTTACCTCTCAAAACCCTACTCAAATTACAGTGAGTGGATTTTGTTTTAAAATTTTATTTATTTATTTAAAAATTACAAAAGAAAAACCCACCAAGACCAAGAAAATTATAGTGGACAATAGCAATATACAGTAAAAACTGGAAAGCACATGGCCACTCTTAACAGAGAGCAAAAACCTAAGCTAATGGGACCAAAACCCTAGAAGATGAATGCAGAAAGGCTCAGGTGACACAAGTACCTCTGACATGGTAATGAAGGTGGCAATAAAAATCGTATGATTGGTGGAAAGTCTGTATAAGAACTAGTTTAGCTCTAAAATCCCCTCTTGATGCCCCACAGATGGGCAAATTGTTTTCTCCAATACAGCTGAAGATTGGACATACAGGCATACATCAGAAATATCATGGGTTTGGTTTTAGACCACTGCAATAAAGCAAGTACAGCAAGGTGAGTCACACAAATCTTTTGGTTTCCCACTACATATAAAAGTTATGTTAACAGTATACTGTAGTCTAGTAAAGTGTGCAATAGCATTATGTCTAAAAATAAAAAAACATACCTTAATTAAAAAATAAAAAACAAAATAATTACAATAGTAAAATCAAAGATCACAGATCAAAAATATAATAGTAAAAAAGTTTGAAATACTGCAACAGTTAACCAAGTCTAGGACTGGACTGCTTCACTGCAAAATTCTACCAAACATATAAATAAGAACTTATACTAATCCTTCTCAAACTATTCCAAATAATTGAAGAGGAGGAGACACCCCCAAATTCATTCTACAAGGCCATCATTACCCTGATACTAAAACCAAGCAAAGACACTACAAAAAAAAAGAGAAAATCACAGGCCATCATCTTTGATAAATACAGATGCAAAAATCCTCGACAAAATAGTAGCAAACAGAATCCAACAAAAATCCAAAGGATCACACACCATGATCAAGATGGATTTATCCCAGGGTCACAAGAATGGTTCACCATATGCAAATTAATCAATGTGACACACCACATTAACAAGAGAAAAGACAAAATCCACATGATCACCTCAACAGATGCAGAAAAAGCATGTGACAAAATTCAACATCGATTCACAACAAAAACTCTCATCAAAGAGGATCTAGAGGAAACATATCTCAGCATAATAAAGGCTATTTATGATAAACACGCAGCCAACATGATACTCAGTGGTGAAAAGGTGAAAGCCTTCCTGCTAAATTCAGAAAAAAAGACAAGGATGCCCACTCTCACCACTTCTCCCTAACATAGTATTGGAAGTCCTAGCCACAACAATCAGACAAGGAAAAAAATAAAAATAAAATGCATCCAAATTGGAAGGGAAGAGGTAAAACTGTCACTATTTGCAAATGACAATGATACCCTATAAAGAACCCTAAAGTCTCCATCCAAAAACTATTAGAATTAATGAATTCAGTGAGGATGCAGGATACAAGATTAATATACAGAGATCTGTTTCACTTCTATACACTAATAATGAAATATCAGAAAGATAAACTTTAAATTAAAAAAATCCTGTTTAAAATCACACCAAAAAAACCCCAAAACATAGGAATAAACTTAACCAAGGAGGTGGAAGACCTATAGTCTAGCAACTATAAAATAATGATGAAGGAATTTGAAGATGATTCAAAGAAACTGAAAGATATCCCATGCTCTTGGGTTGGAAGAATTAATATTATTAAAATGGCCATACTACCCAAAGCAATCTGTAGATTTAATCCAATTCCTAGGACAAAATACCTAGGACATTTTTCATAGAACTAGAACAAATAATCTTAAAATTTATATGAAACCACAAAAGACCCAGAATTGCCAAAGCAATCTTAAAAAAAAACAACAAACCTGGAGGTATAATCCTCCCAGACTTCAGACTATACGACAAAGCCACAGTAATCAAACAGCATGGTACTGACACAAAAACAGACACATGCATCAATGGAACAGAATAGAGAGCCCAGAAATAAACCCATGTACTTATGGTCAATTGATCTATGACAAAGGAGGCAAGCATACATTGGGTTGGCCAAAAAAGTTCATTCGATTTTCCATAAGATCTTATGATCTTTTTGGCTAACCCAATACAGTGGAGAAAAGACAGTCTCTTCAATAAGTGGTGCTGGGAAAACTGGACAGCTACATGTAAAAGAATGAAATTAGAACATTCTCTAACACCATATACAAAAATAAACTCAAAATGGATTAAAGATCTTAATGAAGATATGACACCATAAAACTCCTAGAAGAGAACACAGGCAAAAAATTCTTTGACATAAATCATAGCAATATTTTATTGGATCACTCTCCTAAGGCAAAAGAAATAAAAGCAAAAATAAACAAACAGGACCTAATTAACTTAAAGGTTTTTACACAGCAAAGGAAACCATCAACAAAACAAAAAGATAACCTAGAGAATCGGAGAAAATATTTGCAAATGCCATGAATAACAAGGGGTTATTATCCAAAATATACAAATAGATCACATAATTCAATATAAAAAAATCCAATTTACAAATGGGCAGAAGACTTGAATAGACATTTTCCCAAAGAAGACATACAGATGCCTAATAGGCACATGAAAAGATGTTCAACATCACTAATTATTAGAGAAATGCAACCACAATGAGACATCACTTCACACCTGTCAGAATAGCTATAATCAAAAAGTCTATAAATAATAAGTGCTGGAGAGGGTGTGGAGAAAAGGGAACCCTCGTACACTGTTGGTGGGAATGCAAATTGGTGAAGCCACTGTGGAAAACAGTATGATGGTTCCTTAAAAAAAAACTAAAAATAGAACTAGCATATGACCCAGCAAGTCTACTCCTGGGTATATACCAGGAAAAAAAAATGAGAACACTAATTTGAAAAGATACATACACCCCAGTGTTCATAGCAGCACTATTTATAACAGCCAAGACGTGGAAGCAATCCAAGTGCCCATCAATAGACGACTGGCTTAAGAGGATTTGACATATAAACACAATAGAGTATTACTCAGCTATAAAAAAGAATGAAATACTGCCATTTGCAGCAACGTGGATAGAACTAGAGAATATTGTGCTTAGTGAAATAAGTCAGACAGAGAAAGACACATACTATCAACACATGATATCACTTATATGTGGAATCTAAAAAATAATACAAATGAATGTATATACAAAACAGAAACAGACTCACAGACATAGACAACAAACTAGTGGTTACCAGGGGGAAAAGGGAAGGGGTGAGATTAAGGTATGGAATTAAGAAACAAACTACTATGTGTAAAATAAATAAGCAAGAGGATATACTGTGCAATACAGGGAATTATACCCATTATCTTGTAATAACCTATAATGGAATATAATCTGAAAAAATACTGAATCACTATGCTGTACACCTGAAACTAATACAATATTGTGAATTAACTACACTTCAATTTATTAATTTACTTATTTTTAACATCTTTATTGGCATACAATTGCTTTACATTGTTGTGTTAGTTGCTGCTGTTTAACAAAGTGAATCAGCTATACGTATACATATATCCCCACCCTCTTGTGTCTCCCTCCCACCCTCCCTATCCCACCCCTCTAGGTGGTCACAAAGCACCGAGCTGATCTCCCTGTGCTACCTGGCTGCTTCCCACTAGTTATCTGTTTTGCATTTGGTAGTGTATATATTTCCATGCCACTCTCTCACTTCATCCCAGCTTACACTTCCCCCTCTCCATGTACTCAAGTCCATTCTCTACGTCTATGTCTTTATTCCAGTCCTGCCACTAGGTATTTCAGAGCCTTTTTTTTTTTAGATTCCATGTATATGTGTTAGCATATGGTATTTGTTTTTCTCTTTCTGACTTACTTTACTCTGTATGACAGTCTCTAGGTCCATCCACCTGACTACAAATAACTCAATTTCGTTTCTTTTTATGGCTGAGTAATATTCCATTGTATATATGTGCCACATCTTCTTTATCCATTCATCTGTCGATGGACACTTAGGTTGCTTCCATGTCCTGGCTGTTGTAAATAGTGCTGCAATGAGCATTGTGGTACATGACTCTTTTTGAATTATGGTTTTCTCAGGGTATATGCCCAGTAGTGGGATTGCTGGGTCATATGGTAGTTCTATATTTAGTTTTTTAAGGAACGTCCATACTGTTCTCCATAGTGGCTGTATCAATTTACAATCCCACCAACAGTGCAAGAGAGTTCCCTTTTCTCCACACCCTCTCCAGCATGTATTGTGTGTAGATTTTTTGATGATGGTCATTCTGACCGGTATGAGGTGATACCTAATTGCAGTTTTGATTTGCATTTCTCTAATGATTAGTGATGTTGAGCATCCTTTCATGTGTTTGTTGGCAATCTGTATATCTTCTTTGGAGAAATGTCTATTTAGGTCTACCCCCTAGTTTTGGATTGGTTTGTTTGTTTTTTTGATATTGAGTTGCATGAGCTGCTTGTATAGTTTGGCAATTAATCCTTTGTCAGTTGCTTCGTTTGCAAATAATTTCTCCCATTCTGAGGGTTGTCTTTTCATCTTGCTTATGGTTTCCTTTGCTGTGCAAAAGCTTTGAAGTTTCATTAGGTCCCATTTGTTTATTTTTGTTTTTATTTCCATTTCTCTAGGAGGTGGGTCAAAAAGGATCTTGCTGTGATTTATGTCATAGAGTGTTCTGCCTATGTTTTCCTCTAAGAGTTTGATAGTGTCTGGCCTTACATTTAGGTCTCTAATCCATTTTGAGTTTATCTTTGTGTATGGTGTTAGGGAGTGTTCTAATTTCATTCTTTTACATATAGCTGTCCAGTTTTCCCAGCACCACTTATTGAAGAGGCTGTCTTTTCTTCATTGTATATTCATGCCTGTATATTCATGCCTCCTTTATCAAAGGTAAGGTAACCATACGTGCGAACTACACTTCAATTAAAAAAAAAACAAATGGGGCTTCCCTGGTGGCGCAGTGGTTGAGAGTCCACCTGCCAATGCAGGGGACATGGGTTCGTGCCCCGGTCCGGGAAGATTCCACATGCCCCGGAGCAGCTGGGCCCGTGACACATGGCCGCTGAGCCTGCGCATCCGGAGCCTGTGCTCCGCAACGGGAGAGGCCACAACAGTGAGAGGCCTGGGTAACCCAAAAAAAAAAAAAAAAAAATTATAAATAAATAAATAAAAATATAAAATGAAATAAGATAAAATTAGCAAACTAGATCAATTTCCATTTTCTTTCCCCCAACTTCATTTTGGAGACTCTCTAGGAATTGTTCTTGAGGAAATGTGGAGATCAGAGATACTCAAAATGCAGGAAACAAGTGTAGAAGGAGGATAAACAATGTGCCTGGACATTTTATACATTAACTAACCACACTGCTGACCATTACACCTTGAAACAAAGTGTAATGTAAGAGATAAAGTCCATGTTTTGAGAAGAAGCTGCCTTATACTTAGAGGAGGTACAATCATTTCCTCTAAAGACCTATAACTCACCCCCCTTCTCAGCTCTAATATATCCGCCAAATTGGTCTTTGTAAACCCAACATTACTCCCAAATGGTAAACAAGGAACAGCCAGGAGTCACATAAGGATGTGGGTTGGCTCTTTCTGAAGGAGACAGGACTATGGTGGAGAGAACAAAGGGAGAATGTGCAGAAGAGGAAAGAGTACAGAAATGGGAATTGAGAGAGGCCAGATTAAGTGTTGCTTATGTCACAGCATTGCCACCAATGCTTTTGTGTATATACTGACTTGCTTCAAACTCTCCTCTTCATGACATTTTAAAAAAGGGTATTTTACAATGGAATATTACTCAGCCATAAAAAGAAATGAAATTGAGTTATTTGTAGTCAGGTGGATGGACCTATAGTCTGTCATAGAGAGTACTGTATGACCTATAGTCTGTCATACAGAATACAGAGTGAGGTAAGTCAGAAAGAGAAAAACAAATACTGTATGCTAACACATATATATGGAATCTAAAAAAAAACAAAAAGTGGTTCTAAAGAACCTAGGGGCAGGACAGGAATAAAGATGCAGACGTAGAGAATGGACTTGAGGACACGGGGAGGGGGAAGGGTAAGCTGGGAGGAAGTGAGAGAGTGGCATTCACATATATATACAACCAAATGCAAAACAGATAGCTAGTGGGAAGCAGCCGTATAGCACAGGGAGATCAGCTCGGTGCTTTGTGACCACCTAGAGGGGTGGGATAGGGAGGGTGGAAGGGAGACACAAGGCGGAGGGGATATGGGGATATCTGCATATGTATAGCTGATTCACTTTGTTATACAGCAGAAGTTAACACATTGTAAAGCAATTATACTCCAATAAAGGTGTTAAAAAAAGGTATTTTATTATTACATCTTTCAATACAGAATACACATGAGGCAAAAACTAGACGTACTATCACAGAAGCTATTTATGCCTCTGGCACTATCGTTTCTATATAGAAGACCTACAGACATCAGCAAATCAGCTCCATTCCTTACAAGGAAATCATGAGTTGGTACACAACACTGCCACTTCAAAAACCAAAGACATAGCCCTCACCCCTGCTCTGTCACCACCTGGAGCTCTGATCCCAGGAGGCCTACCTCCAAAAGACCTCCTCTCCCCCAGCTAGATTTCCCAGGTTCTGATTGGTTTAATGGGAGCCACTGATTTCCTGTGACTCTACAGAATACAGCCTGCTTCCCTTTGTCTTTAAAGAACCATATATGTTCCAACTGTGTTTCACATTATGTATGCATTCACATGTGACCCACATCAGCTAATATAATTGCTTCCTTTTTCTCTCCTCAAAACCAGATCATACTGACCTTTTGGATCTCTTAATTTGGGCCCTAAAAAGTCACTCAAGTTACTCTTGCACAAACCTATGTTACTTTTGCTGGGCTAAATCGTCATTATCTTGTCTTCAATTTTAATATTCACTTCTAAGCTTTTATGATAAGATTCCAGTCCAAGTAGAAAACACCCCTAACGATAATTACTATCCAGAATTGGCGATACTCCTTTTGGATCACAGCAAAAAAGAACCCTGTTTATAGCTAAGTGCTCAAAACTGTGTATATACACTTTGTCTTAAGAAGCCATAAATTTAACCACATATGCAAGGGATTTTCTTACTCTGGAATTGAGAATGAACTTAAAAAAGAGGCTGAAAGGAGCTGATTCCTTATAAGTGTTTAAAGTATGCCACAGTTCATCTATTCCAAACTGCTAACTGAATGCTAAAACCACCTTTAAAAATGTTCTGACAAATTTTCATGCAAGCTCAACTCTACCATTTTCATAGTCACAGGGGGAGATCATTACCTCAAAAAACACTCCATCCATCTTTAATGGCTCTCTTGATTCAGTAGAACAAGTTCCCCTTGTATTGAGCAGAAATCTGCTTCCCTGTAATCTCCACATATTACTTCTGGCCTCTGGAGTAACACCAACTAAACATTACCTTGCTCCCAAATGGCTGCCCTGAGAATATTTGAAGCGTTTTCCCCTTAGACTTTTTATCTTTAGTTTAGATGTTTCTAGCTCCTTTACCACTGGCTTCCCGGCCAAGGCACACCTGAATCACTCCCCTCTGGATGAAATGCAATTTGAAAGCATCTCTTTAAAATATAACCCTTGAAACTGAGTTCAACAAACACATCAGTTGACTCTGTCTTCCACTTAGGATGTAGAAAGCTGAAAAGAGCAACACCCATCTACCACCACCACCAACAAAACATACACACACCCGACAATCTGCAAGTTGACAACTGTCTTGATTCTACCAGCGGGCTGAGGTTACAGAGCAACTAGCAAACCCAAAATATAAGGGAAGACAGGACCCTCTAAGGAGAAGAGGAATGCACACACCTGCTGACTGGGAATAGATGCTTCAGGATACCACACACACTGCTAAGGAGAAACCAGCTCAAAGTCTGAATAAGTTGCCAAAGGCTGAATGTGGGCCAGCGCAAGAACATAAAACCCTGGTAGCCGCAGGCCCAAGGAGAAGTTGTGCGTATTCGCAGGCTTCTCCTCCACTTACCTTAGGGTGCTCGGGAGAAACATGAGCTGTGGGTGAGAAAGGAGGAGGCTCCTTGGTGGAGCAGCCAGAGGTGGAGAGAAGCGTCACTGGGAGCAAGTGCAGAGCCCCTCCTGGACCCTTCTCCCCACGGAAGAAAAGCCTTAAGCCTTTGGAGGAAGAGCAGCAAATCCCGTCACCTGAGGGCACAGGTGAAGACTCACTGAATCAGGGGAAGCAAACAAAAACTGCCGCTCTGGAAGAGTGCAGGTGTATATACTGGGTCTAGATCTTTAGGGATGTCCTGCCTTGGGGGGCTGGGACAGGAATAAAGCCCCCCAGGATTTCCAGCTGGAGAGCTGTGTAAGCTGAAATCACTGAGCCATCATTTCTAATACTTGTATTTCTCCCTTCAATGCTAAACATTTAGTTGCTGATTTCATTCCTGACTCCTAGAAAATTTTTCTAAGAACTCACTCCTGGTTTTCCCCTAGTTAGGCTACAGGCTGAAGCTTTTTGAACGGCTGCCAGAAAGTGGGGTTTAGACGATCCCTTCCCTCCAGGACTTTGAAAATAAATAGAGAAGGGAGAGAAAAAGGTTAGGGGATTAAAAATTCAACAGCCCTCGCAGCTTAGCTGTTCTTTTCCTTATGCTAGCCTGCCTCTAAATCTACTGTGTGAAGATTGAGATGATTAAGACAGAACAGGATAATAAAGTACGTGGAAAAATTTCCCCCAATCTTCAATAATCTTCCTCTTTCCCGCGTTCTTAGCTGACAGGTAAAGAAACACTGAAGGCAAAGATAATTGTCGTTTGTCCTGCGCGATGGCTGCCTGCGCCTGAGGGGTGAGCTCCCTGAGCTGAAAGCCTGGTGATTGAGCTTGTAATGAGTAGAGCAAAGCACAAACTCCCACATGGCTCTAATCCTTCTGAAACAGCCCCACCTCTCAGTTCCCTCTGTGCTTGTTGGGAGAGACTCACGGGTTTTGTTTGTGCGGTTGTTGTCTCAATGAGCACTGCAAGCTTCTTTTAATCTTCCTTTCCATCCTCCAGCCCTCAACGCTGCCAACCGCGGAGGGATTTCCACGGTGCAAGTAAGTCTTTACCCCAGCTGCACTGCATTGCATTAAATAAGGGCCCTGACATTTCTAGAGCCCCACAGGAATGCGGGAAAAAGGCAAGAGAGATAATTATGGTCCTGTTAAATGTATTCTGTTTCCCTCCATCTAATCTCCAAATCCTCCTAGGTATGCAAACCCCAAGAGAATGTGTTTTTGGAAGTCACTTAAGAAAAAGGCCGATGTGCAGGAGACAGGTTGAGGGGTCACATCACCAGGGAACGCTCCCCTCTAATGGCCTAATCATGCTTAGGCTCTTTGCCAGGGGTTTTAGTTTATTTTGTTTTGTTCTTACTTTTATTCTGACACTGGTTTGGGTGCCAAGGTTGCAAGAGTTTGCAGTTGCAACAGTTTGAAGAGAACACGTGGAAGAGATCGTGATTTATTTCTACAGTTAAGACCAGAAGCTTTAGCTTGGTTTGATAACCTACAGACATCCCTCTCTCCCGCCCCACTCTCCCATTTTCCCTTTCTCCCTCCCTCCCTCCTTCCTTCCATCATCAGCTATCTATGGAACACCTCCGTGTGCAAAAAAAGTCTTTACCATTCTAATTAATGACAGTTGTCACTATAAATAATGACATTCTAATTAATGATATAATTACTGTATCACCTATAGTAATTAACGTAGAACATACAAAAGTAAATAAAACACCAAGCCTTTCTTCTTCTAGCTAAAATACTAGCCACACCCATCACTGTAGCACCACTGCTTCCTGTGCTCTGAGCTGCAGGAGGGCAGGTGCCAGCCTGTGTGTGCCCCATGCAAGCTCCAGGGCCTCGCAGGATGCGCCCCAGAAACTGGGCTCCATAAAGGCTTGCTGAACTAAGTGAGTGTGTGAGTGGACGACTGTAGAGAGCTTTCCATTCACATTTTCTGTCACCGAATCTGTGCTCCTCTAAATCACCTTTCACAAAGCAATCCCCGCTATGAGCAGATCCACTGAGACCCCCTAACTCACCTCCACAAGCACCCAAAGGGATTTTTCAGTTCTTAAGAGACTTTTGGAGACTCTGCAAATCATGGCAAAACAGAGGGAAATCACCAAAATAAAAGACCAGTATCCCTGAAGTATGAACGAAGGCCTGTGGAAGTACAGAATACTATTATTTCTACAGTGTGTGTGTGTGTGTGTGTGTGTGTGTGTGTGTGTGTGTGTGTGTGTGTGTGTGTGTGTGTGTGTGTGTGTGTGTCTCCATATTTGCAGGGGCTGGTGGGAGCAGAGATGTGGCCAGGAAGGCTTCCTAGAAATGGTAACGTTTAAGCTCGTTCTCAAACGTCGGGTGTAATCTGGCTGAACAGAGCCAGAGGAGGAGGAGTTTCAGCAGATGCGGAAGCACAAGGATGTGGCAAGGTGTCGGGTGCCTGGGGATGCGCTGTGATTAGGAAACAGAAAGTAATGGGGGGAGGTGGGGAAGAGTGAGGCAGCCCAGACTGAATGACCGGTCGGCACATGAAAAAGTATGTGCTTTCTACAGTCAGTAAGGAATGCATGCAGTACTTTAAGTAGAGAAGTCTAGGTTCTTAAAAGGTAGTTTTAGGGGAGGTGTGCCAGAGGGCCTGGGCAAAGGAAAGCTAGAAGCAGGGAGACTACATATAAGGCTTTGCAAGAGTCCAGAAACACACTCGTGTGTGTGTGTGTGTGTGTGTGTGTGTGTGTTCATGTGTAGTGGTATGCAGGTTATCAGAAAAATTGGCTCCAAAATGGCTCGTCCCAGCCCCACCGTATGCCTGAAAAATTCTTCTGCATTGATCTATACTCAGAAATGATAGAGGCATAGTAAAAATCACTATAATCTCTATAGATTTTAATTTACTTCTCAAGTAAGCCACATTATATAAATAGCTTCCAATAACCCAGATTGGGAAAGCCGGCTCTCTACTTGTACTGACTTCCCTCAGCAACAGTTTTTCCACCTGATCAGCCGATTCTTACATTATGCAAATGTTCTGACCTCCAAAACAATGTGTTGTTACAATAATGTGTTTGGAAATATTGCTGTGGTTTTTCCGTCTCGCATTAGCACAGAATCATAGCCGAGTGCATCACATTTCTTCTGGGGAAGGTAACTGAGCCATGCAAAGGGCCAAGCAGAGTATACAATATGACTCAGAAAAGGGGGAGAATATGACTATTTCCTTGGGAAAATGATTAAGTCATAACTGTACTTCATATAGGTAAGTGGCTTAGTTTTTGAAACACGTTTTAATCCTGGAACATTTATCTATGGGATTCGCATTTAGCTCAGAGGCTAATAATCCGGTATGAGCACACAGGTGCAGGGGGCAACCAGTCTCCTGGTGCTGTTAGTTCTCCACTCCATTGGCTGCCTTTCCCCTCCGTACACTAGGAGGCGATATTGCACACTGGTTAGGGGTGCAAGTGCTGCGACCTATCTGGGTTTGAATCCCATCTCTACTACTCCTATGATCTTGACAAGCTACTTAACTTTTCTCTGTTTAATTTTTTTTTAATATATAAAAATGGTAGTACTTATCTCACAGGTTAGTTTGTTTTTGGAGAACTAGATGAATTTCTAGGCTCATGGGATGTACCATTCATTGAAAAACACAAAGATCCCTGTCTTTGTGGTGTTTACATTCTACTAGGGGGGCAAGACAGTAAACTACCAAAAATATAGTATTCAATATATTAGCAACCATAAACATCAACATGAATGATATGGAAATATATTGTACGCCTGCAAGTGATGAGTGCTATGGTAATGCAGAAGAAGTAAGGGGGTAAGAGGGATGGGAGAAGCTGGGTGGGCAGTGTGGCAAATGCAGGGTGGCCAGGACAGTCTACTGAGGAGAATATACTTGAGAATATACTTGAAGGAGGGAAAGGAGTTATCCAAGTAGATACCTGAGATAAAGGCCCCGAGGCCCTCACCTGGTGTGTTCAACAAGCCTCAGAAAGCCAGTGGTTACAGCACTGGGACAGGGAGAGGTATGCGAGGTCTGACAGTGTGAGGCCAGATCACTAGAGCCTTCTTGGCCATTTTATAGCCTTTGGCTTCTTGGAGTGAATGGGTGTGAACCGAGGAATGACAAGACCTGATTTACTTTTTAAAGGCTGGTGTGCTGAGCACCTTGCCAGGGGAGCACAGAAGTAGCAGAAAGGCCCTTCGGGAGGCTTCCCTCACCTGGCCTTTAGAAATGCTTTCCTAAAACCCACGGGGAGTTCGGGTGTTTTGAGCTCTAGTTGCCCTGGCCTCCTTGCTTGACACCCTGCAGTAAACAATGCACTATCCTTCACCACAAACCAGTGTCAGCAGATTGGCTTCACTGTGCACAGACCAGTGGATTCAAGTTTGACTCGGTAACAACATTGTGACTGGAAGATTGAATTCTCTAGGACAAGTCAAAACAGAAGTTGTCTCTTCTCAAAAATTCATAGAAAATGCAAAGTACATATAATTATAAATACCTCACACATTTTTTTTTTTTACTTTTTGATGGAAATTGGGCTAAGTAGAATTCATCAGAACCCCTGTGGTTGTACAAACCTATACCAGTATTACAAACACGGAATACATCTGTAATTGTTCATTTCTAAAATAAATATGATAGAGATTTTCCCAAGTTTAGCAACAATGCTAAGTTCGTGACAAGTTGTGAAACTGAAAAAATATCTAAACTATCAATGAGAAACACATTTTAGAGGAAAAAAATAATACTTGAGGAAAGACTGAATTATCTTGCTATTCTATTTACAGAAAATGATATTGTAAAATCATTTCAAATGAAGAGGTGATGGAAAATTATGTAGCCTCCCCCCCCAAAAAAAAGGTTAAAAAGGAAAGTTGTGTCTGGAAGTTAATATATTAATAAATACTAAATTATTATGTTATCTTTCTAAATGTCTACCTTTATGATACTTGTTGCTTTTAGATATTTATAGTTGATTGTACTTTCTTTTCTCATTCTACATAAATGTTCATTTTTGTACTTGATTTTGTGTTTGCAATTTTGTATTCATTTTCTTAGAAACTCACAAATCATATAAGCTGCAGGCATCACACAATCTGAATCCATTCCTACCTGGTGCGTAGGAAACACACTACAAACTACACTTCATTTTCCTCTCAGCCCACCCCCCGCTCAGAGCCCAGAGTTGAATATTGCTGTTTATCCCCCCTCCCAACATATCCCCTTAGTAGCTACTGGTCAGCAAGACTGATGGGGAGGAGAGCTGGAGCCCCACTTGAGGACACGATGATTAGGAAACTGAGTTTAAATGCATGCGTTGAGTTGAAGAAGTCCAGGACTCTTTAAAGACAGGGGTATAATCTCTGCCTGAGTGATTAGGAATATGCTGTTATCTTCCCTCACAGAATTCTTTCTGGAATAGAGATTGTCTTTAGCTTAATAAGATGTTAGGCTTCATTAGAATTTATCAAGAACTTAGGATAATACACTAGAAGTCATGAGCCCTGGGTTCTGGTCTAGGACTTTGGAATCCTTTGTGGCCTTGGTCTTGGGACTTTAACTTCCCTGCATCTCAGTGCCTTTCTCTTAAAATAAAGAGGTTAGATTCCATCAGGCGTTCTTAGCCTGGGATCTGTGGTCCTCTAAGAGGCTCATGAGTAAGCTTCAGAGAATCCACGACCTCCTGAAGACTGTTTGTAGAATCATATGTGCTGTGCATTTTCCTGGTTAAGTCAAATTTTCAGATTCTCTGCGGGTGTATTTGTTTTAATAAAAAGAAACAAATACCCCTGAATTGCAAAACCTTAACATTTGCTACATTTTTCAGATGTTGCAAATATAATGAATAAAAAGCAACTAAACACCTGACTATAAAGTAGTAACTAAAATCATTTAAGAACTCTATAAAATGATATGTAACCTTTCCCAGTCCTTATAACTTGAGAAACCTTTAAAAAATACCCATATTCTAAGTTTTAAGCACCCAAGATGAACTTGAGAACAATGTAAGTACAAACTGCATAGCACTTTGGGCTGTCAGACTCCGACAGGACATAAACATACCCGACAGTGCAGTGATAACATCCTAATTTGGAGGGTCGTTGGACTCTAAAATGGGACGTGTAAGAAGCCTTCTGAAATTCCCTTCTCTGATATCTGAGGGCTGTTTCAACTTATATACCTAGAATTATTTTTATAACATTATATTTTCAACTGTGGCCAAGTATTCTACCAGCTAAGCAGCAGGCACTATGTTAATTAGCAACGCTAACTGATAAACTGCCTTAGTTTTTACTCTGGACTGGTGAGGTTCGTTCCAGTTACTGTGCTCTTTGTCACAGACTAAGAAAAATAAAAAGTCAAATAATAAGGAGTGAGATGATGATAAAAGTGAAAGAAAATACATGAAATGAAATCATGCTGAATCAGCTTTCTGCTCCAAGTGATCTTTTCTCCAATGTGTTCTTGACCTCTTGAGATGAGCCTCTCAATCCCCCGACTCTGCCCGCATCCCCCCCCCCCCCCCCCCCGCCCCTCCTCTTCAATCTGCATTCCACACATATTTACCAAGTGCCCATTGTGTATCTGCACCCTAAAGGCGGGGAGTACAACTTGAAAGTAACAGGAGCTGGTATTGATTTCACACAGATTTATTCTTCTGCAGAACAAGGCCAGCCTTGCCCAGAGGCAGGCTGAGCGGCCTTCTCCCCTGGTAGGAGGAAGCCCCCTGGAAATGAGCCCCCCCCCCCACAAAAGGCATCTTGTTCTTTGGCCCTGCCAGGTGCCTGCAATTCTCACATTAGTCACTAATGTTCATTAAGGCACTGAAAAGTCTCCCTGTCACAATGCAAAGGTTACTTGGGAGGGGAAACAAATTAAATCATTAGCACAGATGAATTAAATGCATTCGCTTCTCCCTACAGGTATTGAACAAAGGATATACAGGATTGATGGCATGGCCTGGAGAAAAATTCCCAAGATCAATGGAGATACCTCCTCTTGGGGTATGAACTTTTTAATATCGAAAAGATTTGGACCCTCACATGGCAGTAGTTTGACTTTTAGAATAATAGTCACTATTCACTATATCCTTACTGTTTACTAAGCACTATATATACAGAGTATATTTTCTCTTTTAAGCAGCCTTGTGATGAAGGTGTTTTAATCCCCATTTTACAAATTAAGAAACTGAGTGTTCAGGGAGGTTAAGTAATTTCCCTAAGGTCACACAGGTCATGACGCATTCTTATCTCTTAGATCTCAAATCTTGGAATCTAAAGCTAGTATGTTTTACTGCTTCCCTTAATACAGAGAAAAAAATACATAATGATACCTACTGTTCATGCAGAAGTGTTTTTAATGGCTTTGAATAATATCAATGACAACATAATCCTCTCTGTGGAGAACAGTTGTAATGACATGAATAAGTCTTCATACCATAACCACCCTTGCTGAGCCTATGTATTTAAGGGCCCTGTACCGCTTAAGGACATATAGGAATCTGGAATCCACCAAATTTGGGCAATCACAGCTCTAGATGATGAGTCATTAACTGGTATACTGCCTCCTCTACTCCATGGGCACCAGGAAGTCAGAGAGTAGCCTGTCCATCTCAAGCAATGAGGTGAGGAAAAGCAAAGAAGGGAGTCCAAAAAGAGTAAAACAACAACTCCAAAGTCTCTATATACAGGGGTATAGATATACTGAAAGAGGCACAGAGAGAGATTGAGAAATGAGAGAGAGATGTATATTCTATATCCTATTGATTGTAAGTCTTCAAAAGGCCATTCCAGAACTCTAGCAAACGACCTACTTTAGGATGGTAGGGAACATGGTAGGACCAGTGAATTCCACGAGCAAGGTCTATTGCCACCCTTTTGTCGTGAAGTGAGCAGCCTGTTGAGAAGCAATGCTGTGTGCAATACTGTGAAGGTAGATGTCACTCTGTAAATCCATGGGTGTTACCTCTGATAGAAGCACCGTCTGCAAGGAAGGCAAATCCATACCCAGAGTAATTATCTAGTCCAGGAGGAACAAAACACTGCCCCTTCCGTTATGGGAGTGGTACAATGTAACAACCCATTACCAGGTAGCTGGATGATCACTCCAGGTGATCCCATAGTGGGAACTCACTGTTGATCTCTGCTGCTGACAGACCTGGCACTCAGCAGTGGCAGTAGCCAGGTTGATCTTGATGAGCAGAAGTCCATCTGCTCAGTTCATGTATAGCCTCCATCTCTCCCAGTATGGCCACTTGTTCATAAGCCCATTGGGTGATGACAGGTGTGCCTAGAGAAAGAGGTTAACTGATCGATACTGGCATATCCAAACTGGAAGCCGAGCCTGAAAAGGCTATAATCATCAGGGTCTTGAGACACTTCATCTCCTTGCTTCACCACCCTTGATATGCAGACTTCTATCTTGTGGTCTAAGATGGCTGTTAGAATCCTAGCCAACATGTCCACATTCCCAACAGTAGGACTGAGGAAATGAGGAAGAGAGAGAACACCTGCTGGAAGAGGTACCCAAAGGTGTGCTTACATTCCACCAGCCAGAACTTAATCACGTGGTCATCACCCAGCTTCAAGCAAGCTGGGAAAGCTTCCCTAAAACATGGACATTTATTTTTTTAAGGGAGAAAATGAATATTTGTGACCAGCAAGCAGACTCGCTACCCTTCAATATATTTTAAAACAAATTTATCCACCTCCAAACAACTAAAGCTGTTTTCCCTCTTATGGAACCTCTCTTGATAAGTGGCAGCATCATTTACCAAACTGCCAAAGTCAGAAACATCCTCCTAGTTTACTGCCTACATTTGGCATGGCCAACCTCTACTGACCCTATCTTTCAATACACCTAACGTCTATCTCCTTTCTTGAAATTCAAAAGCCACTTCCCTACATCCTTTCATGGCCATGTGTCACTTTTATAAACTCCTATCTCTTAAATAATCTCCCCAGTGTCAGCCCAGCTCCTCTTTCATCCATTTCTCACTCTAATGGCAAAGCCACTTTCTAAACACAATTTGGACCACAGATGTATCTGACCATTCTCCAGTGGCTTCTCAAATCCCCTCCCAATCAAGTTCACAGCTTTACCCCAGCCGTATTGCTTACTAAACCCTCCACGCGCATTTTACCTCCGCAATCTAGCCATCCACGGGAGGTTTCTGGTTCCTCAAGTACTCTGAGCACTCTTCCGTCATTTGACCTTCCCACTTGCTGCTCATTACTTAGACTCCCTCCATGCATACTACTACTGATGTCCTAACTCTGGTCATTCCTCAAGAATCAGCTCAAGTGTCATCTCCTCTAAGAAGCCTTCTGTAAAGGGCACATGTTATGAAATTGTGTCTTCCTACAGCATCTCCATCAAAGCATTTTCTACAACACGTTATAATTAACTATCCACCCCCACCCCGCCACCCAGGACTCTAGAGAAGGAACAGAATCATTTGTCCACCAATGTCCTGTTCTCAGTACAGCGTCTAGCACATCATGCTTCTGCAATAAATAAATGAGTTCACTAAACAGGACTCCAGATCTCTTGCTTATCACATAGATTTTATCTCTGTTCAACACCTGGGTACTCCACTATCCTGTTCCTAGTTTGTTATCTGGATTCATGCCAGCTTGTCCTGATATTGATGCTCATGAGAATGCTAGCCCAGAATGACCTACCAGGCAATGACCTCTAGTCTGACTCCTATCCTTCACAAGCCTGCCTACTGCACACCGGACACATCTGTTCATAGCACATTTTCACTGGAACTACTTGAAACCACTACATGAAACCCTATGCTCAATCCTGGTTCCAGAAGACTTCATTGTATCTACTAATCTAATAAGAACTAAGGCTTTAATCACTGAAAAGCCAACACTTTTTGAGCATTAATTAACGAACAGATATTTATTGCAGCCCTCCTTTGTGCTAAATCCGTGTTTGATGCTGAAGATGCAATGATGAGCAAAAACAGTTCCTCTCCTAATGGAGTTTCTAGCTTATTCAGGAGAATGGCATTAATCAAATAACTGCATTAGTAAGAATTTAATTACAAATATTAAGAAGTATCTTCAATGAAATGAAGATAGTCACTGATTGCTAATATCAAAGAACTGTACTTAGGTAGGAGCAGAGGTGAGGAAGGTTGTGGGGGTGTGTTAAGGGGAGTCAGAGTATCTGAAGGATGAATAGACATTAACTAGGTGGGAGAAAGGGTGATAAGAAGAAGAGCAAGGAGAGAGGGAGAACAATGAGCCAGAGGGAACCGTATGTGCAAAGGCCCTGTGGTAGAAGGGCTTTTCCCTTCATGATGGTGAGAGGAGGTTCATCTAACTGGAGCACATGTGTGAAGGAGAATAGAGAGGTGGCAGGTGGCCATCCTGGTGGAGCCACATCAAGTATATGGGTCTTCAGAATCATGGTAACTGGGGTACCTGCATGTGATGGAGGGGAAGTCCATCACATGGAGGGAAGGGGAAGTCATGTGCTTATCAGGTAGAGGATGTGTCCAAGAGAGAATACAGATGGCATGGTCTGTAACTTCAATGAGCTTACAACCAAGAATTAGATATCTTGACACACGAACAATCAGATATCAAGTAGTGGCTGAACAATTTGCTAATGATTTACGGAGCCACAGGAATTCAGAGATGGGCTGGATCCTTCCCCATTCCTCTGAAGTCTGTAGCCTGGTGAGCACCAGAATGGATAAGCTTCTAATAAGAAAAGGTACTTTATTTCACAGTATGTTCATCTGCCCAGGGGACATTTCATGGGCATATCATTGAGCTAATAAATAATTGAAAGAGTTCTAAATAGGGAGTGGGGATTTCTCAGAAAGGAATTATAAAATAGTCTGTCCCACTCTGAAAAGCCCAAACAGGATTTTTCCAGAAAGATTACGTTTAATTAGTTCCCAATTTGCTTCTCATAACGGAAGGGATTTAACAGTTTATGGTAATAGTATGCTAAAGGTTGAAATGCTCTTGAAACATTCGCCAAAATCTGCCACTGAACAGAGTGCGAGAAGCTATTGGCATTACTGGTGCACAGGGAGAGTGTGAGAAGTGTGCCCTGCTCTCCTGAAGTCACTAGAAGGGCAGCTGGCAGTGGACTTTACGGGTCTGCATGTAGACAAAGGGGTATGACTATCCACAGTCAGATTGTACGGTCCTTGGTGGACATATACTATAGCCCTGGCCAGGCTCTGCAAATGAGATTACAATTATTAACACATAAGTAATTGTAACAAAAATAACTAATACTTAATGAACGCTTATTATATAATGGGATCTGTTCTACATAGCTTGTATATATTAACATATTTAATTATTAGGAAAACTATACAAAGTAGGTATATTAGGTTCATTTTTTAAATGGGGAATTTGAGACATGGAGGTGTTAAGTAACTTCTCAAGGCCTCATAATTAGTTAATAGAGTGAGGATTGGAACCTAGGCAATTGGCCTCCAAAGTCCACACTTGTTATAAACATGCCAGAGTCCTCTCATTCATGTATCTGCTTCAAATGCTTGATATGAGAATGAAGTGTGCTTAGGTATAAAAAGTGCTTGGAACAGTTCCTGGCCCGTAACAGTACCCACGTTTGCTTTTAATATTTTTCCTGCAGCTGACTTTCGTCTGTGCCCGCAATTCTGTTCGCCTCTTTTTTCTTCTACTCTAGTTCCCTCTCTGTCCAACTGACTCCTAGACAGGAAGGAGGAGGAAGAGAAATTCACAAGCACCAATTGATGCCGGAAGAACAGGAACCACAGGAGTAAACGCCCCTGGAGACAATAAACTCTGAACAGCGGCCAACCCAGGACGGTGCTGTGTGGACATGACTTACTCCAGGAAAGCAAGAAGCCTCAGAGGGTCGCATCTGCTCCACGGGGCGCAGACATGAGTTTCCATACTGTTTCCCAAGGCTGGGGGTGGAGGGGGCTAAGACAGTAAGACACAAAGCATATGAATATGGACTCATAAAAGGGAAATTCAGAGACGTGGGAAGAGAAATCAGAAGCAAGCATGCGGCGGTTTCAGGTCATGACACTGTGACCACAGAGTTAATAAAAAGGCTGTGATTACAGGTGACAGGTGACATAATGACATACTGACATGGGGACCTTGACTTGAAGGCAGGTGATAAAAAATAACCCGTGTATGTATTTCCAGGAAGAATGAAAATGATAATCTCTCAAAATCAAAGATACCCAGCCTTGACTTCTCTCTGCTCAGGAAACAGATAATACCATCAAAAGACACAATGTTTTTGTCAAAGGTCTAGCCACGGGGTTAGTTCATTAACCGGGACAAGCTCCAAACACGACTGATAGAGGCAAATCACAAAGGAGACTTTGGAAACTTTTGGAACAATGTCTTCCAAGCAGTGAGACCGCTGAGGGTCGAGACTATCAGAGGCCTAGGGTTCTGGGGATATTTTTAATAGACTGCCGCGCTGCTTCTGTGCCACGTGAGGACAGATTGATATTCTGCAACGGACCCTGATGGACACGCAGCTGGAGGAGAACCAGAAACCGAAACTAATACTAAAGCAGCCTGGGGCATAAGCACCATGGATGTGGAAGTCCTGGTGGGTGACACAAACCCACAGGAGGAAATGTGACTATCACCGTTCATGCCTTGCCCGCCCTCACCCTGACCTGCTGAAATGGCTGTGATCAGCATTCAGGTGAGTTCAGATCTGGCAGAAGAGCTCTGAAATTCATTCCTGGCCCAGGTGTGCCTCTGGTCTCAGGTCTTCTCTAGGAAGGCTTTCATTTGCCCATTCTATAACATTTCCCAAAAGTGGAAACCTTGTAAGGTAGCAATTATTAAGTTCTTACTATGCACTAGGCAACTTTACATCCAATATCTCATTTAACCTTCACAAAGATCTAATGTGGCAGTAAATTTTTCTAAAAACATTTCCATTTTTAAACATAAATACGTGGAGAGTTTGAGAAAACGGACACTTAGCCATGTGGCACAGATCGATAGCTCAAATCAAGTTCCATTTGATTCTGAAACGTGGGTTCTTGTCCCTCTGCTCTGTGGTTTCTTGGATGGCCATTTCGGATCATGAGAGTGAGGGGGTAGGAATTTCTATTCCAATAACAGTGTCCACCCCGGCTCTTTGTATACCACAGTATGTAAGCGTTTACAAATATCTGGAAGCTTACAACCCTCTAGAGAGTGAAATATAAATTTGAGCAGGATTATTTCAGCTAGATCCTATCCAAAGTGACTTATTTTTACCCTTTCAAGGATAATCTCCCAGGACAATTCAATATTTACTTAAAGCCTACTGTTTGCTTGGCATTGTGTCAGGAACTGCAGATAAGCAACTAATAAGACACAGAACTTGGACATCATCAGAGGACGAATGATGCTCAATTATTAATCTTTCTTTCATACAGATACTTCCCTTCCTATAGCCTTACCTCAATGAAGGGACTGCTGGAGTTTTCTTGACTCTTCCTGCTCTTACTACGGACACTCAGAATCTTCATTCCTTCACCCATGAAACAGAAGATGCCTGAGGCTTGGGGACTGAGTCCTCCCAACTGAGCTATCGTTGCCATGGAGACTTCCTCTCTTTCCTTCCCCACTTTGGCTACTGCTACCACTTGGACCTCAGCTGACCCCTACCCCCCAACTTTAACCCAGTGCAAGGAGGTGGAATTATGCGGGGAACATGTATTGCTCGTGGTATGTGAAACTAGAAAATGAAAATGTGTTCTATAGAGAAGTAGTGTTATGAACGAGAAAACTGGGTTTTAAAAATAGATTTTAATATTCATCTATATTCTATAAAGAAATAAAATATGGTAGCCTAAATTAATAACCTGTCTATGCTTTATAATATTTTTCTAGGGGAAAATAAATTTTGAATTCCTAACCACCAACTTCAAGACAAAATAAATGAGACTCCTTCATTAACTGTGGGCTGGCTACACATGTTACATTTTTTAAATTTACTTATCCTGTGACAGTACACAAATGTCTGGAAGTGGTATAAATAGCCAATTAGAGAATCTAATAGAAAATGGAAGATAAAATTCAGTGAGAATAAGAAAGTTGTCTTAGATCACCTAGTGAGTCCGTCAAGAATGCTCACATCAGGATGAAGTTAAGTTAGCTTTGCCAGTGAAACAATGCTTTGGCCCAAACTTCCACTCTGCAAAACGAAACCTGAGTATTTGCAGACATGTATAAAGGCCATCAAAAAGGATAAAATGAACAAAACCTTGTGGCTGCTTCTGGCACATCCTCTCTTATTTTCAACATACACAATTACTGAGGCAGATTCATTAGGTTGGGATCGTTATGCAGATATCCAAGAGAAGTACTTTTCTCTCCATCTTGATTTCTACTCAAATGCTTGCCCAAAAGGTAATGAAAATATCTGGTTAGAAAGCTTTGTCAAAACGGTGCTGAGACTTCTTTTCAATCAGCGGAAAGGCTAGAGGCCAGGAACCCCCATGTTTTTGTTTTTTTCTTTCCTGTCGGAGAGGAACAAATTCGTTATTTTGAAAATCATGACAGTATGTAGCACGTGGTGACGGGGGCCAATCCTTTGTAAGAGGATTTACATGAAGGGGATGTACATGAAAGAAATCGGAGATGTTTCTTCTCAGTAAAGGCTTCCAATCAAGATGGGGAAACCAATGCATTGATTTTCTGAGAAGCAGCCCCGGCAGAAAGAAAGGCTTGGGCTGGTCTATGTTTAACCAGCTCTTTCTGACTCTTGGCCTGAAATGGCAACTATTTTATTCTAACACCTTAAGGGCGGGCCGTAAAAGCAGGAGAGGAGGAAGGTCACATTATAACATGATCGCTCACTGGCGTGGACTTACTTTTAGGTTGATATAAGGGGACCTATTTGGCAAGAAAATTCAGTTCAGACAGGCAGTGGAATATCGATCTCATCTGTGTATACATCCGTTTACTAGGACTTTGTAAATTTTTTACCCTCAGGCTTTGTTTTAAAAACTTGAAATCAGCTAGTTTACCTAGATTTACTTTTCTGTCTTCCTCCCATTTTGTGTAGATATGATCCTGGGCTGTATAAATAGGATGTTTTGTTGTTGTTTGCCAGCTTTTATGAAGGAATGGCATTGCCACCACGATAAAAAATGGTCTCGCCTCTTTCCCAAAGATGGTCTTACCGTCTGTATTTCTATGTTCAAGACTCCTTGCCTGTGTTTCCTGATACATGTCTATCTTCTGAACCTGCAGATTCACATTATTTCAAGACCTGTCTTAGCAAGAGATCCCTTAGATAAGCCCCTCCTTGCTTGGGGTCTAGGCACTACCTAAACAAATGCCATTTTATTTACAATGAAAGGTTCTATCTTTGCTCATGATGAAACCAAGCAGAACCCCGTGGGCCCCCTCCCCCCAAATACAAAGGCACCTCCAGGTCACCTGCCTCTTGTTTGTAGAAAAGCTGAAGTCTCCCAGGCCTCCCTGAGTCACAAAGGAGCAGGCTCAAACAGTTAATAATTAGGACAATAAAGTCACAGAGTCTTTCAGTGTCTTATGCACAGTCCTGAGCTGTTTTATAGATACTGTAATGCCACCACCAGAAGGAAAAAGCTAACTGCATCGTGATCAGACTGCAGCCATGACATAAGCTGCTCCGTCTTGAACAGTACTGAATCTATGGCTAGCACACTTCTAAGAACTGACCTCAAGAGAATGCGATTAACACTACTGCTCATAATAATCTGTACCTTTGTGGGCATCAAAATAATTGTAGCTTGCTCTGCCCATATATATAAGCAGGCAACTAAAACCGTCAGCAAAGAGATGTTACAGACTCATGTCAACATCTTCCGCTCTAAGAATACAGTGCCCTATGTCAGCATGAAGAAGTTACAGAAGATGGACCTTTGCCCGTGATCCCACAGAAATGCAATGAGGTCTGACAGTGGAGATTTGTAAGCAGCTTTTTGCAGGAAAGAGTTCTTTTCAGGAAAGAGCTTTCTGCAGGAGGCTCCTTTTGTCTTGTCATAGCAAAGCTATACTGTAACTAATCTTAAACCAGGAACCCCTATACTCTACTCATCTCCAGCCCAAGCACAGCTTTCAAATCTTTTGATCGCACAATACTTCGCCTTACCTGTTGGTTCTCTCCTCAGAGAAAAGAAATAGAAATGAAGAATAAGTGATTAACAGATGACCAGATCTTTTGCCCAGCTTCCCCTTCAGTAATCTCACGAACAAACTCTGTGAACAAGATAGCACCTAAAGAAAGATCACAAGGAACTGACAAGTCTGCACACGATGGGAGATGATGATGAATCTGATCTGCTACCTCAATGATTAACTGAGATTACTTCCCCTTCTTCCCTTCAAAAACTTTCATGGCCAAGCAGAATCTCTGGGGTTGGCTCTGGGACAGAAGTATGCCTTCTCCCCAGACTGCCAGCTTTCTGATTAAAGCACCTATTCCATTCCTACCAGAACTTGTCTCTTGAGTACTGACTTTCTGAGTGGTGAGCAGCTGGACCTGAGTTCAGTAACAATGAGATTATCGCTATAAGTAGTGGAAGCCAGTAGTCCTTAACTATAAAGCCATCTGAAACAACTTGATAATATTACAGCAGTTTGAATTTAGACTCCAACATTATATTTGAAATGGGAACATGTGCCTGGGTTTTTCCAATGTCTCAAAAGGATATTTCTGCTCAGGAGGACAGGGAGAAGCCCAAACATAACTATTAACTCTTGACATGATAGGCAACCTTGCCCTGACCTTGACCATCCCTAGTAAAAGGCAGATGGACACTCAACTGGTCCCCTAGGACAGAGGACCTGAGAGCCATCCTTCAAGAGAGCCAAAGGCAACAGTTGCTCACTTGGCCTGATTTGAAAGCTGATTTTCTATCACTTGTGGAGATCCTTTGACTGACTGTCTATTTCTTCTCTCACGGTCAATAGAAGACCCAGCTTCCCTGAAGAACTTGTAGGTTGTTGGGCTATATCTGCGTGCCCATATTTTGCCATCAGAGTACGCCCAAACCCTGCCTGGAGTGGGGATAAAAGGTAACACCTCTTTGACAAAGGATCCTTGCTTCCCCCCCACCCCCTCACTGGATCTCTGGAGGGCAAGAGGTGACAAATTTTGCTAGTACATACACATTTTCTGTGAGGCTGGTTGATTGTGTCAAGTCCCATTCAGATAGTGGGGGTAAAAAACTGCCTATGACTTCATTCTTGGAAATGGAAATGTGATCCTTAATCAGACTAAGAAAGGCTCCTTCAATGCATTAGATGCCCCATGTTAGCTCTTTCTGGCCTAAATTGACCTCTTCTAAGTAACAGCTTATGAGCTGATGAAGAACTTTGTATACCCTCAGCACATACATATGAGGAGTACCTACTTCAGGAAATTTCCTAGACAGCTGATTGGCTGAAACTCCCTATCACTATAGGAGAAGGAAGAGATCTTCCCCTCCTGTCTCCTGTAACAATGGTCCCATGAGTTAAAAGATGGGAGTAGTGCTGAATCTGGAGGAATTATTAATCTGCTTATACTGGGGAGAAAGATTTGGACTATACAAACTTTGTGGTGGCCTCTTCCTCTGAGTGGTCTTACAGATGTTTCATTGGCTATTCCTGGGATGCTGATGTCATGGGATCCCAAGAGGGTATCTATTTCATTATGATGGACCCTAGGGAAGCCAGGCTTACTAAAAGTGTGATTCTAATAACTACAGATCATGACACTACACTACTGGTGCCGTGTGGTAAGTTAGGAAAGGAAGAAAAAAAAGAGCAGTATAGTTAGGAGTTATTTTCCTTGCTTCCATTTTCAATATTTCCTTTCACTATCATTCTTATGCAGTGGATATTGACAAAGCATTAAGATCTTTGATCATATGATGTCCATCTGCTCCAGCAACTTACTTCTCACCTGAAGCTCTGATCTCCCGTCAGTGATGGCATAGGCATTTCTGCCCGGAGTCGTTTATAATTAGGGCCCCAGGTGAAAAATTAACAGCAGGAACAGATGGGCCCATAAGAGGCAAAGAGTCTGTTCACATGCAAATTTCATCAGTACCTGAAGACTGAAGAAAACTGTAGAACACAGGAAGGCTCTGCCCCAAAATGAGACTTCTACATGATGTGGAGAGTCTGCTGGTGTCCTATGCCCTTCTTCAGCCCATCAGGGAACACTTTTCTTCCTATTCATAAGGGAGGGCAGGCTTGGGAACAGCACAGCAACCAGGCCATGACAATTTAGAGCTTTTTGGCTGTTAGCACAGGGATCTGGATGGATATAGCACAGGCTAGACATACAGAAGTGGGGTTGGCTTGTTTGCTTCAGAGGGAAGAGCTGCAGCCCAGGAGCTGTCAATTTCGATTAGCTGCTTTAAAGAACTTTGTGTGACATAAAATAAAAATAATACAGCCATGTGAATTGGAAGGCAGTAATTGCAGATTCTTCTCAATGGGTGTTTTATGTTACTGGGACCCTGTATTACTGAAATCACTGCATTACTAGTTAAGTGTAAAAAATATATGGTCTTTTATTTCTTAATTTACATGCTAACAGGAAATCTGAGGGAATCAGTTCAGGACTTATAGGAATGGGAAATAAGGAAAAAGAGTTGCATTTAAGTAGGCCCTGAGGTCTTTCTGCATTGGCACAGCCTGTCTGAATTCACCATCTTCTTTCCACCAAACTCCTATGCAAACTATCATCATTTTTTCTCCCTCACATAGGTTTAGCAGATCCTGCCAGCATGTGACTCATACCCATACCTTTTCCTTTATTCCATTTAATATATTCTAATCTCTTATTTTCTTCTATAATAGTTAAACTAGTCTTTATTTTTGTTGTCTCCTTCCTTCAATCTACTCTTACAAAGAACTCCCAGAACTAGTTTCCTAAAAGACAGTTTTGGTTATAGCTTTTCCCTACCCAGATCATACCCGTAGTGCTGAATGAAAGTTCAATTGGAAGTACAATCTCTGGAAAAAGTTTAAAAGTACCTATTGAAGCTGAATAGATGTTTAACTTTTAACTCCATCCCTAGTTAAGTCTATACCCGACAAAGATGCATACATTCATTTGTCAAAGGATACGTACTAGAATGTTCATAACACCACTATTCATAGTTGTCCCAAACCAGGATATGTAAATGTTTATAATCAGTAGAACAGATAAATAAATTGTGGTATAGTCACACAGAAATGAGAACAAACTTTATACACAGCAGTAATGATTATCATAACAAGTACAGTGTTGAGCAAAAAAGAGAGGCCAAAAAAGTATCATTTCATTCATATAATTAACGAAGACGTGCAAAACTAGCCTATACTGTTAGAAGTCAGCAGAGTGGTTACTCCTATGCTTTATAAGTCAGAAGTTATGGAAAGGAAGGGGCAAGAGGAAAGCTGATGAACTACTGACAGTATTCTGTTCTTTAATGTAGATGTTGGTTACACACGTTTGTTCAATTTCTGAAAATTTAGAGTTGCACAGTTAAGAAATGTGTACTTTTCTATCTGTGTATTATACTTCAAAAATAATTTAAGGGGTTTCCCTGGTGGCGCAGTGGTTAAGAGTCCACCTGCCGATGCGGACGGGTTCATGCCCTGGTCCAGGAGGATCCCACATGCCACGGAGCGGCTGGGCCCGTGAGCCATGGCCGCTGAGCCTGCATGTTCGGAGCCTGTGCTCCACAACAGGAGAGGCCACAACAGTGAGAGGCCTGTGTACCGCAAAAAAGAAAGAAGTTACTGTGAAAACAAAGAGACAGAAAAAAGAAGGAACAGAATAACATTCCTGTAAACAATAAAAGAGTATCATCAAAGCATGCTCAAATGAAGGAAGGTGTAAAACTGTGTTAAAAAAAAACTATAAAAATTAGCTAAAATACATATGAAATTATAAAGAACAATAAAGAACAACACGAATTAGCAAATTCAAAAATGAGGTATAAATTCAAAAATTAAAAATAAAAGAAAATATATTATAGAAGGGATGACTAAACTAGAAGAAAAACAAGAGAATGATCACAATAAATTATGTCTTAAGGGAAACAGAAGGTAAAAGGAAATTTCAGAAATCAAAAAGAGATAATAATCATCTGAGAGAAATGGACAATTATTAAAGTTAAGCAAAGAAGGTCCAACATGTATATAATAGCATTTTCTGAAGAAAACAAATATAAAAGCAAACAAATACTAAAAACTTTAGTTCATGAATAATTTTATGAAAAAAAGACAAACTAATCAAAGAGCACATCCTATATCTAAGACTATCAACTGTCACCAAGACACAGCCTAATAACTTTCCTGGACTTTGAAGAAAAAGAAAAAGAAAATATTTGGTCACATAGGCAAAAAGTTCTTTTGACTTAAAAGGGAAATAAAACCAAATTACCAGATATTTATACAGATGGTTTATTCCAGAAGAATACTGAGTAATGTATTTTAGACATACAAGGAAAGAAAATGTGAGACAAGGATTTTATAACAAGCAAAACTGATCTTCAAGTATAAAAGACACAGATCGTTACTAGCATTCAATAATTCAGACAATATTTTCACGATGTCTCCAGAAGACCTTCCTAAGGAATCTATCAGAGAACAAACTTCAGACAATCGAAATTACTAGGGAGACATCAACATAAGGACTGCTAGTATTACATATGTAGCCACTTGTGAAACTAAGACAAGATAAGGGTTAAAACGGAGAATGGAATGACCATATAATCTGACAACGTAGACATAGTATGACCTTAAAAAAGTAAAAGGAGACTAGGGATAAGATATGCAAAAAAGGTAACTATTTTCATTAATCATAATAAGTGGTGGTATCATTAGTAGTGTTATTCTGAGACTGTGGTGTAGGCAAGGTGGGATAAAGCAAATAAGTAATTATGGAACATTCTAGGTCTACTATCCACTGTGTCCTTGAGAACCAAAATTCTCCAGGTGAAAGAAAACAAATGCAGATGTAACCACCAAGAACTGTGAAGGGTCTGTGATTTTGGCCTACTTGAAAACTACCAAGTGAGCTCATCACTGTTTCATGGATGCTGATGGAACACACAAGACTTTGGTCCAGAGCCAAAAGAATTTCTTATTCATTGCTTTATTAGGCAGAGCAAGAAGCATGAGCATTATGTTTACATCAATTCTCTTTGTCCCCCAAAGCTCACGATGGTGACACAGAGGAGCCTAGGTCTGTGTTGCACGTTCAGCAAATCCGCATCACACCTGAGTAACCTGGAGTTTAGGGACACTGAATCTTTTATAATAGTCTGCAAGAAGGTCTGCTTGTGATGGTTAGTTTTCTGTAGCAACCTGACAAGGAGATAATATACTGTGATTTACTCAAATGCTAATCTTGGTGTTGCTGTGAAGGTATTTTGTAGATATGATTAGCATCTACAACCAAGTGACCTTAAGTAAAGGAGATTACACTTGATAATGTGGGTGGGTCTCACTCAATCAGTTGAAGGCCTTATGAGTGAAAACTGGAGAAGAAATTCTGCCTCAAGATTGCAACAGCAACCCTTGCCTGAATTTCCAGCTTGCTGCTGGCCTGCCAGAGGGGTATTGGACTTGCCAGCCCCTATCATCACATGAGCCATGAGCCAATTCCTTATTATTATTATTTTATTTAATATATATATATATATATATATATACACATATATATATAGAGAGAGAGAGAGAGAAAGAGAATATATATATATATATATATATATATATATATATATATATACACACACACACACACACACATATGCTATTGATTCTGCTTCTCTGGAGAACCCTGGTTGATACATTAGCCTTTGTCCTGGAGGGAGACATTATCTTTATCTTTCAGGGTTATTCACTATACAAATAACCTTCAGAAGATGGTCTAGAACAAAGATGATCAACATCTCTGCTCTCAAGATTTTCAGAAACACAAGAGATCCATGAAGATTTATTTCCCAACAGCAACAGAGAAATTACGTAAAAGCCTTATGGTCCTGAATTTGAATTTGAAATATCAGTATAAACCTCACAACATGTCATATTTACATACTTCTCCCTACTTCTGTTCATTGAAAGTTTAGAAAAACATGACCAAACTAGTACCAATAGCAAGTCCAGACTCTGATCCTAAAATTCTTTTTCCATTACAGGAAACTAAAGCTTCTTGGAAAAATGGCTGATTTCTGGTTTGGGCCTAGAATATCTTGACATAACAGAGAACATGAAAAGTATCAAAGGCTACCAGGGTGATGCAAAAAGTACAGGAGCCAATTCAAAGAGACTTCTACGTGGGACAATTTGAGCTTTAATACGGGTAAGAATGACAATGGATTCAAACTCAAGGTAATTGGTTACCTTCTGAAGCTGACAGAGAACTGTCTGATTATCTTTAAAACTGGATGAATAAAAGGAAAGACATGACAGTATCCTGCTTTTCTTAAATGAACTGATGGTACCATTGGATAATCAAGTGATTAGCCATGATTTACATAACTAATCAGTGGCAGAAGGCAGAACTAGGTCCGATTCCTAGTTTCTATTTAGTAAATCTATATTTATATGCTATATTTTAAATATCTAATACACCCCTGACAGTTTTAGTTTTCCTTTATGTCCTGAGGTAAAAGACCTCAAATTCTTTACAGTTCAGAAGTCTTTGCAGTCAGGATAGACTTAAGTTTTGGATGACAGTAAATATCCTCCAGACTCGAATGGCTTAATAACAAAGTATAGTTCTTACTCCTACTATCAATCAGACTTTTCCCAAGGGTGCTTCTCTTTGCAGTTACTTGTGAATAGATGAATAGGAGCAACAACCTTGAACACTGTTAGTTGCTTGTGCCAGAGGAAAAGAATGCTCTAAAGGTTCCCACATATACAATATATAATTAAATGCTTAGCATGGAAGTACACTCATCACTTAGGCTCATAACCCATTTGACAAAAATGGGTTACACTGCCCCAGTCAACCACAGAGAATCCAAAATGCAATCCTACTATGTGCTCAAAAGGGAGGAAAACTGAACATCATTGGCACACTGCATGAGTGATTCCTGAAATAGTTAACTTTCTATTTCTACACTTCCTCAATTCTAGATCCAGAAGCAAAGACCAGAGTTGTTAAAATAACATATATCAAACAGTGCAAACCACAATGGTTTGTGAGCAACCCCTACAGTCAACATGAAAGCTCTCAAACCTTGTCATACACTAGAAGAGAGCCCCAAACTCCCAGAAATTCATCCGATATTAAACACATGAAGATTTGAGGAGAAGGTCTAGGTACACTCCAGTTAACACTGGTCTACTGTTGTCTGTCATCTCTCACTGAGGGAAACACACATTGTGTTCTCTGTCTGGCTCCTGTAGGCTTTGTGTGTGTGATCCTGGTATCAGAGGACCACTGCTTGTCAGAGAGTACTTTTCTTTCTTGGGACGTGTTTAAAGCATACACGGAGCAAACATGATTCTCTATGAAATACTATATGAAGTGGCTTTCTTCACAAAAGCATTTGCTGACTCCAAAGGGAAGTGAGCTCAGTGGGTCAAAGTTATTTCCCACACCAAGTGGTTAAGAGCCAAGAGGTAGTTGGATATTAAGCATCTATTTTGGATTCCTGGAGAGCATCCCACTGTCCAAGGAGCCATAGCTCACTTTGCTGGCTTAGGTCTCCATCTTTGTAATCACACAAAGAACTTGGACACATCAGCGAAGGAGCCAGGTTTCTCATCAGGACAGCAGGATTCTCCTGTCCCTCTGTCTCCACTCTCCCATGACTATTTCATTCGGTCATTCCCCTTCCTTCTATTTCCTCTTACAACACTTTCTGTAAAATAATAATAATCTGATTACGTTGAGTGGAAAAATGAGGGCACAAAATGGTATGCATGTAAGACAGTGATCATGCAAACAGGTATGTGAGTGATGATCGAAAGAGAACTTTTCAAATGAAAATGCGTTTCTGTTAATTTTGTAAATTTTCTAAAATCTATAATCATTAATACAAATTTATTTGAAAAATCATGATGTAATTCCAGTATGTGTGCTAGTACCTCTCTGAGGAATATTTCCATCTGAATAGATGTTTTGTTTCGTTTACCTTCCTCAGAACTGTCAGAACAGCATTATCTTGTGAATACTGGCCTCCTCTGCCTCTTTCTAGGGATGATACTGTGTTACCATATGAGAAATGTGTTGCTGTATAGAGAGACCTGGAAAGGTACATTGTCAATTTTTATTCCGAACTTTCTCTCCAACTCCTTCCCCAACCTGTACATAGGTTATTAGGGGATGCTTTTCTGGGGGAGGACTTGCTATACACACAGAAGTGATGCTACATACTGAATTCTTCCTCCCTATTCAGAGACTCACAAACAGTTGGAGCTCAGAAAGGTCGTAGGGATCATTTCTAGCTCAACCTTTGCCTTTTATATATGAGGAAGGTGTGGTGGACACTGTTGGGTTGGCTAACTCAACGCATAAGCACAATCCCTTTCTTCTGCCTGCCTCACCACAGAGACTGGAACAGCTAAGCACTTAATTTCTCAGCCTCCCTTGCAGCTGGGGTATTCCTGTGATTCTATCAAAGTGAAAGCCTGCTGGGAGCTTCTGAGACGGCTTTTCCTTTGGCTGACCTAAGGGACAGAAGCAGAGGGCTGCTTCCCTCCCCTTCTCCTTCCTGCCCTAAATGCAGACCTAATGCCTGGAGCTACAACTTGCATATTGAGACAATGAGGCGAGGCCAGAAGAACTGCAGAGTCGCGGGCCCTAATGCTATTAGGCTGCTAGAATGACAGCAGAGGCTGCCCACGGTCAGATACCTTGCTACAGGAGAGAATAACCTTCAATTTGATAAAAACTACTGTGGCTCCATTTTTCTGTTTCTTGCGGCCAAATTATTTCCTTTAGGAAATTGAATTCCAAACAGGTAAAGTGATTTAACTAAGGCCATACCGCTGAGTTATTTGCAGTCCAAGGATGGAGACTCCCAACTTAAGTCTCCCTCCACAGGAGCGCTCCTCAGAGAGAGCATTCTGCTTCAACAACAAGTGAAAATGAGTTAAGCTGATTCATGAGTCCTGTGCCTATCTTGGTTTTCGGTCAGAAAAATGTTGGAGAAGCACTTAAGGAGAAGAAAACATAAGAACGCTTGAGTACGTATCATATAACATAGTCTACACTCTCACTATGGGGAACTAAGAGAAAGATTCTTTTCTTCTCTCTCCCAAAGTTGATACCTATGTTTATTAAAAATGTTCAAAACATTGACTTAAAAATGAAGGAAGTTTGAAATTTGAGTCTAGTCTAAATTCTCTGCCTGTTTTCTACGTATGAGAGAGTGAGAAAGAAAGCAATGCTACTCAAACTCACAAGCTCCCTCACTTACTAAGGGAATGGTCTAAGTTCTCTCTATATTAGATGGCCTGGTGTATCAGAATGGTTTGATAAGGCTACTATGGGAACAAAAATTCAGGATGTGAGGAAACACCATCCCTTTCCCCAAACTTATTAGAAACGGAGTGGACTGCCCAGGAAGGACGATGCTGGAGGGCAGGAGAGAGGGTGACATCTGGGTGGAATCTGGACTTTGGCCACTGAATATATGGTATAAAAAAACTGTCTTGTGAGGAAACTGAGATCCAGAGAGGGCATGGGACATAACCAAGACTATAGGAGTTATCCTGGCAAAGCTAAATGTCAACCATAACTCTGGACTCCCACCATATTGTTCCTTCCATTATGTCGTGTTGTCAGGTTGTCTGCAAAATGAGAACAAATAGGTCTTAGAGTGAAGGAAGGCTCGAGGGGCTCTACTATGAACAAAGCATATAAACATATCCATGGATTTTGTGAGTCAGTTTGTTTACTCAGTGGGGTTTTGAGCTATTTTGCAGTTGGACACAGTTGGTAGATCATGAGTTTTTCACTACAATTTAATCAAAGGTTTGAAGATTAGAGAAGAACCTCTACATATCAAATTGAAAAGTTGTGCACTGGGGAGTCTTTCCTTTAACATTTGACGATGGTTCTGTGATCAGGGCTCACAGAATCAGAGAAACTCTTCCGGTGCAGCATGTGTGCTATGTGAGTGAGGGTGTGTGCTTCACAGCCGCACTTGTCTTTTTTTGTCTTCCTTAATGTTTATTTTCATTTTTTTAATATCTTTATTGGAGTATAATTGCTTTAGAATGTTGTGTTAGTTTCTGCTGTACAACAAAGTGAATCAGCTATATGTATACATATATCCCCATATCCCCTCCCTCTTGAGCCTCCCTCCCACCCTCCCTATCCCACCCCTCTAGGTCTTCACAAAGCAATGAGCTGATCTCCCTGTGCTATGCCAGCTGCACTTGTTTTAAAAAATTAAATCCTATGCAGAACTTCCATAGGTAAAATGTGTAAATTGTATAAATGTATAAAATTAGAGATGTTTTAGCAGGTTTTCCTTGCATGGATGTCCTTAGGGAACTAAGAAGAAACACAGCACTCCACAGATCACTTTGAGAAAAATCCCAACTTATTTTAATTGTTACCTGAGTGTATGTTGTCCCCAACAACTGGACTTCTAGCCCACATCTGATTGACTCCAGGGAAAATGAACTCATTAGTTCACACACATTCCACAAAGACACATCCTATTTTTACACCAATCTCACTATTTGAAAATTCTCTTACTTCAAATATCCCTCCCTATAACCTCTTTTCCTTTCTTCTCTCCCTCATTTCTCTATGTTTCACTATGCACGACATGGTCCTTGGACAAGCAACACAAGCGTCAGCCTTGGAACGTGTTAGGAATTCAGAATCTTGAGCTCCACCCCCAGGCTTAGAGAATAAGAATTTTCATTTTAAGAGAATTCTCAGGGGATTTATTTGTACAATAAAGCAAAAGAAACACTGCTAAAACACAATAGACTAAATTTCTTCAAGGAAAATGATGAGTAATAAACTTCAAATGATTACATTTTAAGCAAATGAGCACCAAATTATGCACTTGTGAAAATAACTAATATTCAGAACACCATTTATGAAGTGCTACTCACTGTGCCAGGAAGACACTGAGTCCCAGAGGAAGAGAGCAGAGCCCCTGACCTCCAAGAACCCCCAGCTTAATGGGAGAGTCAAATGTGTCAACAGCTATAGGCGATAGAGAGATGTAAATAAAGTGTTATGGGATTCCAAATATTGCTTGGATACACGTCACTGTAGAGATGCTACTTGAGATTCGAGTGGAAGCATATGGAAGAACTCTACAAGCAGACAGCTCTGAACCACCGTGAGGGGAAAACATAATGTAGTAGTGAAAGGACCCACCATGTCTGGAGAGCTGAGGTAGGCAGGTTCTGACAAGGCTCTCAACGATGTCCGCTCCCTAGTATTCTTGCCCCTGTGTAATCCCCCTTCCATGGAGTCTGGGGTGGACCTGGTGACTTTCTCCTCATAAACAGAACATGGAAAAAGTGACAGGATTCAAATTCCATGGCTAAGGTTAAACAGACTGACTGCAGTCTTGCTGGCACTGTCTTACCTCACTTGCTCACTCTGGTGAAGTCAGCTGCCGCAATGTGACATGATCTATGAAGTGGTCCATGTAGCAAGGAGGTGAGAGAGGCTTCCAGCCAGCAGCTCGTGAGCAACTGAGGCCGCAGTCCAACCAAGCCCGAGGAACCGAATACTCAAACAACCACATAGGTCAACCAGGAGGTAGATCCTTCCAAAGGAAGTCTCGTCCTGGCTGGGGCCTTGTGAGAGACTGAGCCAGAGTCCACACCGAAGCCACACCCGTATTCCTGGCTCACAGGAACTAGGAGATAATATATAGTAGTATTGTTTTGAGCTTCTAAATTTGGGGGGCACTATGCTTCCCGGTAATAGATAACTGTAGTAGACTAAACAGTGGCCCCCTAAGATATGTCTGCATCCTAATCCCCAGAACCTGTGAATGTTACATGGCAAAGACTTTGCTGCATGTGATTAAGTTATGGATCTTGGCGGGGGGCGGGATTCTCTTGGACCATCCAGGTGTGCCCTAAATGGAATCACAAGTGTCTTTATAAGAGGAAATCAGAGAGACATTCGACATACACAGAAGGGAAGACAATGTGACCACTGAGGCAGAGAGAGAAGTGATGTGGCTATAAGTCAAGGAACGCTGGCAGCCACCAGATTCTAGAAAAGGCAACTAACAGATTCTCACTTCCAGAGGGAGTGTGGCCCTTCTGACACCTTGATTTTTGCCCAGTGATACTGATTTTGGACTTCTGGCCACCAGAACTGTGAATAAATACATTTCTGCTGTTTTAAGTCACCACATGTGTGGCAACTGGTTACAGCAGCCATAGGAAACCAATGTAATTACTAATACGGGAGCCTTGACAAGTTCAGCGTGGATGGTGTGTAGGACACATGGGAGGACTTTCACAGAGAAAATGGTTCTGAGCAGGCAGCCTGAAGCCAGACTACTGGCACCTCGTACTGCTAAATAAAGTTTACACAGTTAGTTATAGACAGCTAGCTCCAAGGGGTGGGAAAAGAGGAGTTAAGCAGAGGAAATGTCCTGATTCGATTATTTTAAAGCTCACTCTGGTGGCATTCTGGAGCATGGACAGGACAGGGCAGACTAGAAGTCCTTCAGGGAAGTTAGTGCAGCAGATTGGGTGAGAACAAATAAAAAACCTAAGTAAAAGTGCCAGAAGGACTTAATTAACACAAGGTATTTTCCTCAAGAAGAGGGTAGAGAGAGAAATAAAGCTAGGATGCCACAAACAGACCAGCCCACTTCACAGTGATGCCAGGGGTCGGAGCTGCAGACTGCCTTCCTGTTGCAAGCAAAGGAGTGAGGCTTGTCTGCAAAGACCAAAAGTGGAAACATTGTGTCTTACACTTGTGGGTCAGCTAAGTCAATGCAATCCTTGTCCTCAAGGGTTTTAAGGAAACAAAAAACACACCAGCACTGCTAGCAAGCCTGTCAGAAGGACATGGAAACCAGAGTCAGGTAGGCAATTTGGACTTGGAGTAAGACTCAAGGCAGAGCGGAATGGGGTCAAACAGACCTTGCTCAGCCAGTCACTGGTTGTGTGGCCTTGGGCTGCTGACTTAAGTCTTTCTCTGTCTCAGCCACTCAGTTTTTGGTCTCGTAACCTGAGACCAATAACAGTATAGTGTGATTATGAGGATAAATAAGGACAAATGGGATAAAACATTAAAAATAAATTAGCTGATATTCAGATGAACTGCCAGAAGAATATAGAATAGAATAGAATCATAGTATCAGTTCTTTCTCCATCTGAATCTTTTCCTGATTAGCATATTAGCTAGTACAAATCTATGGGTTGCCAAGTAGATATGTACAGTGTTTGATAAGCCACTTATAACAAAGAATGAAGTGTTTAAAAAAGTATTTAGTTACATATATACCTAGTTTTACAAACAAAAATATGTATAAATAGTTGTATGTAAATCATATTTTATAAGATAAATCACAAACAAAATTTAGATTAATATTTAATTGAATATTAAGGATGTTCTTGTAAAACATATTCATTCTTCGACTTCTCTTTGAAAAAGTAAAATACAACTTATACTTCTAGAAAAGGCTTCTAAAAATACTACTTTCAATTAAGTATGAATGACTAGCATTTGGATAATAGTGCTCTAATTTAGGAATTTAATTATAGGGAGAAGCTTAGGTCATTTTTAAATAAATTATTCCATTCATTGATTCGATAGTTGATTTCAATTACTTGGTTTTTTTATATGAAACAGTAGTAACAGCACATATTTGCATGTAGTCCTTTCCAATTTATAGCACTCACACAAATCCACAATTCCTAACTGCGTTATGCAACGGAAATTTTTTTTTCTAAATAGCCTTCTAATGGGAGAAATAGGATCAATGAATGAAAATTTCAGGGAAGCAGATATTGGCTCATTTAGGAAAACTACACATTATCAGAAATGCTTCAAATAGAATGGACTGCTTCACATTGTGGGAGAGCACCCTGGGAGAAATCAAGTATCAGCTAAATGATCGTACCCCTTGGAAAAGTTACTGGAAGGACATACCAATAGATTTTGGTGGTCAACCGCTGCACAGTTGTTTCCTCTATAGCTGAAACACTTTATGATCCAATGTCTATTTCTATAGTGATAAACTATAAATATATACTACTAGTTTGTATACATCACCAGAAATACAACATCCCAGATCTTAGTCTCTCTTTACTGAAGAGAATAGAGAAATTTAAGGGGGGGCGCGGAGGGAGGCAAAAAGAGAAAAAACAAACTCCCTGTTCCTATTATTCCCACCCCATTCCCGGGATTTACCTCCACACATATCCGCATTCACCTATTTCGCTTTCCGAGTGCTGGGCAAATTATAATTACAAACGCAATTTAAAAATTAATTTAAAAATAATAAAGATTTTTATAAGGTGCTAACACATGGAAACTATGCAATAGGAAGATTTACATCTTAAACTGACTTAAATATCAGACTATTATTATCCTAGTATAGCTCAAACACAATAAAAGAATGAAATGAATGGATACCCCAGGGGACATTGACATTTTCACAGGAGAAAGGATAAGACTTTACTGCCTCCTTTGCTCATTAGCTTCCTCTTGTTGCCTTTTGATTCTGCAGTTAATGGAAGTGTTTCAGTCTCCTAAAGTCTGAGCTGGCCCACTGAGTAGGCCAGGTATGAGGAGAACTGTATCTGACAGGAGTACATAAGGATGGGAGGTCCCAGGCTGCGTTAAACACCAGGAGACATCTTGAGGACACTGTGCTAAAGAGGGAAAACCAAAATTTTCAGTAATCTCTGAGTTCAACTATCTGACACCACCATTTCTGCAGGTCAAAAAGGGTTCAAAGCTAGCAAGTTCATATGGTTCAAATTAGGTAAATGGAAAAGGATTCGCGGATTTGTCTTTACAACTACAGTTGCACAGAAGCTACATAAAATTTATTTAGATAATATGTTTATTTGAGGCGGCTTTGAGGAGGTTGATATAGTTTATGGGATACCCTGAATATTCCCAAACTTCCTGTTGTCGCTACCAGGGATAATCAAGAAAATGCAAGCAAAGATCAGATGCTCTGAAGTATTAAAACTGGAGATGCAAAGGTGACACTGGAAACATTTGAATTCTTAGTAACAGACTAAGAAATATGAAGCAAGTTCTAAGTAGGTGAAGTGTGGTGTCAGGAACTCAGGCTTTAAGAAATTTTGCAGACTTTCTGCTAGGATGACACATTTATCAGCATCCTAGTGTCCTCCATGAGCTATAAACCTTCCGTGGTAGACTAACTGCGTTAACAGCCACAACGAAAGGCCTCCTTGTAGCCACACCTTTTGTCTTGAAACTTGGTTGCCCTTACCTTCTCTGAGTCTGGACTGGCTGAAATCATAATATGGTCCTACACTCTTTTGGTCTCTCTTTTGCACAACTTAGAATCCTGCTACTTCTATGAGAACATGGTGCACTAGACTTGCTGGAGGATGAATGACAACATGGAGCAGAGCTTCATGTCCCAGCCAAAATGCCAGCTGATCACAGATGCATGAGAAAACCTATCTGAGAAAAATCAAGCCTGGCCAAGAGTTACGCAAACTTCTAATGCTTTTGGAATTGGTCCCATAGTCATAGCTGGTATTTTTTTACCACCTTCTTCTACTACTCATTCTTTATTCCCATTGCTTTAAGCAAGCACCTTAGTTGGCTGTGGTTCCTTGTCTGTTAAAGTGACCCAAATATTTACTCCTGAAGAGTCTACACCACTAGCAATCCTGACTGTATCAGGTTGTTTCGTTTTCTATCGCCTTTAATCATAGGGCATGAGAGTATTAAGAGACACCCCAGAGGAACCATTTGTATTCCAAACAGAGTCTTTCTTACCCCAACTGTGAAGTAGCAACTCAATTTTCCCTGGATAATTAGAATCAATTATCCCAGCCAGTACAAGTAACTCTGTTCTTTGCCTATTGATTACTGGTATGAAGAGCCCCAAGTGTCCAGAAGACAGCCTCAACTTTCAGCTTAATTATTTGATTAAGCTATTGTTGTATCTTTTGGTAAAAGCATTCTTCAGTTGGGAAGTCCCTTCTAGGCCAGCAGAGCCCAAAGTTTCAGAGAGGGGAAGCAAAAATGTTGCTATTTTAGCCCTGGGGGTCATAGGAAGATGATTCACTTCCATGGAAATTCCTTTATAATCAAATCCATGAATCCTGTCTATAGGAGAAATAGCACCACATACTGGTCAATGATTTAGAGTATGTAACATATTTCATGACACTTCCTAGCCGTGCTAGGTGTTGCTGCCCCAGCTAACACCATTTCTGAGACTTCAAAAGCCATTCCACCAATTTATATATCCAGAGCATCTATTCCAACACCAGCAAAGTGCCACCCCTTCCATGATGGCAGTAGTCCTACATAGTCAAGTTTCCACCGGGTGGCTGGTTTATCCACTCAGAGAATGCTACTCTAACTGGGGCTCAGTGTTGTATTTGTGATTGGAAGACTGGATACTTACCAGTGAATTCAGCCAATTCGCCTTTGTAAGTGGAAAAGCCATCCAATGCATGACCATCCCTACTATCATGGCCACTTTTTTCATGAGCCTGTGGGAAGAATGGGATACCAGGCAAATAGGCAGACTAATGGCCACAGGATAAGCCATGTTACCCACTTGATTATGAGGCTCCCCCTTGCTCTTTGGTGAGCATTTGCATTGGAAACAAGTTTATATACATTCTCTGCCCATTTAGTGAGGTCTACCCACATACCTCTTCCCCAGACTTTCTTGTCACCAATTTTCCTCTAGAACCACTTCTAGTTCAAAATTCTGTATCAGTAAAGATTCAGTCAGACAAGCAAAAATTGTAGTAGTTGAAAAGGAGAATGGAAGAAGGAAGGGAAATTTCAACGATTTTACCTTGAGCAACTGTGAAAGCTGGTCATACACTCTGTGAGAGGCTGCAGCTTGCATATCTAGTGCTGATGTCCAAAGAGCAGTGTGAAAGGAAAATCAAAATGGAGTCAGTATGGCTAAGAGAGCTCTCTCAAATGGAGCCAGGAGGCCACTGAGGAACTGGGACTTAATGCACGTCTCACCCTGGATGTAGTCTGAACTTCTGACCACTTATTGTCTTAACAATGGCAATCCAGAACACCTGCACAATCTTCCAAAAAACTCAAGATCCTTATCGAATCCTAACCCGAAATAACTCGGGACAGCCTAACCCTTAAGGACAAATATTTCCTTTTTGTGATGGAGCCAATCGTAATTCTTGCAAGACAACCTTAACAACCTTGTGGCTTTTGCCTGTATAAGCCTGTAACTTTTTCTCTTCCCTGGAACACTCAGTTTCACCCAAAACTGTGTCTCCCAAATTGCAATTCCTAATACCCCAAAGAAAGCTCTTTGTTCTTTGCAACCTTGATACTAATTACTGTTCAAGAGCAGGCACCTGGGAAAAGAAAGTGACCACAAAGCCGAGGAAGCAAAGACACACTGGAACCTGTGAGGGTGAGCAGTGAGGACTGACTGGAACTCCCATCAATTGCTCATCCCTGGAAGGCTCCAACTTAGATGATAGGGGTGTCCCTGCAGGAAGACCTGACATGCATCTCGCTGGAGGAGGAGATCCAGTGTGGCTGAGGGAGCTGCAGCCCAGGCAGCAAGGTGACCCAGGAGATAAGCTGTGGGTGTGCTGTTACTGTACTGCACACTCCACACCCACCTGCCCAGCACACAAACATGAAGCCGTCACCTCCACCTGCCCCCCTGCAGCAAAACATCTCTAGTGGCCCACACTGACCTAGAATGACACAACAAAGGGAACTCTGGGAAACACAGTTCAAGCTTACCTAAGTGGACACACTACAGACCCTGTTGTTATTGTTTTTCTGTTTTATTTGTCTCATAGCAGTTGCTAACTGAGGCAGGGTCTTAAAGTACTGGTCCTTGCTTGGGTCTCAAGGGGCAATAAATAAGGAGATTCCAGCAATAGCATGAATGATTTCTCTCTGGGAACTGGAAACAAAGGACTGAGGTTGTTAAATGAAAGGCAATGTTTTTTAGTTCCTAAAGATGATTTTAAAATTTTAAAATAATATGATCATTCTGAGTAAAAAATTAAGAAATTAGATACTAGTAAGTCAAAATCCATGTAATAGCTTACTTTCAATAACTTTTTTATTTTCATGTGTGTTTTCTCCAAAATTTGTTCTCTCCTGTTGTCTCTCTGAAAATGATTACTTTCTGCATCTGCCTGAAACCCTAAATAACACCAAATCCAAATAAATGCGATGATGTTCCTTTCTTTGAGTTCGTATAAGGCTCATTCTTTTTTCTCTCCCCCCATCCCCTTCCTTTCTCCTGACTGCAGGTGCATGTAAGTTAATTTTCCCTGCCCCTTAGTTCATAGTATATTACCTTTTTTTTTTATCTCAGACCCTCTTTTTATCTTTCTTAGTATTTTAATATTTGGGTTTGCTTTGTCACGTATCTCCAAGCTTATCTCTCCTTACCCTGCCCTAGTCTCCTAAGCGGGTAGAAAAAAGGGAAAGGATTAATCCCTGAGTTGGGATGAGGTTGAGTAAAAGCAAAGATTGTTGTATGAAGACAGCAATGCCACCAGCGTTTAGCATCAGGTGGGTGAGTTACACCTGAGCACATACCTGAGGGCCTTTTGATGGTTTTTTTAATTTTATGACTTTTGAAGTTCCCAAATTAAAAAAAAAAAGACATATCCTCAAATTCTTTTAACCTTGAAACATTAAACTTTTACATAAATAAGACATTTTAGACATTTTCAAGTACATTTTCTTCCTTTCTCTTTCCTGGAAGAAAACTGATGAAAGAGCCTTAAAAAAAAAAAAAAGAAAGAAAGAAATAAGACTGTCTGGTTGGGACGTTTTTAGCCCTAAAGGATATTACAATGACTCCTAACTAGCAGGGTCAATTTTATGACTGTTACATTACACAGGTGAATACATACATAAAGTGAGGAATGGCTTTTCTCACCCAAATCTCTCAATCATTAAGTACAAATTCTGGCACCCTGAAACGGCAATAATTTGTTTGAAGGGGAACAGGAAGGGAGTCAAAAAGAATGGTAATTTTGGAAAATGATCTTATTTGGTGGTGTGTGAAAAGACTTTCCCTGTGTTTACTTGCTTCCGAATTTAATGCACACTGGCAGTCCTTGAAGACAATAGATGGTTCTCACTGGAAACAGCTGCTATCTCTCAGGCTATGTTTATTTGCATGTCAGACCCATGGTGAGTCCTATAATTCTCACCAGTAGTTAGTGGTGAGATAGGGAGCAGCCAGCAGACACAGGATGTGGTGGGTCCCATTGGGCACTGCCCAGATCCCCATTCAGGACTGTGGCTCATGGCTCCAGCTGCAGTTGCTAGCTGACAGCTCTCAGTTGGGTTCCTCTATGGCATGTGACTTCAGCCCAGCAAATCCACCTCACCCATGGTCACAGCTCCTCCCAGAGGACAACTCTCATCCAATGCCTGGTACATGATAGGTGAAGTGATGAGGGACATTTCTCCTTTACAGCACAGACAACAAACGCACAGTCCCAGGGCCTATGAGATCACCTGAAGCACAAGCTTATGGGAAATTTCGTGTAGTCACTGTTTTTTCCATAAGCATGCAGGTTTTGCATTCGACACTAACATATGTCCATTTTATGTGAAAATATTTTAAACTGTTTGTTACATAAATTAATATTTCCCTTAAATTTTCAACTAAAATGAACATCCATGAATATTCATTCTGTGGCTTTATGGTCCCAACTAGACAACAAGAGTAGGATCCCCATATTGAGAAGTGCAGACCCGTGCTGAGGCCCCACGGTAACTGGGGCAGGCGGAAAAGGTTAATTAGGAGCTCGGTTCTACTAGTGACAAGTGACATGGGTATTTCGCATCCTTCAAGGCTTGCATCAGCCATGCTTTCAAGAAGCACAATATACATTATGACACAGGAAGGATGCTGAGTTGTTTCTGGATAATATATGACGATGTTACATGGAATTAGGTTTGGGTACAAGAAGTAGCCAGGAACATCCAGATATACATACTATTTTGTTTTAATCTCTGTAAGACTGATTTGGTTAGAATTATCTTTTGCTCAAATTATAAAACTGGAAGTTTGTTTTCCAATTCCAGCCTCCCACCACTGTCCCCTTCTTAGGCTGTTTCCAAATTGCTATTGCCACCTTTTGGGTGCTTCACGCATCTTCCCCTGCCTCACCTGCCTCTACTTTGTCTACCCCCAATACACACACACAAACACACACACACAAACACACACACACACAACACACACTTCTGCTATAATGGCTGAGTAGGAGAAGCAACAGTTTATCACACAATGGGTAAACAGATCTCCAATTACCTCTGTGTTTGTGAACATTTTAATTTGGGGGGACTAGATGGCATCTACATCTAGACTGAATACCTTGGTATGACCAAAAGCAAAACAGAGAGAAGTGCAGAAATGCGTCCATTTCATTCTACTCTCACAGTAAACCTGAGGGCAGGCAGGGGGCTCACAGTATCCCCCTTTAATGCGCTGGAAATCAAGAGGACCGTGAGAGGTTATTCATCATCTGCCACACTGTCGCACTGTTCTGTAGTAAGGCTGAGACTGTGAGTCCAGAACTTGTACGTGAGAACACCTCTCACTTCAGTTCATTCGTTTCTCAACACATAATTGATGATGGGCTGTACATGGCATTGGCCAAGTCACTTCCTCACTCTGATCTAATCTCATCTTCAAAATGATGGCGCTGGACGAGATGATCTATGAGGTCCCTTTAACAGTAACATTCTAAAATCCTATTATTTTTATAACACAGTTGGGACAAGCACACGTATCTCCTGAATTCTCACCCTAGGTTCATTTTCTACACCACTTACAGCTCCTCCTTAGGCTCTACGGAATTCCCCAAGGCAGTGATGGATGGACACGACAAGGAGAATGGATGATGTTCATCTTCCTCTATCTACATCTGACTGTGACTGATGGCAGGACACACGCTGCTTAAAATGTTGTGATGTGAAGGTGGGAATAGCTTGACCTCTATTAGTTAGTGATAATAGTAGATGGCCTGAAATCTGTTCCAGTCTGTCCAGGAACTATACAAAGTGAGTCATCTCTTGCTCTGAACAATTTTCTAAGACAGCTGATATCTCTAAGAAGTAAACCAGACACTGCCTTTATGCTGGATGCTACAAACATAAAATGTTAATTTTCAAAATTAAATTTCAAAGAGTGAAATAGATTTAGAATGTTCTTTTAAGTAAAACCTTCTAGTTATCTCCATGCCCAGAATGCTTAATAATAATTTAACCTTGCTCAGGAGATCACTTGCAAAATTATTCCTGGTTCTCCATGGACTTGTTTCTCTCACTGACTTTGCCTCAGGTCATAGATCTGGGTAACTCTGAAGTTATTCTGTGAGTTCTCCTGGGTTCTTAAACAAATTAAAAATGTATTTCTAAGTCCAATTCTGAAAGAATAAATCAGAATGATTTTGTGGCATGAGGGATGAGGCATGTTTTATTCGGGACATTCTTAAGTATTTTTAATACTGCAAACAAAGAGGAAGTTTGGGCATAGAATGGCTAGTTTTTTTAAAAATTAAAATATTAACATCTTGCTCTATTTGCTTTAAAATTTTTTAAAATAATGAAACATTTTCAGTCGAGCTGAAACCTTGCCAGGACCTATTCTCTTCCATGTGTCCTCAGAGGTAGCTACTCTTCTGTATTTGTTTTTTATCTATTAATAATAGATGGTCTTATTTTGCATTCTTATAAGCTTAGTATCAATGACGCATTTCCTTACCAACAAGCAGTACTGCTTAGAGCCCAGGTTCTGGATTCAGGTTTCCACCTACAAGCGATGTGACCTTACATATGTTGCTTAACTTCTTTGTACTAACATTTCTTCATTTGTAAATATGGATCTAATCTCATTTCCTACCTCATGGAGTTGCTTGAAGAATTAAATGAGGAAATACACATAAAGCACTTAAAACAGCACCTAGCATACATTAACATTCAATAAGTTTTCACCTTCTCAAGTAGCATTATACAGCATAGCTTTAACCCTCAACATTATTTCTCCAGATTTACTCACTTCAGCTCATTCATTTTAAGTCTATTATTTGACTGTATTGTAGTTTATCCATTCTCCTACTGAAGAATAGTTACAATAAATTTCCAATTTTATACTAAACAATACAGCCATGAACTTTTTGGTTCATGTTTCGATGTAGAGATGCATATGAGTTTCTCTAGGGTTTATACTTAGAACTGTTATACCTTCATCTTTACCAGTTACTGTCAAATAGCTTACTAGCTTGTCGCTTTAAGACAGGATCCTTTAGCATACTTTGGAATCACCAGGAAGACTTGTTAGAACACAGATTTCTGGTCCCCAAACCCAGAGTTTCTAATTCAGGAGGTCTGTGATAAAGTCTGAAAATTTGCCTTCCTAACAATTTCCCAGGTGTCGCTGATTCTGCTGGTCTGGGGACCACACTTGGAGAACCAATGTTCTAAATGATTGCTTATATTTAGTCCTCTGTCAGTGATTTTATGATCTTTTGCATCCTCACAACATTTGAAGCTGTCATATTTTTCAATGAGATGTGAGTTAAACGGCATCTCTGTGGTTTCAGTTTGGTCCACTCTGATTATTAATGAGATGGAGCATTCTTTTATTTGATCATTGGTCATTCATAGTACACCTCCTGTGAACTGCCACTAGCAGTACATTGTTGACTAGAAGTGAGTACAATGAGTATCCTTTTCATCACTGATGGTCTTGGTTCATGCAATAACATAAGAAAAAGATATAATAATTACAAAGGGAGCTAAAGTACTCTTTATTTCTCTATATAGACAATCAAAGAATCAACAAACTAAGATAAATCAGCAAGGTTACTAAAGAAAAGATCTATATATAAAAATCAACAGAGTTTGTATACACTATGAAATAATTAGGAAATGCAAAGAAATATAAGATTCCATAAAGAGTAGCAATAAATAGAAGGTAATAAAGCTCATAAAAGATGTGCAAATTCTTCATGGAAAAGATTATAACGTTTAACCATTAAGTGTATTTTCAGTCAGATTTATTAGATATATTAACAAAGATCAATTTTTAAGAATTTGGTCAGCCCAGAGGGTGAGCAGACAAGCCTCTCAGGCTGGATCAGCTTTATCCATGGGACCTGAATGATCCAAATCCATGGGCTAAGATTCCTTCTTTTCAAAGATGGCAAACTATGAGGACGCAGAATTCGCGTCTCCTCGCAACTAGGGTACCTACCAGGCACCGGTGGGAGACCACGGAAACCTAAGGGGATGGGAGCAACCCCCGGGGTCCATCTATCAAAAAAAAAACCAAAAATGAAATGACAAAAAAATTTGTTACAGATGAAGGAGCAAGGTAAAAACCTACAAGACCAAATAAATGAAGACGAAATAGGCAACCTACCTGAAAAAGAATTCAGAGTAATGATAGTAAAGATGATCCAAAATCTCGGAAACAGAAAAGAGAAAATACAAGAAACATTTAACAAGGATCTAGAAGAAGTAAAAAGCAAACAAACAGTGATGAACAACACAATTACTGAAATTAAGAATACTCTAGAAGGAATCAATAGCAGAATAACTGAGGCAGAAGAACGGATAAGTGAGCTGGAAGATAAAATGGTGGAAATAACTGCCAGGGAGCAGAATAAAGAAAAAAGAATGAAAAGAACTGAGGACAGTCTCAGAAACCTCTGGGAAAACATTAAACACACTAACATTTGAATTACACGGATCCCAGAAGAAGAAGAGAAAAAGAAAGGATCTGAGAAAATATTTGAAGAGATTATACTACAAAACTTCCCTAATATGGGAAAGGAAATAGTCAATCTAGTCCAAGAAGCACAGAGAGCCCCATACAGGATAAACCCAGAGAGAAACACACTGAGACACATATTAAACTATCAAAAATTAAATACAAAGAAAAAATATTAAAAGCAGCAAAGGAAAAGCAACAAATAACATACAAGGGAATCCCCATAAGTCTAACAGCTGATTATTCAGTAGAAGCTCTGCAAGCCAGAAGGGAGTGGGAGGACATATTTAAAGTGATGAAAGGGAAGAACCTACAACCAAGATTACTTTACCCAGCAAGGATCTCATTCAGATTTGACAGAGAAATTAAAACCTTTACAGACAAGTGAAAGCTAAGAGAATTCAGCACCACTAAACCAGCTTTACAACAAATGCTAAAGGAACTTCTCTAGGCAGGAAACACAAGAGAAGGAAAAGACCTACAATAACAAACCCAAAACAATTAAGAAAATGGTAATAAGAACATACATGCCAATAATTACTTTAAATGTAAATGGATTAAATGCTCCAACCAAAATACACAGACTGGCTGAATGGATACAAAAGCAAGACCCACACATATGCTGTCCACAAGAGACCTACTTCAGACCTAGGGACACATACAGACTGAAAGGGAGGGGATGGAAAAAGATATTCTATGCAAATGGAAATCAAAAGAAAGCTGGAGTAGCAATTCTCATATCAGACAAAACAGACTTTAAAACAAAGACTATTACAAGAGATAAAGAAGGACACTACAAAATGATCAAGGGATCAATCCAAGAAGAAGATACAACAATTGTAAATATTTATGCACCCAACATAGGAGTACCTCAATACATGAGGCAAATGCTAAGAGCCATAAAAGGGGAAATCGACAGTAACACAACCATAGTAGGGGATTTTAACACCCCACTTTCACCAATGGACAGATCATCCAAAATGAAAATAAATAAGGAAACACAAGCTTTAAATGATACATTAAACAAGATGGACTTAATTGATATTTATAGGACATTCCATCCAGAAACAACAGAATACACTTTCTTCTCAAGTGCTCATGGAACATTCTCCAGGATAGACCATATCTTGGGTCACAAATCAAGACTTGGTAAATTTAAGAAAATTGAAATTGTATCAAGTATCTTTTCAGACCACAGTGCTATGATACTAGGTATCAATTACAGGAAACAAACTGTAAAAAATACAAACACATGGAGGCTAAACAATATGCTACTAAATAACCAAGAGATCACTGAAGAAATCAAAGAGGAAATCAAAAAATACCTGGAAACAAATGACAAGGAAAATACGAAGATCCAAAACCTATGGGATGCAGCAAAAGCAGTTCTAAGAGGGAAGTTTATAGCAATACAATCCTAACTCAAGAAACAAGAAACATCTCAAATAAACAACCTAACCTTACACTTAATGCAAGTAGAGAAAGAAGAACAAAGAAAACCCCCAAAGTTAGCAGAAGGAAAGAAATCATAAAGATCAGATAAGAAATAAATGAAAAAGAAATTAAAGAAACAATAGCAAAGATCAACAAAACTAAAAGCTGGTTCTCTGATAAGATAAACAAAATTGATAAACCTTTAGCCAGACTCATCAAGAAAAAAAGGGAGAAGACTCAAATCAACAGAATTAGAAAGGAAAAAGGGGACGTAACAACTGACACTGCAGAAATACAAAGGATAATGAGAGATTACTACAAGCAACTATATGCCAATAAAATGGACCATCTGGAAGAAATGGACACATTCTTAGAAAAGCACAACCTTCCGAGACTGAACCAGGAAGAACTAGAAAATATAAACCGACCAATTTTCTCTTTTCTTATTGACCAGTCTTACTAAGTTTATCTACTGTTTGTGTCTCCTTTTAGTTTTGCTGATAATCTCCATAATCTCTTTGTTTTATATATTGCTAAAATATGCTTTTATTTTTATTATTTTATTCCTTTCACTCTTTTATGTTACAGGTAAAGACTACATGTCATTCTTAATATCCTGAAGAGCTGAAGCACAGAGAGGTTTATAACTTGCCCCAAATCTTGCAATTACAAGAGTTGACTCTTGAGCAACGTAGGTTTGAACTATGTGGGTCCGCTTATATGCAGATATTTTCAACAGTAAATACTACAGTACTACACAGTTCATGATTGGTTGAATCCATGGCTGCAGAGGATAAGGAGGGCTGACTATAAGTCATATAGGGATCAACCCCCAAGTTAACTGTAGTTAGTAACAGAACCAGGATCTGGACCTAGGAAATTTGGTTCAAGAATGCAGATTCTTACTTCTTGTTGCTCATACCAATAATGTGTTGCTCAACACATATTTGTCAAATGAATAAGTGTATTGTTTTCCTAGTTCTGCTGTAACAAAGTACCACAAACTGGGATGGCTTGAAAACAGCAGAAATTTATTTTATCTCACACTTCTAGAGGCTAGAAATCTAAAAATCAGTGCTCTGTTCTCTCTCAAAGATCTAAGGAAGAATCTGTTATATGTCTTTCTCTTAGTTTCTTGGGGTGACAATCTTTGGTGTCTCTTGGTTTACAGCTGCATCACTCCAATTTCTGTCTTCATCTTCACATGGCATTCTTCCCTCCATGCATGTCTGTGTCTCTCCCCTTCTTATAAGGACACCAGTTACATGGAATGAGGGCCTATAACCAAGCATGGCCTCATCTTAACTTGACTACAACTACAGAGACACTATTTCTAAACAAGGTCCCATTCAAATGTACTGGGGTTAGGACTCAAACATATCTTTTGTGAGGGACACAATTCAACCCATAACAATAAGATTCAGATAAGATAAATTCACTCACACAAGAAAAAAATAATCACTTCTTAGTGGAATACATCTGAAGACTTAGATTGCCCTGGTTTGAATTTAAGCTTCACCATTTACTACCCATGCAGGTAGTGTAAGTGACTATACCTTTCTAAGCTTGAATTTCGTTATATGTAAGCTCAGGATGATAACAATACCTACTACAAAGGGTTGCTATAAAAATCCATGGCAAAAACACATGGATGGGAAGGAAGAAAACCACTTCAGGTAGTGAGTCCAGAGGAGAAATAGAAACAGCATAGAGAGAAGTTAAAAACAGAGCCTCTAACATTCTAGAACTGATGTATCTCATATATTAGTATATATATTGTCTATTTATCTATTTACTCATAAATAAGGATTTGAAATCAAGAGGGCACATGTTAAGATGGCAAATGCTAGGTCTAAGGTTTTATTATTTTTTCCTGCACTTTTCTGTGAAACTGAATTATTTAAAGAAAGAATAAAAAGTAAAACATGTAGTGAAGAAAGTATTGTATTAGTGTCCTAATCATCTCAAATTTCTCTCTATTTTCTTAAATCTGTGGATTAAAAAAGCAAGCTAACCACTTTTAACTACTATTTTTAAATCACAAAAGTAATATCTGGTTGGGATTACAATTTCAATACTATAGTAATGTATAAATTGAAAAATAACCCTTCACATATTTATACCACTCCCTAAATGTACTACATTTAAAATAAAAAGTATTTTGTCTTCTTCCATAAAATAGTTATACATACAAGCACATACGCAAATGCCTTTTTTACCATAATGGAATCATATTATACATTTTTCTTCACCATATTTTAAAATCAACTCATAGATACCTACTCTGTTCATCTTAGAGACTGCATGATATTTCACTGTGTGAGTATAGCATAATTTATTTAACTCTACCCCTATTAATTGATGGTTAGGTTGGTTCTAGTTTTTTTCCAATTAAGTGAATAAAGGTAACATACATTTCTCATATCACTGAGGGAAAAAAAAACTTAAAACCTGAATTATTGGATAAATGCATATGTTCATATTTAATTTTGATAAAGTATTGATAGCCAAATTATGAGGACAAATTTTTACTTCGTTGAGTTGCTTGGATGAAAAAAGGAGCAAAATTTTTAAAAGATTTTTGAGCTCTCTCTGAGTTCAAAATAAGTGACATTAATTTTTGAACACCCACTCTGTGCCAGACTTTCTAGTTCGATTTTCTGATTTAACCTCATGATAATCCTCTGCAGTCATTATCATTATCATTGGCTAGATGATGATGCTGTGACTCAGAGTGGTTCGGGAAATTGGACAAGATGGGACAAGTAGTGAGTGGTGGAAACAGGATGCAGACTCAGGTGTGTCTCATTCCTGAGCCCAACCACTTCCCACTACCTGGGACTGCTGCTCAGGGAAGCTCTGGGAGGAAAGCAGACATTCAGGGAAGTAACTCTCTAAAAGCTTGCCTGGATTTCTGCTCTTCTAATGCCTCTAAATTTAGAAACAATCTTCATTTAGTCTCTTCCTCCAACTGCTTGGCCCAATTCCAGGTTCTGGCCCCCTTTCCCAAGAAAGTGAAATAAAAAGAGCCCTCCAATAGTTTAGCAAATGGGTACTGAATCAGCCTTTCCTCAAGGAGATGTCTTAGGAAAAAGGGCTGATTCAATTTCCTTTCCCCATTGCCAGTGTCACCGTGACATTGGTTTTTATTTCCCCAGTCACTGGGTTAGTGGGTTACGTGTAGACGATCATCAGTCTACACGTTCTTGCCTGGAGCCCCATTTCCTAAGGACAAGATATTTTGTCACCAAAGATTGGTTTCTAAGCTTAGCTATTTCCCCAAACCTGATCCAAATGGACTCTTCTGCCTGACGTGTGCTGTGATCCCTGCCCCTGCAATCTACAACACTGAATTTAATTCAGATTGCCCTATCAGCTAATTTAATAAAACAAACATTTTAAGGGCACTCTGTCCATTCATGGCCCAGTTGTTCAGAAGTCAATCCAAACCTCAGTGCTGACTATTCTATTTCCTCCAGACTGTATGGTTTCTTGTTTGCTCTTAGGGTTTGTTAGAAATAAAATTAGTGATTCCAACTCCGTATCTTTAAAACAAGTAGATATTTATAACTCTCAACTAAAGGTCATTTGTACAACAGGAGTATTAGACATATGAGCTGAGATGGATTCTGGTTCCCGGAGGGTTACAGCAGACTCTTAACTTCTTATTCTTACCAACTGTTACAGAGTCATCATTCATCAATGGACCCAGCCAGGAGGCAGCTCCAGGCTCTTATATTGAAGGGTCTTAGTGATGGAAGGGGGACAGGAGACTCATCCTGAAATTGTATTTTCATAGTAAGCAGATTAAATTTGCTCATATTTATGTCAGAGATCAACAATAACAATTTTTTTCTAAATGTGCCTCTAATCACACTCTGTGTATGATTAAGAAAATATGAGTCTTTCATGTCAGCTCATATTACTGCTGTTATTATCATTACTATTATTCACATTTTTGAAAGGATGGAAATTTTAGAGAAGTTGATGTCCCATTCCCCACACATTCTTTGGTAGATCTTAAGGACCAACATTTGGTTTCCCCAAAATGCAGCCAAGGAATGGTATTCAGTGTTTACTGTTCTGTTGCAAGGTGACAAACACCAAGCTATAGCACATGATCCCAATTGCTTCAACAATTTCTTTGACTTATTCAGTACAATTTTGGAAAGCTTGGAAGCCTGTCTTTCAAAATAACCCCTGTCTTGATACTCACTGGTCCTTCTAAGCACAAGAGATAAGTAAGGATATGGTGGGGAAATCAGCGTTCTCTACACTTTGGGTAGGATGGTAAGTACAAGACTGGCTGCCGCAATATGCAACAATAATTGTTGTCACAAAATTATCTTGGGAGGCAAGGAGGTAAAAATAGAAAAGAGAGTTCCCTGCCCTCCCAGAACCTAATATATTCCCTTTTATCATCTTTTCCTGAGATTTTCTCCAATCTCTTTGGGTTGAAATGAAGTGCTATTTCCTTGATTAAAATAGTGGTAGAAAATATTTATATGACTCCTAAACTTACAAGGTGGCACTGTTGTGAGAGTTTTACATAAAAAAATCATTTCGTCCTCACATAACCCTACAAGTAGGTAACTATCTTTACTTACATCACCATTTAAAGGAAATACAAACACAGAATGAGTATCTTGCCTAAAGTCACAGGTGTAAATTGCAGAGCCAGGAAGTGAACCTAAATAATCTGGCTGCAAAGCTATGTATCTGCCCACTACACTTTGCTGCATCTCACTAGAGAGTTGGAATAGTATAAATGATGCTGGTTTTATGGGTGTGTATTTATGATTCTGCTAAGCATTTGAACAGAGGGTTCAATCAGTTAAGGGCACAAATCAGGTAATTACACTATTCTAAGAACTAGAGAGAAAAAGATAATCTCGCCCTTAGTACGGTGAAGAGTGTAGGAGCAGGGAGTAACTTCCTTAAAATCTCCATCTCAAATAACCATAACACAAGTCTCCTGTGTTAAGTACTATCAAAGAAATGTACTACAATGTGGTGAGAAACTGCAGCACCATTACTAACCAGAAAAAAAGATTTAAATTTATTGTACTTTAAATTGGTATTCTTCTTAATATGAGAAAGATTGATTATATTTTTGTCTGTGTAGGGGCAATTTTCATTTCATTTTCTGTAATCTGTTTGTGGCCTATTTTTCCCCATTTAAAAATACTGAATTGTTGGCGTATTTCTTACTTTTAGTTCTTTATATATTGTGTTAATTTAAAATCTGCACTGTAAGTTGCAAACACTGTATCCCAGCCTGTCATTTTTCTTTTTATTTGGCACATATTTTTTTTCATGATTAGGAAAAAGTTTTGCCTTTCTCTGTGTATAAAGGAATTTAGCCATTTTACCATGTTTTCTCCTGGTACTTTTTTTTTAACATTTAAATACCTAATCCATTTGGAATTTATCTTGGTGTGGAATGTGAGGAATGGATCCAACCTGATATCCTTAATGTGAGTATTTACTTATCTCAAAATCACTTATTAGAAATATAATTTCACTCATCGATTCACTGATTCAGGGGTTGTTCTTATTACATACTAGATTTCTATATGCAATTGATTCTATTATTTGGGTTTTTTCTCTCCCATGGTGTGTCTGTCTATTCCTGTGCCAACACCACACTGTTTTAAATACAAGGGCTATATATTTTGATTTGTGGTAGAATTATCCCCATCTCATTACTCTTCTTTGCTAAGTTTTCCTGGTTTTTCTTGTGTGTGTGTAAAAAAAGTCCTTCATCTTTCAATATTGCAAATTATTTTGTATTCAAAGGCCTCCTACTGCAGGAATGCCTGGTTGCTTCTAAATTTTAGGGACTTACATAGGGCTAAGGTATTATGGTACATCTGCCCTTGAGATACTTATATAAATAAGAACACTGTGAGACCTACATTTCCCTATTTTTATCCTCAGCCATAGATACACACAGGTCACTTTTGAGATAATCCATCTCCCTGTCCATAAGGCTTTTCAAGTCTGTTGTCACCTCTGCTATGACCAGAGTAGGCTGAGGCATAAACATCTTTCTGCAACTTCTACTCCAGTGAAACTCTTCATATCTGTCTAGGTCTCTATCCACATGGGCCCAGTATACAGACATTCTTTATTCTCACTGATGGTTTTCTCTACCCTCTGAGCATCCTGTTATTGAATCAGGTCCCAGGTCCCACTCTCTCAAAGATCCTACATTTCCCCTCTTTAATCATTCTCTTACCATCTCCCCTCTTTTCTTTTCCACCCATGTGATTCTTTTTCTAGTATGGTTGGGAGTAGGCATGGAACACCCCTTTTTTTTTCTTCTGCTTCTGCCAACCGTTTTATTCAAAATCCTCTAAATTAACCAACAGAACTTAAACTTTTGGAACACAAAAGCCAAATATCTTGTCTCCTTTTGCTTTGTGTACTGTCACATAACTTCACTAAAAATCATGATCACAAAGTCAAGCATTTTTCTTCAGTGGGGACAAAGAATGGGGAAAAATACCATGTAGTTACCATTTCTGATAGAAACAGGAAAACCTGACCTATACACAGGAATGAAAGCAGGCACAGAGATGGGATTTAAGAGGGTCCAAATTGTGGGCTTAGCAGACAAAGATTTCTAAGCAGTTGTAATAAATGTGTTCATAGAACTAAAGGAAACACGCTTAAAGAAGTAATAAAAGATAAGAAGAAAATGTGTCACCAAATAAAGAGTATCAATAAAAAGACAGAAAGTACAAAAGAGAAACACATGGAAATTCTGGATTTGAAAGTACAATTGAAATAAACAATTCATTAGATGGATTCAATACTAGATTTGAACTGACAGAAGAAAAAAATCAGCAAACTTGAAGAGAGATGGAGATTATGCAGTCTGAAAAACACAGATAAAAAGAATGAAAAAAAAAAATAAACAGCCTTAGACAAACATGGAACACCACTAAACATACCAATATAGCATACATGTAAAGGTAGTACCAGAAAGAGAAAAGAGATATAAAGGAGCATTAAAATGTTCAAAAATATGAATATGGTAGAAAATTCCCAAACTTGATGAGGCTCAACAAATTCCAAGTAAAATAAATGCAAAAAGATCTACATCCACACATCACAATAAAAACGCTGAAAGCCAAAGCCAAAGAGAAAATTTTATAAGCACCCAGATGAAAATGACTAATCACATGTAAAGGAAGCCTAATAAGATGAACATCTGACTTATAAGAAACAAGGGAAGCCAGAGGGATGACATATTCAAAGTGCTGAATAGAACAAAAAATATAACTGCCATGCAAGAATTTTATATCCATCAAAACTGTCTTTCAATAAATGAAGGTAAAATAAGCATATTCCCAGATAAACAAAAAATGAAAGAATTCATGCTAGCATATCCACTTGTAAAAGATACAAGAAATTTGTCAGGCAGAAAGCAAGTGACCCCAGACAGTAATTCAAATCTACATGGAAAAAGAAAGAATAACCATAAAGGTAATTATATAATCATAAAGACTCCCTTTATAACTGATTTTAAAATTATTGTATAAAATAATATGAAGATAATTGTATTGTTAGGCCAAAATAACATATAGAAATGTAATATAGTTGGCAAAACTTCATAAAGAAAGTGGTGGAAGCAAAGTTGCATTTGAATAAAAAATGCCACCAAACTGTAATGTGAATCCACAGGAACAAATAAGAAAACCAGAAAAAAGTAAATAAGAAGTTTAACTTAACAAACATTATAAATATACACTTGCAGTCTTTTCTTCTATCATCTTTTTTAAAAGACATTAAATTATATATAGCAGTAATTATAACAATGTATTTTGGGGATAGTAACATATATAGCTGAATATGTATGACAAAAATAACACCAAAAAAGGGACAACATGGATATAGCACGGATATATAAAAACAATGTTTCTGTACCTTCTGGAATTATGATGTAAATCTGAAGCAGATTCTGATAGACTAAAATATATGGTAAGCCCTAGAGCAACCACTTAAGAAAACACACACACACACACACATACATAAATACACACATGTACATATATATATATACTGAAATATTAATTAAAGGAATTAAAATGTTACAATAGAAAATATTCACTAAATGTTAAGTGAAAATAGTAAAGGAGGATCTTTGGAAGGCAAAAAACAAAATGACAAATAAAACTCCAACTGTATTAATAATAACATTAAATGTGAATAAATTTGCTAATCTAATATAAAGGCAGAGATTGTCAGAATGAGGGAAAAAACAACGTCCAACTCTAATGCTGTCTGCAGAAGGCACATTTTCAATTCAGATGTAAATAGAAAAATTTTTAAAAACAGTAAAAAGGAAAAGAGAGACCATGAAAACAGCTGGAGTAGTTATACCAATATGAGACAAAACAGACTTTAAAACAAATTATTAGAGATAAAGAGGGACATGTTATAAAAATGAAAGGGTCAATTCATCAAAAAGATGTAGCAATTATAAACATATGGACCTAACCATAGAGCCCCAAATTACTTGAAGCAAAAACTGACACAGCTAAAGAGAGAATTAGACAACTGAACAATAATAGCTAGAGACTTCAATGTCTCACATTCACTAACTGATAGAACAACTAGGTTGAGGACTAAAAAAAGAAACAGAAGAACTGAACACCACTATAAACCAACTAAACTAGCAGATATCCATAAAATACTCTACCTAACAACAGAAGAATACAAATTCCTCTCACCAATAGATTTTAAATGTAAAAGAAATGGAATTATCTTTAAAAACAGATTCTCTGACCACAAAGGAATAAAGTTAGATATAAATATAAGAATGAAATTCGGAGAATTTGCAAATATGTAGAAATTAAATAAGTCCTAAATAATCAATGGTTCAAGAAAAAAAGTCACAAGGGAATTTTTTTAATATTTTGAGATCAGTGAATATTATTAAAACTTATAGGACACAGTTAAAGCAGTTGCTTAGAAATTTATAGCTGAAAACACTTACTGAAAAATTTAAAAACTCAAAACCCCTTAGACTCAAACGATTAGAAAGAGAAATGAAAGGTACTACCAACTTTATAAAAATAAACTAGATAATAAGAGAACACTATAAACAACTATATGCCAAAATATTAGATAACTTAGGTAAAATAGACAAACTCCTAAAAGACAGAAAGTACCAAAACTGTCTCAAGGAAAAATACAAAATACAGAAAAACTTACAAAAAGTAAATTGATTGAATTAGCAATCAAAATCACTATCTACAAAGAAAAACCCAAGATCAGATTATGTTACTGGTAAATTCAACCAAAAATCTAAACAATAATTAATACCAATTCTTTCAGAATACCTGACAAAATCTTCTTAAAAATCAGAAGAAAAGGGAGCACTTCCCAATTCATTCTATGAGGCTAGTATTATCCTGATACCAAAACCAGACAAAGATAAAACAAGAAACTATAGACCAATATTTCTTATAAATATATACAGAAAATCCTCAAAATACCAGTAAACTGAATCCAACAATGTATTTTTAAAAATGCAGCATGAGAAAGTGGGATTATCCCAGGAATGCAAGGTTGGTTTCATACCTGAAAATGAATTAATGTAATACATCATATCAATAGAATAAAAAACAAAACTCATGTGATTAACTCAATAGATGCAGAAAAAGCATTTGAAAAAAATATGACACCCTTTCATAATAAAAACAAGTTAAGAGCACATTGTCAACCTAATAAAGAGCATCTATGAAAAACCCACAAGCATCATACTGAATGGTGAAAGAACGAATGCTCTCCTTCCAAAGAGTAAGACAGATATTTCTACCCTTCAGATATTTCTCTTGGCATACCCTTCAGAATGCCAAGACAATCCAATGGGGTAAAAATAGTCTCTTCAGCAAATGTTGCTTCTATAACTGGATATCCATATGCAAAAAAAAAAAAATTGGAAATGTGTACCCCCTACCTTACACCATATGCAAAAATTTACTCAAGATGGATCACATAGTTAATATAAGAGCCTACAGCTTTAAAACCGTTAGAAGAAAATAGAGAAGCAAATCTTCATGACAGTAGCTTAGACAATGGTTTGCTGGCTAGGACACCAAAAGTACAATTAATGAAATCAAAAAATAGATGAACTGAACTACATCAACAGTAAAACCTTTGCGCTTCCAGAGATACCACTGGAAAATAAAAAGACAATCTACAGAATGGAAAAAAATGCTTACAATTCACATGTTGCATAAAAGACTTGTATCTAGAATACACAAAGAATTCTTATGGCACAATAAATAAGAAGACAAATAACTCTCTTAAGAATAGACAATGGGGCTTCCCAGGTGGCGCAGTGGTTGGGAGTCCGCCTGCTGATTCAGGGGACATGGGTTCGTGCCCTGGTCCGGGAGGATCCCACGTGCCGCGGAGCGGCTGGGCCCGTGAGCCATGGCTGCTGGGCCTGTGCATCCGGAGCCTGTGCTCCGCAGCAGGAGAGGCCACAGCAGTGAGAGGCCCGTATACCGCGAAAAAAAAAAAAAAAAAAAAAGAATAGACAATGGATTCAAATAGACATTTCTTAAGGGAAGATACACATATTGTCAACAAGCACATAAATATCATCAGCCAGCAGGTAACTGCAACTTAAAAGCACAGTGAGATACTACTTCATACCCACTAAAATGGCCGCAATAAAATATATTAATAAATTTTGATGAGGATGTGGAGAAGTTGGAACCCTAAATATTATAATTTGGAATGTAAAATGGTACAACTACTTTGGAAAACATTCTGACAGTTCCTCAAAAGTTTAAACACCATATTACTACATGACTCAGCAATTCTACTCAGATATAGCTGAAATAAATGAAAATATATGTCCACACAAAGCCTTGTAAATGAATGTTCCTGGCAGCATTTTTCATAATAACCCAAAAGTGATAACAACCCAAATATCCATAAACTGATGAACAGAAAAATATGCCATATTCATATAATGGTATAACACTCAGCAATAAGGAGATGAAATACTAATACATGTTACAACACAAACGAACCTTGGAATCATATGCTCCATGAAAGAAGCCAGTCACAAAAGACTACATATTGTATGATTCAGTGGGTGAATGGAAAAACAAAATGTGATTTATTCATACAATGGAATACTATTCATGTGTAAAAAGGAATGAGCTACCGATACATGCTATTTCATGGGTGGACCTCAAAAACATTATGCTAAGTGAAAAAAGCCAAACACAGAAAACTAAATCATCAACGGTTCCATTTATATGAAATGCCCAGAAAAGGCAAACCTATAGAGACAGAAAGTAGATGAGCAGCTGTTTGAGACTAGGGGTTGAAATGGGTATTAACTGCAAAGGAACACGAGGGATCTCTTGGGGATTAATGAAAATGTTCTAAACTGGTTTGAGTTGACGGTTGTACAAGTCTCTGAACTATATTAAGAATCATTGAATGGCACACTTAAGCAGGCAGATTTTATGGCATGGTAATTATATTTCAATAAAACTTGTGAGAGTGGGTGAGAGAGAGAGCAAGAGAGAGAGAGAGTAAGAAAGAGATAGCCAATAGATGTTCATCCAAATGTCAGTAGACACCGAGCATCCTGGTGCTGGCTCAGAAATCCAACCAGCTGTGGTAATGCAGCTATGCTGGATGGCTACACTTTCTTAATCTGGGCTTGGAGTCACTTCCACTCCATCCAGGCACATGAGATCCATTGCGTTCCTGCCAACACACAGTCTTCTCACCTGTTAGACAGACTCATTCTCTCATTCTCTCATTCTCTCTCCTTCAAGAGACTAATCTTGAAGAGACTAATCTTCAAGAGACTAATCAACATTGATGATGATTAGCTATTTTACTGCATTAGGCTCCCAACTTTGTTCTTCAAAGCTGTGGTCGCTCTAATCTCATTTGCAGCTGTGAGGTCGGGCTCTACCACAGGCATTGCTCTTGACTTTGAGAGAAGGTTTGTCAATGCCACCTAACATCAATGACATCAATGACAGGACAAGGTCACCAGAAAGGATTCCTGGACAAGGTCAGTCTACAGAGAGGAAAGTCATGCTCATAAATTGAAACAAGGCAAGTCAATGTGATGTGGTGAATGTAGGGGATTCTGTTTCTCAGCTTCCCTTCTGATTTTTATAACTACGTCTAGGACCATCAAAATGTATAATTTACAAAGAAAATAAACACAAAGTAGGTCTCCACACTATGTTAATTGCACAGCTCTAAAACAAATAGTTATTTCCTGAGTCTTTATAAGAAAGTTCCTTCCAGAGAATAAAAGAAAGACAAGGAGGAATATTCCTTGTTCAGAAGATTTTCCCCGTTTTCTCAGGAGAAAGGGAGATTTGAAAAGGAGTCTTTTTAAGGAATGGGAAAGAAGGGGTTTTCCTGATGTACCCTAAGAATTGGTTCAAGAGGTCCTATGAGCTGAGATATTTCAGATGATGCCTTTTATCATTTATGAGGACCAGGATTTTGTCAAGTTCAAAACTCTACTCTTGGGATTAAAAGCACCAAGTACATAGTAATACTCAACAATATTTTTACTAAATGAAGGAGTAAAAGTTGAATAACGATCTTTAGAGATCGTCTTAAAGACATGTTAAGAGCTAAGAGACAGTTCCTAAGCCAGAGGAGATCTCAGATCTGAAGACATTTGCAGAGAGAAGTGCCAAGCCCTGATGGCCAAAAACAGGAAGAGAAAGATCCAGAATCTCTTTCTAGGGACTATCTAGGGTTGGGAACGGTGCTCATGTAAAGGTAACCAGAAATGATATAAGCACTTCAGATACATAGGTGATGTTTCTGGGTTTTTTTTCAAGTGTTTTGTAGGGTGTAATGCTATGTAGAGTGCTAGGGCGTCTAGGATTTGTTTGAGAGAACAAAGTGAAATTTGATGTTCTCTCCTAAAAGGACACATGTGTTCTTTATGATCTAGAAATCTCTAGGGCAGACAGTTCAGCTTAGAACACTCTATATGACCTGCAAATGACTTTCAAGTACAAATCTCAGTGGCTCATCATAAAAATTCTACATGGTGAGTAGGGAAGGTATGGCTATTCTCATTTTACAGTTAAGGAAAGTGAAATCTAAAGAAAATAGGAGACTCTCCCAGGAAATAACAAAGTGAGCAGTTGGATCCAGATCTCTTGATTCCAAGATTATTGTAAATTTTTTCTTATAATCATACGTCTGATGGGAGATATACAGCAGCTGGCTCACCAGCCTGAGCCACTTCCATCTAAATGAATGAACTTGCTTGTTTGTCATTTTGTTTTGTTTGAAATGTTTTTTAAGATCAGTTAAAAAACCAGACTCACAAAGTGCCTCAAACTCTTTGGGCAATGGCCATCTTCATCAAGGAATGATAAAGACGCTCAATTTCAGAGCAAGAAGAAACTTAAAGATCTCTGGGCTCAGGTACTTCATTTAACAGGTGAGGATATGATGGCCATGGAGCCCAAGACAGACAAGAATACAACTTGTCCTAATCTCAGAGGTTGACTCAAATGACAAGTCAAATCAAATCCTTCCAGAGCCCAGCAGAGCTTTTTAATTTCAAAGCAAACAGCATATGCTCTCAGGAAAGAAATAAGATAGAGCATTTCATTGTAGTATCTTTATTATCGTCTATTACTTTTTCTATTACTGTCAGTTTAACTTGTTATGACCACATCACGAACTCTTTTAAACAGAGCCTAAGTGGAACGCCCATTCACTTACCCTGGGAATGACTATTGTGGATACAAGTTCTTCACGAGCAAATCAATTCTCTCCTGGCACACGGCGACGATTAAGGGGAAGCCTAACAAAATATGCATTCATTAAAAATTCAACTACAGCAAAGCAAAATTAATTTTTAAAATTATATACGGAAGTGCTGCCAATACTGAAAGGAAAGTCTCCTTGAGCAAAATGAGAGCTTGCACGACCACTTTTCTAAACTTGAAAAATTTAATTGATGTGAACCCAAAAGAACTGCAACTCAGCAAGCTTCAACTAGACTTAAATACTCCGAAACTGCACTGTGCCATTGAGTTTAACTTCCTTTAACACTCTGGCTCCTACTGACAGTAACTAATAGGCAGGGATTTTGTTTCATTTTCTGTGACTTTTCTTTTTTCTGTTGAACCAAACTGTTGCTTTCAAAAATCATTCCTGCATGTTCAGGTACTACAAATTGCGAGCTTTAAGAATGGAATGGAACTGTGGAGGGAGGGTTGACTGAGGGGAAATGAAGCATGTCATATGTAACAGTCCATTAGGAACCCAAGTAGGTAAATATTTCCTCAATGGTAAAACAAGGGGGCAGCCCTGGATACTCTAAGGCACCCTCCAGTTCCAAGATCTGTGACTGAAAATAAACACTGACTCAATCTAGTGATAAATCATTCATTGGGCTTCTTAAGAAATACTAAACAGAATCAGCAGCTGACTATAGGATTTAGCTTTAAAACATAGTAACCTCTGCACTGTCAGGTAATCTTATTTTAATTTCTTTCAGGGCCAGGGGTCTAGGAAGCCCCAAATGAAATCTCATTTCACTCAGAGCAGCAGATTGCAATTGTTGTCTCAATTCACTTATTTGCTGTATGAATCGGATAATTTTTTATGCTTGGGCCACAATGAAAGTTCCCTTTGATACCTGCACGTATCTTGCTAGATGCAAAATCTTGACAGAGAAAAGAGGAAAGATAATAAGCTAAAGGAAAGGAAAGGGGAGGGGCTTGCCTGGTGGCGCAGTGGTTGAGAGTCCACCTGCCGATGCAGGGGACACCGGTTCGTGCCCTGGTCCGGGAGGATCCCACGTGCCGCGGAAGGAAAGGGGAACACTCTCCCTCCAAAAAGGTACAGAATAAAATTCAGTATTTTTATGGCACTATATGAAGAATGATTTGTATATTGATCTTCCCCTGTTGTCACATTGACTGGGATTAAAGCCTGCCTTGCTGCAGTGAAACCAAGTTCTGTAAGCACCAGTTTTAGCCATCAGCTCTATTAATTTACAGAAAAATACAAGGGCCAGGGGAAAATGCACATACCTATTTTTAACAGAATCGGGTCTAACATAATTTTTTTTTTTTTTTTGCGGTACACGGGCCTCTCACCGTTGTGGCCTCTCCCGTTGCGGAGCACAGGCTCCAGACGTGCAGGCCCAGCGGCCATGGCTCACGGGCCCAGCCGCTCCGTGGCATGTGGGATCCTCCCAGACTGGGGCACGAACCCGCGTCCCCTGCATCGGCAGGTGGACTCCCAACCACTGCGCCATGAGGTGAAGCCCATTAACTCTTTTTTTATTGAAGTACAGTTGATTTACAATGTTGTGTTAATTTCTGCTGTACAACAAAGTGATTCAGTTATACATATATACACATTCTTTTTTAAATACTATTTTCCATTATGGTTTATCACAGGATACTGAATATAGTTCCCTGTGCTATACAGCAGTACCTTGTTTTTTATCCATTCTATATATAACAGTTTGCATCTGCTAACCCCAAACATAACTCTTGATCCTATCAGGTTTTGAGTAGAAGTTAGTCATGTCATTAAAATGGTTAACACTTGAATAATATTTGTTTTGTGCTGAGCTCTGTTCTTAATTTTCTTCATGTATACTAAGTCTTGCAACATGCCTATAACATAGGGGTAATTTTTATCACCATTTTTCTCATGAAAATAACTTAAGAGAATTTTAGGGACAGTACTGAGTTGAACAGTGTACCCCTCAAAATTCATGTCCAGCGAGAACCTGTGAATGTGACCATTTTTGGGAATCGGGTCTTTACAGATATAATCAAGTTAAGATGAAGTCATATTTGATTGGGGTGGGCCCTAAATCCAATATGACTGGCGTCCTTATTAGAAGAAGAAAATTTGGAGGCACAAAGGCACATAGAGAATGCCATGTGAAGACAGAGGCAAGGATTGGAGCGATGTGTCTACAAGCCAGAGAAGACCAAGGGCTGTCAGCAACCGCAAGAAGCAAGGAGACAGACCTAGAACAGATCCTTCCCCTGCAACTCTGGAGACAATAAAGTTGCCTACACCTTGATTTTAGACTTCTGGCCTGCCAAACTATAAGACAAAACATTTCTGTTGTTTTAAACCACCCAATTTTTGGTAATTTGTTATGGCAGCCCGAGAAAACTAATACAGGGACTTCTCCCCAAATCCATTCAGCTATGATTATAATTCAGACAGTCTAGCTTCAGAGTTCACATGCTTAACCATCATCCTTCACAACATCCTCTGGCTCCTGGTACTGACACTGGAAGGAAAAGAGAACAAACAGGGAGGGAGAACTACAGTCCTGTACATTTGCCTCATGCTACGTTACAGGGAGTGAAGATTAATCAAAGTTGGCCTTGGTTATTTTTTTTAATAAATAACCACTACTACCTTAACTTCTCTTAGTTTCATATCAATTTCTTCATCTGTAAAATGGTATACTAGAGCTCAAAGGATTTTTTGAGGATTAAATGAGTTAATGCATCAATAGTGCTTATAAGAGAGGGGGGCATGTATCAATAACTATGATCTACTGTCATTACTGCTATTATCATTATCATCATCATCATCATCATCATCATCAATAGCATCATCACTACTGAACTTCAACACATAGTTGAGGTTTTCTCAGACCTGGGTTTGCATATCATTTCTGCTCCTTTTTTCCTGTGTAGCCTTGAGCAAGGTATTTAACCTTTCTGAGCCTTTTTATTGGACACTGGGATATTCATGTAAGCCCACCTCATGGAGTCACTGTGAAGATTAGAAATAACATACACAAAAACTCAACCCGGTGTTTGAAATATAGTAAGCAGAAGCTCACAATACATGGTAGTTTTTATTGTTATCATAAACTACAGTATTCTTTTCAATCAAGAAATGCCTTCGGGCTCCCCTGGTGGCGCAGAGGTTGAGAGCCCGCCTGCCGATGCAGGGGACACGGGTTCGTGCCCCGGTCCGGGAAGATCCCACATGCCGCGGAGCGGCTGGGCCCGTGAGCCATGGCCGCTGGGGCTGCGCGTCCGGAGCCTGTGCTCCGCAACGGGAGAGGCCACAACAGTGAGAGGTCTGCGTACCGCAAAAAGAAATGCCTTCATTTCTCTAACCTGAATTATTCTAATTGCAATTCAGGCATTTTCTCTATTCTTCTACATTCAATGATGTTGAAGGTATTTAGGTAACTGGTTTTTGAAAAATAAACTTTCCTAATCCCTAGCTAGAGACAACATTATCGGTAAAGGTGAACATTTCTAGAAAACATGCATTTTTCTCTAGATATCTGAACCTATATTTAAGCAAGAAAAAATTGAACCTTTAAAAACTGTCTTTGTGAAAGTGAATATTGAAACATCTTCTAGAAAGATAATGAGATGGACGAGCTAATGAGAAATCTCTTCCTGTGCTTCATAAACTATGGGTTTCATATTACTTTTTATTTTTTCCTAGCATTTCTCCCATCCCATCCCCTTACCTGCCTATGCTCATGTGCCCTTATGGATTAGTTCTTTTATTTATTCGTAATTTTACATATACATTTAGATAAATGACTGTGTAAGTGGTGAGATGAATGGCTAACGAGAGGAGCTGTGGCTGATAACCAGGAGTAACACCTTTCAACTTTGTCAGGGATACAAGGTAATTTTGCTGGAGGACTGACATTATAATGAACACCAAGGTGGGATTTCCATTATATCTTTTCTTCTCCGCCCAATTCTCTCCCTCCGTCCCTTTTGTGTTGCTACGCAAATGTCTAACTTAATTCTAGAAGGAAGTAGTCTCCTTTAACCCCACTTTATATCGTAAAGAATGTTACACACACAGAGACAAAAGCCTATCAGGCAGAGAGGGGAGTCTCGTCTCCACAATCCTCAGTCCCTGGAAATTCTTCAAGAACCTCCGCATAGTCTATGGGTGTGCTGGCATTTTGAAGTTCAGGCAGCTAAGTGGAAAATGGTAGACGTAGGGTATCAGAGACAGGAAGGAGAAAATGAAAACCTTTTAGTTATCTGTGGTCTTCACCAAATATTTCCAGGTGCCTCCTCTTTGAGGCTCATAATAGGAATGTACTTCCTAGGTGGAGTCCATGTGAATACTTCTGCCTGGTATATGTGAGTGCAAGTCATGTATGCCATTTCCCAGATAAAGCATTTAACCTGAATGTGAGACCTTCCGGAACTCTCTTTTTCCCTCTGCCATGGCCACCAGCAGGGTGTATAGCAAAAAGAATAATTGGGAGAAGAGGTCTTTAGCACTGCAAGTTTGCCCAACAAAATCCTGGGTCCCAGAACATGATGGGCAAAGCAAGACTCCCCAGGACACCTGCTGTGAGCATGTGTTACGTGAAAGAACTAAACCTTCATTGTTCTTAGTCACTGAGCATTGGGAGTTGCTTGATATGGAGCATAATAACCCAGTCCATCTTCATTTTACAGAGAATAATAACAAAGGTAGCTGCCGTCATTTAAAGGAAAGGAGAAGAGGTTCTCAGCAATACCAAGAAGTGGCTTAGGGGCTGAGAAAGGCTACATCACCACCAGCCCCACTTCCATAGGCTCAGCACCACTCGTCACTCACTACCACTTCTCTGAGGTGGAAAGTCTTCTTTTAGTACTTCTGTGTAAGGGCTATGCAAGAGCAGATTCAAGTATCAGTATCACACACACAGCTCTGTTGCCTCCTCTTGATCCGTGTCCTTCCCTGCCCTCTTGTCACAAGTTGGGTTCTCTGGAAATGAACACCCTGATGGAGTTTTGTAGAAATATATTTGTTAGGGATCAACACTTATAAAAAAAAAAAGGAAGAAGTGAAATCAGAAATGAAGAAAGGGAAAAGGTGAACTTCAGTGCAGTTCCCACAAAGCTACAGCTCACCCATCTGGGAGCCCTGGAGCAAATACCGTCCATCAGAATGACCAGCACTGGGCAGAAATGGCCAGAGTCAGCGCCAGAGGCACGACTTGGTACCTCCCAAGCACAGAGACAGATCCTGACCATCCACAGAGCTGGAAGCTGCCTGATGACCTAACTCCCCACACACAGTTTAGTATCAAATCCTGCCTTGAATGGGGATCCAGGTGGAGCCCCTCCGTGTCTAACACATCTCCCTCACAAAAAGCCCTCCTTCCATTTACCAGAAAAAGGTTCAGACCAAAAAGTAAATCTCATTTCTCTGAGTCATCAGGTTCTGACTGACTTCATTGTAATGTGTGGGAACTCTGAGGTAATCATACCGTAAAGCATCTCAGGTAACCTCCAAATTGGCTGGCCTGCTTCCAGTTTCTTCCCACTCAAGTTCAACCTGCAAACCACAACGCAATAAATTTTCATGAAACACCTCTATCACGTCACCTTCATGGTCAAAAACCTTCGTAACTTTCATTCGCCAAATTTCTTAGGCTTGTCCTATGGATGCGTGCATCTCTGGCAGAGGAGATTTTCTCCCCACTCTGCAAAGAGGTACTCCCCTCCAAACACTCTCAGAGCTCCCAACCACTGGGTTTTTTTGTTTCTTTGTTTTTGGTTTTTTTGCGGTATGCGGGCCTCTCACTGTTGTGGCCTCTCCCATTGCAGAGCACAGGCTCCAGACATGCAGGCTCAGTGGCCATGGCTCACGGGCCCAGCCGCTCTGCGGCATGTGGGATCTTCCCGGACCGGGGCACGAACCCATGTCCCCTGCATCGGCAAGCAGACTCTCAACCACTGCACCACCAGGGAAGCCCCCAACCACTGGTTTTGACTTTACTATGCCTATACTTCTCTACTCCGGAACTCTTTTCCATCTTTTCCTCTTGTCAAAATCTTTCACAACCCTTAATTCCCAACTCAGCTGTATCCTCCTCTGAGATGCCCTTCCTGACCACCCAAAGTCCATAGTGAGTATTCTCTGCCTTCTATGAACTCTTAAAAAATAGCCTAGTTTTTGATGATGGCCATTCTGACCACTGTAAGGTGATACCTTAATGTAGTTTTGATTTGCATTTCTCTAATAATTAGTGATGTTGAGCATCTTTTCATGTTTTTGTTGGCCATCTGAATATCTTCTTTGGAGAAATGTCTATTTAGGTCTTCCACCCATTTTTTTGATTGGGTCGTTTGTTTTTTTGATGTTGAGCTGCATGAGCTGCATGGGAAGGAAATCCAAAAAAGAGGGGATATGTGTATTATGTATGGCTGATTCACTTTGCTGTACAGCAGAAACTGACACAGCAGTGTAAAGCAACTATACTCCAATAAAAAAAATAACCTAGGACTTCCCTGGTGGCGCAGTGGTTGAGAGTCCACCTGCCGATGCAGGGGACATGGGTTCGTGCCCCGGTCTGGGAAGATCCCACATGCCACGGAGCGGCTGGGCCCGTGAGCCATGGCCGCTGAGCCTGCACATCCGGAGCCTGTGCTCCGCAACGGGAGAGGCCACAACAGTGAGGCCAGCGTACTGCCAAAAAAAAAAAAAAAAAAAAATAGCCTATTACCATGCTTTGTTGATATTTCATTTGCATAGGACTCTAGATCCAGGGCTCGGGATAAACCCTTACTCAGTATCCTTTGTGCCCTTTTTAGTGGCTCAATAGAGGTGAGGAAGAAAGAGCCAGGGACCACTTACTGGCCAACTAGTCTCAGTTTCCTTGCCTGTGAGAAAGAGAGAATGAATTGGATGTTCCTCTCTGTCATTTTGAGCTCAGGTATTCTATGACTGATTGTAGAGCAATGGATGGACTGTCAGATCAGTCTCGTGGCAGACTGAAGTTATCTTCAGTAATTTCTATGAGAAAGAGATAAAGGAACGGGCATTATCTAACCAAGACATTAAGTCACTAAGAGAAAAGCAGTGCCTTAGGTTGGGTTTGGGTGACTCAAACAACTCATCTCTATTAGTGAAGAAATGGTCTCAAAAGCCTCTCAAGTACAGGACAACAAGGAAACAATCAGCAAGAAATGAAAGTCATCTCTCTCCTCTAGGACTCTGAGAGAGGAAATAGTCTTAGACGACAGTGTCAAACCATCAGCAACTATTTATTGCAGTCCACTTGGTGATCATCAAAGTCTTTAGGCCGGGTACCAAAGACACACAGGGTGAGTCTCCTGTCTTAAATGACCTTCCAATCTAGTGTGGCAGGCAAAAATGAGACATGAAACAACAATAACTATAAGGCAGCATGGAATTAAGTTCTGTGTAGTGGAATTGGGCTTGACTACAGACCTCACCTCCTCACTTCTATAGAGCGAATCATCTCAGGCATTAACTAATGTTTCTAACCCTCATGTGTGAAAATGTAGGTAATGGTAGTATTTACCTCACAGAGTGTTGGGAGGATTAAATGAGATAACATAAGTAAACTGCAGTCCTGGTACACTGTATGAGCTCAATAAATATTTATCATCATCATCAACAGCATAGTTTTATATGCCAGTGAGTGTTCAGACTTATGCACTGGAGTAACCTGGCAGAGCTTCCCAAGACAGGCAGAAAGGAGTTGGGCCATAAAGATGAGGTGTGGGGTGAGGGAAGACCTTTACAAGTGAGAGAAAAACAAAATGAATTTGGATCCATATGACCAACTGAGAATTCTATGCAGAAACAGCCTTTGACAATGGCCTCTTGAAGTGTGGGTGGCCCAAGTTGTATACACTCTCCTGTGGCTGGTGGATGGTCTAAATATTTGCCTCACCTTGGACTCCACTGCACCATGGATGCAAAACAGGAAGAAGTGTAGATGCTGGGAGCCCCCGTCCTACTCAATTTTAGAATTCAACTACAAATTTTGGCAAAGTGAAAATTGTGCTTTTTCTACTACAGACTTCAAAGGAATTGCTTCATAAAGGCTGGGCACTCTCAACAACAGCATATTGTGGAATATGAGGGTTTGGTAACACTAGCAGTATCTAGGAGTTATTGGGCAAATCCCACCAGTCTTTTTCATAATAACCATTTTCCCTGAAAGGTTTTCTGTACCATCATGGCTACTGGTTAAATTAAGCTTTAAGGAAAAATAACAGAATAATTAATTTTAGGTTCTGCAGATTTCCAGTAATAAACATCACTAATGCTTCATTTTGGGGCCACTGGTAACTAATTTAAACTTTTTTCTCATTATATAGTCAATTTCCTTAATTCGAGGAGGCCACATTATTTTTCTATTAGCTTTTGGCCTTCCTCCAACTCGTCTTGATCAAAATGCTTATTGTGTCTTGCCATTAAGGATAATCTAGTTCCTCTATAGATAACAAATTGCACATTTAAAAAAAAGAGAAGAAAAAAATTCAGTTGCTGCCACACAATTTCACTGCTTCTTCCAAGTGAAAACAAAAATATTTGCAACTCAACAGCATGGAGCTATTGCAGGACAAGGGCTAATGGCAGTTAAATGAAATATTCTTTGCCAACAGCACTGTGCAAATTAAAGTGCTTTACTTTGAACGTTGAATGATCTGAACTACGTTTTCCGCATTGCCATTGCCACTGGAAAGAAGAGAAGAAACTTTGTAAACATTTCATTTCATTTTCCTTCATCAAATACTCACTGAGACCCTACTGTGTGCCAGGCAACTGTTCTGGGCTCTAAGGGACAGATGTAACCATGAGTAAGAGAAAGTCTTAGCTCTCACTGAGCTTAAACTCAAGTAGGAAATCAGCCAGCCAGCATACAGGTACATATTGGGTGGTGGTACAATCTATGAAAGTACATAAAGAAGGTAAAAGGGAAGTGGGAGAGAGAGGCAGGGGATGGGGAGGGGTCCTGTTTCATATAGTGTGATAAGGGAAGAGGTATCCAATAAAGGACACTTGATCAGGGACCTGACTGAAGTGAGAGAATAAGCTATGTAGATACCACGGTAAACACACACTCTCCAACACTTGCATATGCTTACACGTGCTCATCAATGAACAGTCTGGGTAAACAGATTTAGAAGGGCTTTTCACTCATCCAAATTCTCTAAACTTGTAGTGCTACCAGAACTTAGGTCTCTCTCTTTAAAATGTTAATAAACGGTTGCCTGCTTAATTTTGACGCCAAGGGAAGACTGTAAATCTGAGAGGTGGCCATTCTGTTATACATCATGCATACTGCAGAAATTAGCAGGCTCCAACTGCCCAGAAGGCTGAACAAAAGTGGGATTTATACTCCTCCCTCTCCGACCTTTCACACATGAATCAAATGATATATTCCCAAAGAAGAATGAGAAATTGACACAGTCTGTGCCAGCATGTAGATAAGGTTGGGACCTGTGTGTATCGATGGTTACACTCGGATCTCGTGTCCCTCTGCCATATGGAGATTAATCTGGCTCAGGCCCTGCTGATCGTTGGAATTAATAATCATCCTTACACAATACCAGGCAGTCACCACAGAAACGTGATCCTGAATGGAGCCGGAGTCATCAAGCGCGACCCAGCCATCACCTGCTCCCATTCCCCACTTTGTTAAACTTAAAATTAAACATAGTCACAGACCACTTATGGAGAGGACAGATTTCCTCAGCCCTTAGGAGTCCTGGAAGCAGCTCTCACAGGGTCACAGTACCAAATCCAGGCCATACTCTTTCATTCAGTCCTACTGACTGCTACTTAAAGGCAAAAAGCTCCAAGAGCTCAAAACTAGATTTTCAGCTCCCAGAGAATTTTAATTTGCTAACTAGTAGAAGCAGGAAAAGGAGAGTCATAAAAGAAGGAAATAATGGAAATCGACTACTTGGTAGAGACAGAATACAGGGGGGAAAAAATTAAAGATGCAGCAGAACCCAGCAGTAGGTTACAGCACAGAACAAAAGTGTATGCTGACTCTGAGCTAGGTCTGCCATTTCCCATCTTTGTGACTCTGAGTTCCACAATCTCTCTATTCCTCTGTTTCCTCAGTTGTAAAATGGAATGAACAGTAACCCCTTCTGATGAGGGCTATAACTTATACCGTGTGCCCGTGAGACAGTGAGTATGCATGTCTATGATGGTGAGTTTTACTCTACATTCTAAGGGCAGCCTTTTGTCCTAATTCCGATTCACTTTGCAGCATTTAATATAAAAAGACCCGGCCACTGTAACCGTTTGTATCTATTCTCATCCACACTGGATGTTTTGTTATTTAGCATACCAAATGTTAGAAATGGGTTTTCATTAGTGAAATGACTGGGTTTGACTTAACGGGTATTAGTACTGGGTTTTCATTAATTAAAACTAGTGATGTTTAAGATGTAGATTGGCTAATATATTATAAATGTATTTTTCACCACTCCATGAACAAGGAATAAGACCCTAGAATTTCTTCACTCTTAGAAGTAGTGTCCTGGGCTTAATTCCTAAAGAACTGTTCCTAAATAACTCTTGGTTCTGAGGGATTAACCAACTGAAATTGACTAGATGGCTAGCCCAATTCCCACTCTAAAGTGTTGTCATATTTGCTTTGGGGGAGCCTTTCATGCGAGAACCAGTCAGATCTCCCCCAAACACACGGATTTCATAGAACAGGATAAAACTATCAGTTCATACCTTCTCACTTAGAAATGTGTGTAGTGTTTCTACCAGCTGTTTAAGATGACACAATAATTTGTTATATATTTTTGAAATGTTGCCATCGTAAGTATTTATCCTTTCAAATTTTGGCAACTGCAAGCATGAGTTTCAGTTATATGAAAATGTCACCTATATGAAACACTCCATTTCCAGTGAAGTTCACATTTTCAGGTACTGATTTTTGACTTGTTACTGCAAAAATGTTGCACCCAAGTGATTCACACTGTTGGGAAACAATTCCCCACGGGTGTCTCACATTTGTGTACATGTTGAATGCACAAGCACTACTGTCTGACTTTATTCTGGACTATTTTTTCAAGGACGTTTGTATGGCAAACAACTTTGAAAGACAAAAACAGTGCCTCCCTTTGGAGCAAAGGGCAGGTTTATTTACTGTCCATTATAATAAATATAATGTCTCTGGTGCAAAGTTCAGGCAGGGTAATTGTCCATTATAAAATACTTGGGTTTTCTAAACTTGGGATTCCTCTCCTATAATGCACTTTACTGTGTATGCAAAACTCACCCAACCCTCCAAGTGTTGGCCTGTGGGAACTGGGGCTCTGGGAACCAAAGTAAAACGCTGATAAAGTGGCCCTGGCTATTGCTGTAAGAACAAATCATCTTTTCTCTATCATCTAAGAATCTTGTGTCCTCTGTCAGCATCCATCACACTGTGACATGCTACCCTGTTAGCTTGTATGTAGGATAAAATCTCAGATTGTTCACAGTTTTTGACACACATCAACTCTGAATCAATTTTACTTTAAGTAAATAATCGTGATGAATGCCACGATGTCCAAAGATGAGCAGGAATACTACAGAGACCTTAAGAATTTTCAGCAAAGAAAAGGGAGGGAACAATTATCATTCTACTTTGGACAGGATCGTGACTAAAAGCTGCAAAGTCTTGGTGTCAGAATTGATTGCAAAAGGAGAGTTATAATATTAAAGAGAGTCAACTCTTCTCAAGTGCCTTCAAGCTGACTGGAAGCATCTGTTTACATGAAAATAATTAAAATTCCAAATACAAATGGTTATTTTTTAGTCATTGAAGAAATATTCTCTGAAAATGTACTAACTAATACTTTTGCCTATTTTTTTTAAAAAACAGTAACTTTTTCTTTAAATATTTGACTTGTTTTTCTTTATTGTATCTGATAATGCAAGTACTACATAGTCATTATAGAAATTATTAAAAATTGTGTAAAATCATGAGTATTAAGAATGTACTCGTTGGAGTTCCACTCCTAGAACGGCAGTGTGAGAAGTTCCATTGCCCCAACTCTCTAGTGAAACAGCCATAACTTTTGAAATTATTTTTAAAAACATTTAAAATTGTTCTAATTTAATTAGGACAATTGAGTTGTCAATTAAAAGAATAAAGAAAGAAACATATATGCATAAAAATCTACTAAATCTTGCTAAGAACAGCTGGAGTCTGTGACATCTGAGCCACCCCTCCCATTCACCTCAGCATGACAGAAGCTCCACTCTGGATGGCTGTGGCCAAGAAGATAAGGCTTCACCATCATTCAGCTCTCAGTCAAGGGATCAGTGTTTGACTTGGAGAGGCAGGCCATCAGGATTTCTCACCACCCTCCCTCCAGCTCCAAGTTTCAGAGGCTAAGTTCCTGACAGGGGGGCTGAGAGGCCAGAGGCTCCTCCTCCCACCTATCTACTACTCACAGGGCAGGAGGTTTACCGCAGGTACAGAGAGCAGGGAATACTGAAGTCCCAATGTTCTTCATCCCAGCTCATTCACAGGGTAGAAGTTTCACCCAGGAGAAAGAAGCCAAGAAGATTACAAGCTACTGTCTCTACCAAGTACCCTCCTTTTTTTAAAGCAGGGGTGTCTCAAGAAGCAGGTCACTCTTCCACTCCCCATCTGAAGAATAACTGGGAGATTCTCATCAGGGGAGAGGATGTCCCTAAGAACAAAAAAGTTTGAATATGTCCCCCAGAACACCTGATATTATCTGGAAAAGTGTGAGGAAGTTCAAGTTTAAGGATGCTCTCAAAAAAGGAAAGTAGATTTGGGTAGTGTGCAATTATGAAGAAGTTGAGAGCTTCATGAGACCAGGAACCTAAAATATAGACCAGGTAACCAGAGAGAATCAGGGGGAAAAAAATCAACTAAAAAGGGATTTCCTGGGTTCAGAACAAATCTCAGACTGGTCTCAAAAACCATTCCTGAAAAGGTGTCTGGATTTAGCTGGATAAGACGGTAGAGCAATTTATGCCCCCGAGCATTGCTGAAAACAACAGAACAACCAGTCGGAAATTAGTGGAACCTAATAGCTGGATGTCATACAAACAGAGGCAGACAGATTAAGAGTGATATCAGGGAGACAGAGGCTTGCTAACACCATTACCCCAGAGTGACTGTGTGAATACCCAAGTCTTAGTCATCAAGAAGAGCTACATCAGAAGCTTCATGCTGCAGATGAAGGAAATAAACTTCACTAAAATGCTCCAGTCAGTTCATCAACAAATAAGCAAGCAAATAAAAACAAACAAAAAAGCCAAGGTGGATCCCAAAGGGGATCAGCATCTAAGGTTACTATAACATACTGCCTAAAATGTCCAGTTTTCAACAATAATTACTAGACATGAAGAGAAATAAGAAACTGTTACCCATACATAGAGAAAAACCAAGCAATAGAAACAGACTTTAGGAGGCCTCAGATGGTGGATTTAGCAAAGGCTGCAAAGCAGCTATAATAATTATGTTTAATGAAAACTATGTTTAAAGAAATAAAGGAAGGTATGATGACAATTTCTGACTGAACAAAATCAATGAAGAAATCAAAATTATAAAAAAGAACTAAATAGAAATTCTTAAGTTAGAAAGTACAGTAACTAAATGAAAACAGTTGCTAAAGGGGCAAACAATAGATTTGAACTGGAAGAAGAAAAAAATCAGAACTTAAAGATAGATTGATACAGATTATGCAATCTGAAGAACACAGAGAGAAAAGAATGAAGAAAAAACAGAGCCTTAAAGAAATGTGGAACACCACTGTGTGCAACAACACACACATACAGGAAGTACCATAAGAGGACAAAGAGACAGGATCAGAAAAAATATTCAAAGAAATAATGGCTAAAAATCTCCCATAAGAAAGACATTAACCTACACATCCAAAAGCTCAATGAACTCTAACTGGGTAAAATGCAAAGATATCCATCAACAGTTAAAACAGTGAAAGGCAAAGAGAAAATATTGAAAGCAGCAAGAGAAAAGAACTCATCGTACACAAAGGGTCCCCAGTAAGATTAGTAACTGACTTCTCATTGGAAACCATGGAAGCCAGAGGCAGAGGCAGAGGCAGAGGCAGTGGGATAATGATTTAAGTACTAAAAGAAGAAGAAGAAGAAAACCCTCTCGTCCAAGAATCTTATATCCAGCAAAACTATCTTTAAAAATAAAGGCAAAATTAAAAAAAATACAAAACTGAGACACAAAAACAGAGAGAAGATCTTGCTAGCAGATCTACCTTATAAGAAATAACTGAAGGAAGATTTTTCAGGCTGAAAGTAAGTGCCTCTAGGTAGTACTCTGAATACACACACAAACAAGAGCACCAGTACAGGCAATGTGATAATTATAAAATACATTTGGGAACATACTCTATACCACTTTGCAACCTGCTTTGTTCACTTAGTACTGTATTTCCAAAGAAAAATGATTGTGATAAAGTAAGAGGTTTAGAGAAATTATTTGTAGATAAAAAAATCTATAAAGTGGTCCAGTGGAGTAAGGGAAACTAGTAAAGCTCCTAAGAAGACTTGAAACTACTAAAAATTAGCCCATTCATTGAGGAAATAGGTGTCTTAACTCTATCCTCTAATATACCATTTGTGTCCCCTATGAGATTTTGCTATTGATGCTTTTTGAGATTTTTAATTCTCATGGAAAAAGTGAACTTATTAAGTGGTATAAAAAAATCAAAAAATCTTGGCTAAAAGGCAATTAGTTTATGGGCAGTGTGGCTGGGCAGCTGGCAGTGAGGTTCAGTGGGTAAAACACTGGCCTGGAGGAGAGCATGCCTTAATTAAGTTTTCAGTTGAAACTGCTCCTAATTCACTGTCCTTTTCTAGGCATGCAGTCAGACTGTTAGGAGTACTCACACTAGCAAAATCAGTCATGGGTGGTAGTTATTAAAAAGATTGACAGGATTACCCTGAACTTCAGCCAGGTGTCATGGAACTTGAAGTTGGGAACCAGAAAGTTAGGAACTGAGTCAGGGGTGTTACCTTCTACCTCTTACTCTTGCCCTTTGTTACTGCCAGTTCTTGCCCCCCTCAGAATCTGCTAGGTTACCCTCGATGCAGCAATGAGCCATCTACTTCTACGTCTCCTACTCCCTCACAGTTTAGGCTCACACATGCTTCACGTGAATGCGTGCTGATTGCAGCCTTGACTGTAATAGTCCTTTCAGCTCAAGGAATTACTGACCACCTTTGGTCTCTTAGTTAAAATTTTGGAGAGAACAAATTGCAGTGGCTTAGTGCAGCTTACTGGTTAACTCCTCTCTACGTCTACAAGTTCAAACAATCTCCTGTGAAAAAGAAATTCATGTACGGTTGCCCTGCCGAGGGTGGCAATTAGGGGCAGCTAGATTCAAAAAGAATATAGGTGTGTGTTGTCAAAAATTCAGAAATAGTAAAAATTAAAACCAGACCAGTAAAATATTATTTAGTAAGAGTTTACCTTGCACAAAAACACAGTTTATGAACTGGGAGTCTTCAAATGCAAAACCAATAAGAAGCTCAGAGGCATGACATTATGGGATGATGGCTTATAAAGTGAAAATGAGGAGGTGGTTTAACATTCACAATAATTGGTTATTACAATGAGGTTTCCAGATGGCAGGGGACTGGTTAAAAGTGACTCTCATACAACTTTAGGAAGATGACTTAAGTTCCTTTTATGATTATCAGAGGCATTTACCACAGATAACCCAAGTTAAGTTTTGCTTATTAGGTTCACGGAATAAGCTAGACTTAGTTTTGCTTATGTGGCTTAAATGGTTTTGCGTGCTTGGGGAGTTTCAAGCCTGGTCTCTATTTTAACAGTCTCAGTGTCTGTTACATTGCTCTTTATTAAGTTACTGCCTCTTTTATCTACAATACTCATCTATAAAATTCTTCTCTGTGGCTCCTTCGATTCAACATAGAATAGTCTACTTCTCCAGGGATACATGAATAACTAGTACCCAAAGGCTTTCCAAACTGAGTGTTCTACACACCCACTGGCATGACACAGGACGATCTTCAGTGCCAGACAGGTCATCCTGTGTTCTAGCCCCCCACTCACTCCCCCAGCCCACCCCCAACACTACCAGTATACCTGATACCTTCTTTGTAACTTGGCATTCCATATTCTCTTTGGTTTATTTTCAAAGAACCAGGCTCTAGCCTAGGCATCTGACTTGAGGATTTTCCCAGTTACATTTTGAAAGAGATCCCCACTTATTTCTTTTTCTATATGGAAATGCTTATGCATATCTGACATTAATTAAAGGACTAATTTAATAGCAATTCTGAGAAAAATAAGCCAATCTCTAAATATTCAACCTCATTCTCTCTTCTCTGCATATTGCAAATAAAGTCAATCCTGTAAGTAACGTGTAAGCCATAGTGTGAGCAATTTGAGTCCTTAATTGGATGAATATATCTGAGGCCGAATGACAGAACTTATGTTATCAAGTTGCTACTGTATGTCTTCAATGCAGAATTTCCAACAGATGTACTCACTGGGGGCTGGGGGCGGGGGGAGGCAGACACACCACTGAGGATGAATCAAAGGAGAAAGTAAAAGTGGATTTTATCAATAAAATAAGCTCAAGTTGCTGTCTTCACAAGTCCTTCAAAGCATAGTGGCAAATCTGTTCTTGCCCTCCCCTGATTTCCCATCATCTGTGACCTAAAACACTGGCCCTCTTGACCAACAACATGGTGGTCCAGAAACACCTTTACTAAAAATCTAAGGAATGCCCGATAAATCTCGAAAAAAATTCTACTGGATAATCTAACTTATAGCTTGATTATATTTAGCTCAGAATCTTATTAGAGCCTCATACTCATCTTTAACTATTTTCTTCTACCACAATTAGACTGTTAGTTCTTTATCAAAAAAAGATTGGGCCACATTTTTCTGCTGAATCCTACTGGAATTCTTAATATATTATTAGCTAAACGCATAGTAGACACTCAAAAATGCTTATCCCTTTGAATCAAGTTGAACATATGGTCCTTTAGGATCTAAAACAGCCATTCCAGTTTTCCCTGGAGGTTAACTTCCATTTTCCTTAGCAAATGGAGCAGGGAAAAAAAGAAAATCACATATATGAAAAGCCAGCATGCTCATAGAACAATAGATAATAAAACACCAGAGGGTTCCTCCCTTAGATATTGTCTGTTGTATTCATTTTACTGAGGAAGAAACTGAGAAGGAGAGGGGTAAGCTACCTGCTCGAGGCACACAGTTCACCACAATCTTGGCCCCTTCTCTGCTCTCATCATTCCAACTGCTGAACAATTATTAAAAAGTCAAAAAGACCTTGATCTTGCTCTACAGTCATTCTGCACCAGTCTGCCAAACTTCTTGTTACTGGTGATTTGCAATCTCTCGAAGGGGACAGTTATTCAGCAGGCTTTCACAACACCTTGAATGTCTCCATTCATTAGTGTCGCTTTTCCTTTTCTATTACACGAAGTCATCCACAGATTTCACCCATCAAAATTCTGCCCCCTCCTTCATATTCAAAGCAGGGTGGTTATCACTGCTTCTTCCTATCTAAATAAGCCAAATAATTACGGCACATTCCCTAGAATGGATTCTCAGGGGTAGCGAAAGGATGAGTAAACCTGGAAAGGCACTGCTTTAAAAGTTTCTCTTACTGAAGGGTGAAGGATCTATCTAGGATCAGGTTAACAGTCATGGAAACCTCAATCTCACAACAACCAAATAATAAGAGGCAAGTACAGAAGACTTTCCATCCATAAGGAAATGCATTCCTCTTCGAAGAGGAATATAAAGAGACTGAAAGTGACAAAGCTATGAGATGGGAACTTGGCAACTTGTGTCTTAAGGACTTCTAAAAACGTTCATTTCCAACACAGATTCTATGCAGTCTTTGCAAAGGAAAACATCTCTAATGCATATGGGCTTTCTCTAGTTGGGGCGAGGGGGGGCTACTCTTCGTTGCAGTGCGCAGGCTTCTCATTGTGGTGGCTTCTCTTGCTGTGGAGCATGGGCTCTAGGCGTGTGGGCTTCAGTAGTCGTGGTTCATGGGCTTTTGAGCGCAGGCTCAGTAGTTGTGGCACACAGGCTTAGTTGCTCCGCGGCATGTGGGGTCTTCCCGACCAGGGCTCAACCCATGTTCCCTGCATTGGCAGGCAGATTCTTAACCACTGCACCACCAGGGAAGCCCCCATCATGGGATTCTTATACCATGTAACATCACTCTGTCCAGCCTTGACACCATGGTCCAGTGAGGCATTAATTACATTCTGCTCTCAGGCTTCAATTAGTGGATCATGATGTGGACTCATCAGAAGAACTACATGTCTTTACAGAACATTAAAAATTGTGGAAGTGCAAGCATGCATCTTGATGACACATTATCTAGGGATCCCAGTTAGCGATTCTGTCATTAAGAGACCTCCATCCCAAGTAAAGGAAGATGGAGTATAGAGTTTGGGAGCAGACAAATGGTTTATGGCAGAATTACAAACACCAAATGGAATGCAAGCTACAAAACCACCTCTGCACAGATTTCAGCTGAAGAGAAAAAGGAAAAGAGAGAGGAGATTTCTCTCTTGGTGATAGGTAACTTCATTTGGTTCTCACAATGCTGGCATTTGTCTTGTTATTAGTTTCTTCCCTCAAACTCAAGAAAGAGCAAGAGTAGACTTTTTACTTAATATGTTCTACAAAGTGAATTTACAACCATTCTTAAAGTAGAATATATTATAAAATAGGGGAATAATTATCCTAAATGACAATAATCATTTTAGAACAAGATCATCAGGGTGGGATTCTGAATCCATGTTGAGTTTCCAATACAGCAAAGCTTTTCAACAATCTGCATTTTGGTCCATGACCTCACTCACTAAATCTAAACCTTATCTCAGTCATTACTGGTATGGATTCCGGGGAAGCAGGACCATAAGAAATTTCACAAACTAAACTGATTTACGGCTCAGACTTAGAATAAAATAAACACAAGTTATTCTAGATTAATGGCATAGCTGAATATGTCCAGGGGAAAGCTTCTTCAGCGTTCCATCTGCAACAGAATCCGAAAGATCTGTGACCCTCTGAGCAAGTATTTCTGCTTACTCCCACAGGTCTAGATCAGCTCTGTTCCCTGATGCTCCAGATTCTTATGTGGAACCCTGCCCCGGCCTCAGCAAGCTCCTTGGAAACTGTACCCAGACTGTGCACTGGATTTCTCTCTCCTGGTTTTTACTTCATGCTTTCCCTGAAATGACTTCCCTGGGACTAAATCTTCCCTCCACGGGAACTTTGAATTAACAATGTTCCCTTTCCCCACAGCCAGCTCCAGGTACACCCAAACACCATGGCTGCTTTCCCCGTGGTAGGTCCTTCTGAGAACTACATTCCTTAACCTTTCTAGATGTACTCTATCTGGTGCTTAGAAATTTAAGAAATCAGAGAAATATGACATTTAATAAACCCTTGTTGAAATAATGAATAAAATAATGAATGAATGAAGAATGAATATCAAGAATGAAGAATGACTATCACTGGGCTTGAGATCAGGAGACCTAGATTCAAGTCCTGACTTAACCACACTCTGGCCATATGATTTTGGACTATGCTTAATTCTTCGACCCACAGTGGCTTAGTTCAGGCTGCTACGTCAAAATACCAATAGACCAGGTATTTTAAACAAGAAACACTTATTTCTCATAATTCTGGAGGCTGAGGTGTCTAGGATCAACGCACCGGCAGATTCAGTTCTTGGTGAGGGCCCTCTTCCCAGCTGGCAGACATCTGCCTTCTCACTGTGTCCTCATGGTGGAGAGAGGAAGCTCTGGTGTCTCTTTCTCTTCTTATAAGGGCCCCATTCCATCACGTGGGCTGCATCCTCATGGCCTCATATAAGCCTAATCACCTCCCAAAGGCCCCACCTTCTAACACCATCACATTGAATGTTACAGCTTCACAAAATGAATTTTGAAAGGACACAAATATTCAGTCCATGAGGCACAGGGTTTTTGTTTGTTTGTTTTGTTTTCTCTTGTTTTACCAGTAAAATAAGGATAAATACCTCTTCTATTTCACGGTTTTTATGAATCTGAAAATGAATTTTTCAAACTGTAAAGTACAACTGAAATATTTTACTGTTATTATTAGAGAAACTTACATACAGACTTTATTCAATTAAAGTGAAAATACTTCCAGACAGAGAGAAGAATTTGGCAGACAGAACCCAGAACTATGTGCTGTTCTATTTGATATGCTGTTCACTCTGTTTGGAATTCTCCTTTGTCCTCCATCCTCCAACCCTTCAACACTCACACCTGGAAAATTAATTTTGACTTACCTTTTAACACTCAGCTCAGACATCATCTTTGACAATTTTGTGTCAAAGCAGTACATGGTAAGTGGGGGGAATAATGCTAAGAGGGAAGGCTAAAATGAGATTACTCAATGCCAGATGTACCTGCCACCACAGGATGTACTATAACCAAGACGTTGCCACTGTGCAGATGGCAGAGAAGTGGAACATTCATTCATTCACCAAAAGAACGTTCAGACATTTCCCATGTGCCTTATTTCACAATACTAGACACAAAGAAACTTACGTCTTGTCGGAAAGCATCAGACTGTACGTTAGTCAACAAAGAAATATATGTCTGAAAAATATAGTGTCAGAGTTACACCAAATGGAATATGAAAGAGTTATATTTGAAATCTGCAACATGTGAACATATTACTTAGGAACTTTCTGTCAACTTGGAATCTACTACTTGAAGAGTCATTCAAAGGGATTAATCCCAACCTAATTCACGGCTATGAACAACCCATTCCACGGCTGAGTTACCACAGTCAGAGACTCAACAGGTATTTACATGCAACTTTTATGTGCTGGATACAGTGCCAGGCATAGGGTTGTGGGACTGGGGTCATGAAGACAAAGGTACACGCCCTACCACCATGGAGCTTACACTCTAATGCAACAGAGTTCATATTTTGAATCTCTTGGACTGGAAAAGTCTTTAAAGATTAACTGCGATATTTCATTATTATTCTATTCTAAATAATACTTCCACAACAAAATTAGAGAGGAGGGACTTCCCTGGTGGTGCAGTGGTTGAGAATCTGCCTGCCAATGCAGGGGACATGGGTTCAAGCCCTGGTCTGGGAAGATCCCACATGCCGTGGTGCAACTAAGCCCGTGTGCCACAAATACTGAGCCTGCAATCTAGAGCCCATGAGCCACAACTACTGAGCCCGTGTGCTGCAACTACTGAAGCCTGCGCACCACAGCCCGTGCTCCGCAACAAGAGAAGCCACCGCAGTGAGAAGCCCGCGCACCACAACAAAGAGTAGCCCCTGCTCACTGCAACTAGAGAAAGCCTGTGTGCAGCAACAAAGACCCAACTCAGCCAAATAAATAAATTAAATAAATAAATTTATTTAAAAAAATATATATTGGAAACCAAATCCTTTAAAAAAATTAGAGAGGAGATCATATCAAAAAGTTTTTAAATGAGTAAGCAGCTCTATGAAAAAATGCCTACACTGTTATTTTTCTCATTTCCCTGCTAATCTGAAGAATTTTATTACCAACTAGCCTTAGCTTCTGGACTTCGGGTTGGGAAACAGTGCTCCAGCAAATATGAGGTTTTCTTGATCCCTATGCTGAAGGTACAGAATCAAGTCAGCCTGAAGAGAGGAGAAAGAGGCAAACTTTTTCTTCCTATCATTATTAAGTTAGTGGTGCCAGAAAAACTGATTTGAAAATATGGGAGCTCATTTTGGACCCCTTCCTTCTACCTTTTTTTTTTTTAACACCTTTATTGGAGTATAATTGCTTTACAATGGTGTGTTAGTTTCTACTTTACAACAAAGTGAATCAGCTATACATATACATATGTTCCCATATCTCTTTCCTCTTGCGTCTCCCTCCCTCCCACCCTCCCTATCCCACCCCTCTAGGTGGTCACAAAGCACCGAGCTGATCTCCCTGTGCTATGCGGCTGCTTCCCACTAGCTATCTATTTTACATTTGCCTTCTACCTCTCTTGTTACATCTCTGGCCTACCTCTCAGAAAGTGTCTCGTATTCTCCAACTACCATAAACCCCATCTCAAAAGTAATCCTTGCACTCAAATGACTTACTGAATCCTCCTCAAATCGAAACTCCCTCCCTCTGTGCAACTGAACTCAATTGTTTCAGAAAAGCAATAAGGTTGAAACAACCCTCCCAGATGTGTTTGCATTTGCAAAATAACTTTTATTGCTTTTTTCTAATTATAAAAGTAATTCACAGTTATTGTAGAAAACATATGAAATATAAAACAGTATGAAGAAAAAAACAAAAATTCTCAAAGCCTGTAGGATATTTGCATTTCCAAGAGGGAGTGTTTGTTGACAGATGTATGCAGACAGGGTAGATCTACTGAGGGCTTACAGAATTACCAGGGGATTGTCATAGAGACTTGGAGAAAATTAAAGTGAGGCAGAAGCAGATCTTATCCTCAAATAACTTATACTATAGTACACAAATTATTCTAGTATTAATGAATTAAAAGTCAACAAATGCTCTGCATTCCAAATGGAGAGTATAACCCTAGCTTTGTGAAATTCTGTTTTCAGCTGCAGAAATAAAGGTTCAGCTTTTAAGCTGAGCTCATTGCAGGAAACTGCGAATATGAATGTCAAATTCTCTCTACAGGATCTACCATCCTTGGAAAGCATGAACCAGGCAGAGAGAGAAGGGATTATTACAAATTATGTTAACCTAAAACAAACAGTTTACTTTCCTCACATATTCACTTTCTCTCTTTATAGAACTTTTATAAGAAAGTGAAATCATCTAATACGAACTCTAAATGCTCCTCCTTCCACTTCTCCTGTTTTGTTGTTGTTACTTACTTTTCATTTATATACTGTAAATTTTACTCTTTATGATAGTTCTATTTTGTTGTTGTTACTTACTTTTCATTTATATACTGTAAATTTTACTCTTTATGATAGTTCTATGAGTTTTGACAAATGCATAGAGTTGTATTAGTACCAAAACAAGATGCAAAACCATTCCATCAGCATCTCTCTGCAATTCCCTTGTGTTACCCTTTTCAGTCAATCTTCTCCTGCCCAGCAATCTTTGGTAACCACTGATCTGTTCTCCATCCCTGTAATTCTTCCTTTTTTAAAAATGTCGTATCAATGAATCGGAATCTGGTTTCTTTCACTTACCACAGTGCATGTGAGATCCATCTGTGGTACTGAATGTATATGTAGTTAGACTTGTCACTCACAGATCCCCTCAGTCAACTCAGCAGAAACCAGAAGAGAGATGAGATTATCCAGGTTACACTATAGATGAGCCTCTCATCTAACAGAGTGAATCTCCATGACATACATGGGAGACCTACAAGGTTCTTAAGAATTTTATAGCAAGAAAAACACTACCAGCTTGGATCAAAAGGGAGAAAAGGCAAAATAAAAGAAAGCTGATAAATCTCCTGTTGGAATTCCTGCATGCAGGAAAACAGGCTGCTACGCAGCTGAAAACACGTGCTACCATTCATGTAAAAGGTGGACTCTTAAGCGTGGGACCTGGAGCCCGGAGCCCAGAGCCTTAAACCAGAGAGGATTATTCCTAGGCCTTCAAACCTAATGGAGTTTCCCTAGTTGGATTTCAAAATTGCTTGGAACTGATGGCTCCCTCTTCCCCTCCATTTTCATCCTTTTCAAAGGGATAGTCTAAAACCGCTATCCTATGTCTGCCCCATCACTGTATCTTAAAAGCATATAACTTGTTTGCTAGTTTTACAAGTCCACAGATAAAGAGAAATTTTTCCCCAGTATGAATCATACCCAGAGTTTCACCCTTTCCTGACTTAAATGATGAGATTGGGGACTTTGAGATCATAAGATTTAGAAGAAAATATGGAATTTGGGTTAATACCATTACAAGTTGAGACTTTCAGTAACCTTGGAATAGGATAAATGTATTTGGCATACGGGGTGGATGTGAATCTCTGCGGACCAGAGGAGAGACTGTGGTAGGCAGAATAATGGCCTTCCAAAGATGTCCATGTCCTAATTCTCAGAACCTGTGAATATGTCGCTTTGCATGGTAAGAAAACTTTTCAGACATGATAATTTAAAGATCTTGAGATGGGGAGATTATCCATTTTAATCACAAGGGTTCCTATGAGAGGGAGACAGGAAAGTCAAAGTCAGAGGAAAAAGGTGGAAAGTGGAAAGTGGAGATCAGACTAATTCAGCAGTGAGCCAAAGAATGCAGCCAGCTTCTAAAAGCTGGAAAACAGAAGAAACATATTCCCCCTCCCAGATCCTGCAGAAAGAATGCAGCTCCACCAACCACATTTAGAAAGGCTTTTTCAAATCTTCCCACTCCCAAATGATAAAGGTTATCTGCTTATGTTTGTTTATGTTTTCTTTTTACATTTAGATAACTGTCACTGGGAGCTTATCGCAATGTAGATCTATCTTTTTCAAATGACTATCTAGTTGTTCCAGCACCTTGTATAAAAAGTTAACATTGTTCCAACTGATGCACGATACTACATTATTATATTATAAAAGTCTCAAATGCATTTTGTCTTTTTACATTTTCTTTTAACATTTAGATAACTGTCACTGGGAGCTTATCGCAATGTAGATCTATCTTTTTCAAACGACTATCTAGTTGTTCCAGCACCTTGTATAAAAAGTTAACATTGTTCCAATTGATGCACGATACTACATTATTATGTTATAAAAGTTTCAAATGCATTTTGTCTATTTCAAGAATTTTGTTTCTGTTCCCTTCACTTTTTGTCTGTTCATGAACCAAAACCATGCCGTTTAATTACACAGGCTTTAAAAGGCATTTTAATATCTGATAGGGCTGGCACTCCCTGGCTTAGTCTATTCCCTGTTAACTTATAAGCAGCAGCAGCAATTTATTTCTCACAGTTCTGAAGGCTGGGAAGTCTAAGACCAAGCTACCATCAGATTCAGTGTCTGCTGAGAGCCCACTTCCTGGTTCATAGATGGCTGTCTTCTTGCCGTCCTCACAAGGTGGAAGGGGTAAGGGAGCTCTCTGGGATCTCTTCTCATACTAGCATTAATCTCATTCACAAGTGCTTCACCCTCATGACCTAAAGATCCCGCTTCCTAATACCATCACATTCGAGGTTAGGATTTCAACGTGTGAATTTTGGGGGAACACAAGCATTCAGTCTACAACACCCCTGTACTGATTTTCTTTTCCAGAGTTTCTATAGCTATTCTTGGACGTTTATTATTCTACTGTAAGTTCATAAATAACTTGTTTATATCCATAAAAAACTAACGATATTTTAATGGTATTATATTACCATTTCCCATTACCTTACATATAGTTGACATTATTACTATGTTTAGGCTTCTACCCTGAAAACATTTTCATTCATTTCATTCTTCACTGTGTACCAACTTACACTAATTTACTCTATCTGTGAATCTTCAGATAATACAATTACCTGCAGGAATGGCTGACCCTGTTATGAAAGAAAAAAAAACTTCCCCCTTTGGCATATTCTGAAAGGCTCACCAAGTTATAGAAAAAACACTTTTTCCTTCTACCTGTGTCTTCAGGGAAGAAATGCCTTCACAGGTTCATGTTCTAGCTTCTTTGACTAAAGTATCATTATGACAGAGATCTGTACTAATATTAATGATGTGAAATTAAATTATTCTATTAAAAATGGGAAAAGTGTCATTTCTACAGATTGTTAGGCTAGAAACAAAAGGGCTTAAGGCTAGAGGTGAGTTTTCCATCTCTTTTTCTAGTTAAAACTCATGACTTTAGAATCAACTAGAGGTTTCAAGATGTGAACAGCTGGCAACAGAGATGGTGTCAAATGAAAGGATATAGTGGGGTTTTCACTTTTTTTCTTTCAGGTCATGACTTTTGACACCAAAAAGTAAAGCTCTTGGCAAGGAACAGTTTATCTCATGGGGTCTGAGAAGAATATGTTTTCTAGGAGACTTGCCAACATGAAAAAAAGAGATTTCAATTGAAACTTGAGAAAAGGGGGGGAAATGCCCAGCTTGCACTATAAAATTCTGCCCTTAGAGGTTATTAGGTATGAAGGAGGAAAAAAAAAAGAAACAGGGCTTCCCTGGTGGTGCAGTGGTTGAGAGTCCACCTGCCGATGCAGGGGACACGGGTTCGTGCCCCGGTCCGGGAAGACCCCACATGCCACGGACTGGCTGGGCCCGCGAGCCATGGCCGCTGAGCCTGCACGTCCGGAGCCTATGCTCCGCAACAGTAGAGGCCACGACAGTGAGAGGCCCACATACCACAAAAAAAAAAAAAAAAAAAAAAAAGAATAAGAAACGGTGGAGAAGATGCCAAGTAATTCATAAAAGGCAATAACAGAGAAGAGAATCAAAGGGTAAATCTGACAACTTCAGAGTCCCTGTAGCAATGAAAGAAGTATGGGTAATAAACAAAATGAACTTGAGACATTTAACCCAGTGAAATTCATACAAGTTCATGAATGTCACTGGGACTTGGCAGAACTACTGGCAAATGATGGTTGGAGGAGAACATGTCCTATTTGAAGGGGAAAAAAAATCTCATAGAAGGGGAAGGGGCAGCTCTGCATTTTAAGAATGTCTAAACCTAAATAGAAGTTCAGGAAGCTGGGTGGAAATCATACTCTCAAGTATCTGGATGAAGATGCAGGAAAGCCAAAAGGACAAGGTACTGAATAGTGCCAGCCTGAGACAGGAGTCATCCATGGTATGGCGGAAACCAGGCCATCATGGGGTTCTGGAGATACAACTCTCACTAACTAGGAACGAGTTCTTTCAGGAGTTTCAACAGGTCACGAGGAGATTTTCGAATCAGGATGAAGAAACAGAAGCATGAATAGAGGAATGTACGATATACCCATGATATGAAAGTTTGAAAACCCCCCACTTTGACTCTATGTAAATAATGTTATCAGGGACTAGTCATAATAGAAAAAAGGAGGGTGTTCAGAGGCCGAAATCATGAAGGCACGTAGTGGAAAGAATGTGGAGGTGTGATGAATTGGGAGATTGGGATTGACATATATACACTAATATGTATAAAATAGATAACTAATAAGAACCTGCTGTATAAAAAAAATAAATAAAATTCAAATATTCAAAAAAAAAAGAATGTGGAGAAATGAAGAGTTTAAGAGGAGAGACGAGGGGGCCTTCCCCGCTCCTCAATTTTGCCTGGAATTAGTCCTGGATCCCATCCTAAGGCAATCTAATCTGACTTTGGACCTCTACAGCTCATTGTGTACTAGGACACAAAGGAAGAAGGGGCTACTTTGTAGCATAGCTGTTTCCACTTCCTCAGCCTGTGTGCACCTGTGGGATGGGTGGGTGGCAGGTGCTGAGAGAGGAAGCTGCAGCTGTGAAGGAAAGTACCATAGTGGGCCCAGACCAGGTGGACCACCAGGCAGACTTTTTTTTCAGGTTCAAGTTGACCACTGAGCAAAGTCTGGGAGCTAGAGACTAAGAAAGTAGAATTTAAGCTATTCCACAAAATAACAGGAACTTTCTTTCTTCTTTTCAAAAGTGAAATCTTTTGAGACTGTATTGAATTTAGGAAGTCATTTTTTTTTCTTCCTTATCATGGATTTAGACCACACAGTTCCTCAGAATTATCATTTGCGGTGTTGTGTGTGTGTGTTGTTCAAAGACTTCTCTCAAAAGACTAGGACGTGGTGAGGCTAGAGGATGGCAGGAAGAAGCAGCCATATATTGAACTCACACTGGGACAGGTACTTCCCCAAAGGGGACTAAATCTCAAACTCCAAGCCCACTGAAAGTGTCAGTCAAGATCTCCCAACTATGCGATTATATTAGACTCTAGAAAATGTTTTGCAGTGAACCACTGTATCCACAGACTAGTGGAAGGAATGACTGAGCAGAGGACCAAATCTAAAGCACAGAAGGGCGCTCCTGAAGGGTGTGAGATTAACACTGCAAAGTCTGAAGAAGGGGCTTGCACTCTGAGGGGCAACGACACCAGAAACTGAGGCTATCCATGAAGAATGACTACCAGATTTAGGAAGAAAATACAGAATGCCCTAACCTGAAATATTACTTACATTAGAAGTAAACAACTGAAACCTAATAAATATACAAATTCAATTACCACAAAAACTATCAAATGTCTTTTTATTTAATTGCTATGGATTCCCCTTTAGACATCATAATGGAATTAATAGAACATTCTAGCAATCAATGGAAATTGATTAATTGATCAATCTGTAGAACATGGCTAGATTCCTTAACCTCCAGACATTATTATTAATGCCTAGGCAGTACCAGAGCAAGCACCGAGCAAACAGATACGAGAGGCACACAACCAGGATAGAGGGAGGACATTTGGACAGTATCCAAAGTTCAGTGTGGGGTGATGAGGCTTTTGCATATATATGAAGCATGTCACCCTTGAAGGGTAAGCATTATGCTTCTCATTAATATATTATCAAGGTCTCTGCATAAGTGAAGGAAACACAGTCATCCTTCATGGATGAGCTATTTGCATTTATTCCTGAGGATTTATTAAAAATTAACACTCCATCACTTTACATTTTTGGTACCTGCCAGCACCTTAAAAACAGAGGGATGGATTTTAGCCTAAAACTTTTTTAAAAAATGCTCTGATAGGAAAAGATCTCCAAGATAAACATGACCCTCCTCCTCTTCCACCTTAAAGCTTCCCCTCCCACTCCCTCCTGCTGGGTTTCCTGCTGCTTTCTGCTTATCCCCAGCAATTTTTTTTTATATCACATATGGGACTCACAATCTCTTTGAAAGCAGTATCTATTTTTGAGGGAGGAAAGTATTAATGTCATCATCACAAACAGTCTACACTGCAAGTTTACAAAGCAATGGGTCTGCCCTGTCCTGATATGCAGTCACATCCCTCCATAGACGTGGGATGCGAGGCTGGAGCCAATGCTGCACAACGAGGCAAGAAACCCAGGACAAGGAGCTAGCAGGGGGTCCGCAGGCCTCTGTCTGACCCGCTGTCCATCTGGCACAGGATCCTGGCTCTGGCAGTGGCCCTGAACATGTCTAGTTTAGGGTGACATAAGTTTCAGAGAGTAGCAATGCTCCCCCAGACAGTCTCCACTCCCTTCATCATCTACAATGAATGTTATATTCACTAATCATCTAAACCTCTTAGAAGCAATTTCAGTTTTATCCTGGAATTCTTAGTAAAGCAAAACCCACAATTCCAATCCTATTACTAGTATTACCTACTATTACTGAACCCACACTAAGTGCCAATCACTCAGCACGCCCGTTGCACACATCATGGGTTGCACACCCTCCCATACTCGCTTAATGCCGGCCAGGCTGACTCTCTTCCTCCTTCAGTCTTTAAGGGACTACATGCGTCCACTTCGTCTCTGCATGGAACAGCCTAGTGCTTTCAGAGCCAACATTTTCCTCTTCTTCACATCTTAGATGAAATATCACATCTTCAGGGAAATCTTCCCAGACAAATACACTCAGTTAGTTACTACCACGTAACACTCTTGTATTACTCCTACTTTCCCTTCAAAGCACTTATTATTGAGAAGAAATAATTTTGTGAAAAATTATGTTTTTAATATTATCTCTTCCCTGGGATAAGCTTTATGAGGGCAGGGCAATTTCTCATTTACTATTATATCTCCACTGTCTAGTACTGTTCCTTAGCACACAGGTGCCCAATCAATAGTTATTATAAAAATATGTTTTTTCATCAAATTTGCACCAGAAGGTAGGTAAAGCAGAAGCTCTAGTAAGCAATCTCGACCTAACCGACTGCATCAGTGATGCTTCCAGCTTTGAGTGATAGAAAAATCTCAATTCAAAACAGCATAAATAATGCAAATATTACTTTCCCCATATATGAAGCAGTTCAAAGGTATGGTCAGCTCCAGGGATGGCTGACTCTGCAGCATGAGGATATCATCAAGGTCTCTCAGTCTTTAGAACAGCACTCACACTGTCATGCTCTGTATGTCAGCTTTGCCACTGGGATGGCTCCAATCAGGGTCCCACAACAGCTGCCCCAATTCCAGGTGTCACATCTAAACAGGATAGTTTAGGAGACGATTTTCCAGAGAGACAGGCAAAGATGAGCAGAAAGTATCAGGGGCTTCTTTATCAGTAGATAGGAAATCACTGATTATCAAGCCATAAGCTAATGAATCAGCTCCTATGCCTAATTGTGCCCGAGAGAGGGATACAGCCTTAGTCAGTTCAAGCTACTATAACAAAAATGTCACAGAGTAGTTTAATAGAAATGTATTTCTTGCAGTTCTGGAGGCTGGGAAGCCCAACATCAAGGTGTTGGCCCATTCAGTTCCTGGTCTAGTTTCTTGGTTTGCAAGGTGAGGGCTCTCTCCAGGGTTTGCTGAGGGATACCCTCTTACTATATCCTCACATGGCAGAAAGAAAGAGCTCTGGTCACTTCATCCAAACCTATCATGGGGGAGAGAGGGTCTATTTCCGTGACCTCATCTAAACCCAATTATCTGCCAAAGGTCTCATTTCTAAATGCCATTCTACTCTCCAAATGGCAATTAGGGCTTCAACATGAATTTTGAGAAGATGCAAATATTCAGTACATAACACAGCCCAAAGCAGGTCACCTGCCATCATCAGAATTCTCAAGTAAGACTAAATCCTTTTGTCATCTCTCATATTAATAACAGAAGACTTCAGGGAACTTAAAAGTAGCACTTCTTCAGAAAGGAGCGAGATACCCCTGTTGTAGGAGGGCAACGCCAGCCAATTACAGGGCTGTGTCAGCCTTATGAGACTAGAACCAGGAAGGACAGTGACACCTCCAGGGAAAACAGCACTGACAGTGGGCTGCTGATTAGAACGAACTTGCAGAAGCTACAACTGCCCAGCTGCTGGACAAGGAGGCAGAGCGAGAGGAAGAGGGAGGCTGTACATAAAGGGTCGAGCTTGTCAGAGGTCTGTTAAAGGCGCTCTGCAGAGGCTTACTTGTTAGCAAGGCTCTCCGACATCTCTTCTCTTCTCTCCTCATCGTGTTGGGGGAAGTGGATGCTGGGCAGCTGAGGAAAGCAGCTGTTGGCTATATTGATTCTTTGGAAAAGCTGAGATTATTGGATCTTTCACAGTTGCTTATATTCCCATTAAAACTAGGCAAAGCCAATAAGGTTGACAGAAGCACAAGATTTCACGGAGTCAAAAGTGACAGTTACACTCTATTGAAAACAACTGGGAAAATGTCTTTGGCCAAAAGGACAGAACCTCTGGCCAAGCTAGAGAACGTATATTTCTTTTCTGAATAGCAAGAAATGAACATTTTGAGTATCTAGTACAATCTGTACCTATGCCACTGTTGGGAGGTAGACAAGCATTTTTCTTCAGGGAACAAGCAATCTAAGTATTTACAGGGAACACGGGCTGTGGGAGATGCAAAAGAAGTGAGTATCATGCCTCCAGTCCCAAGGAAAACAAGTTTAAGTCTTTAAAACCTTTTTTTTTTGTTTGCGGTACGCGGGCCCCTCACTGTTGTGGCCTCTCCCGTTGCGGAGCACAGGCTCCGGACGCACAGGCTCAGCGGCCATGGCTCACGGGCCCAGCCGCTCCGCGGCATGTGGGATCTTCCCGGACCGGGGCACAAACCCGTGTCCCCTGCATCGGCAGGCGGACTCTCAACCACTGCACCACCAGGGAAGCCCCTAAAGACATTTTTAAATAGCTACTTTAAAACAGCGTAAGACAGTATTCAGTTGCATAGTACTGATCACTAGTACTGCGTAATTCTAATATAAGCTGGTGTCACCAGGAAGGCTTCGTGTAAAGGGAAAAGCTTAAAGAGTGCCTATGGTTAGATTCACAGAAGCACCTTATGTTCTAACCACTTCTCCTCCCCACTATTGCCCTTTCTCCTTATCTAATGGGATACTTAGTGAGCTCAGAGCTATGTCCATTTAGGAAACAGGAAATAAATTTGTGTCCTTCTTCTCTCCCAATCAGAATGTCTTAAAAGTCCCCAAATTAAGTATTCTTTTGGTGGGGAAAAAATAACCAGAAACTGTTGTTTCAAGTTAATGGAAACGAGCTCATCTCCAGCTCATAAACACATGTAAACCTGCATATGCTAAGCCTTAGAAAGAATAAGATGCTCAAGAGGGCAGAAGAGAGGAAATGCAATGCTCTCGACTTCCTTCAGCTGCAAAGACTCAGCAGACTTTGTCACAAATTATTTGCTGTGTTTAACAAGCATGCTGGTGCAAATGTGCTAAACACATAAATGCAGCAAAGTCATAATCACTAGGTTCAATGTCAAGCACCATTTAAATCCACTGATTAAATCAATTTAATCATAGTAAACCTGTTTTATTAGAAGCACTGTCTGAAGGAGAAAGCAAAATTTAGGGGAAAACTGTACTTCTACTCTTTCCTTGCAGGAAAGGAAATCTATTTACTTGAATTCCATTAATGGTTTAACTACTTTTCTTTGCAAGGGATCTAGTGCAATCTAACCATTTCTCATTTAGAGTAAAACAATCTATTTTCTTCTGTAGAGTCAGGGTAGTGGGTTTGTCTATGGATGGACTGAGGTTCCTGTACAAAGTCTGGGTGATAAGAGGAAGGATTTATTCTTTGGTGGTGCAGGAGTCCATGCCAGATACCTCAGCCGCATTGATGAGTAACTTCGGAGGCCTGAGTGCTGCCCAGGAAGTTTCTGATACCATCCTGTGAGAATCCAAGCCAACATGAGGCCACCTCAACTTTGTCCTCTTACATAGCACAACCCCCTCAGCTTCAGCAAGACCAAGTTCCCTGCCAACTTAGAAATGAGGTCACAAGGACCCTCATAGAGCATCAGCTCCAATGTGACATCAATCATGCCCTCCAGGTGCATCAGCAGAATGGAGATGCTGAGAAGGGTTCAAAAAATACATGTCAACGTATTCAATTAGATTTTATCATTCATGGATTTTCAAGAAATTTAGAGGAATAAAGATAAAACATATCTACATTCCAGAGTATATCATACAAGGTCTTATACGGTTCCTTTCAACATCAGAACGCAAGTTATCAGCATCCAGATAAGAAAAAAAAAATCAAACTGAGGCGGAATTCAAAAGCTCTACAAAGCAAAGGAAATCATCAACAAAATGAAAAGGCAACGTACAGAACAGGAGAAAATACTTGCAACTCACGTATCTGACAAGGGGTCAATTTCTAAAATATAGAAAGAACTCATACAACACAACAGAAAAAAAAAAAGCCAGTTACATAATGGGCAAAGGATCTGAATAGACATTTTTCCCAAGAAGACATACAGATGGCCAACAGGCACACAAAAAGGTGCTCAACATCACTAATCATCAGGGAAATGTGAATCAAAACCACAGTGAGATATCACCTCACAATTGTTAGAACAGCAACTATCAAAAATATAAGAGATAACAAGTGTTGGTAAGGAAGTGGAGAAAAGGGAAGCCTTGTGCACTGTTAGGGGGAATGTATATTGGTGAAGCCACTATGGAAAACAGTATTAAGGTTCCTCAAAAAATTAAAAATAGAACTATCATATGATCCAGCAATTTCACTTCTGGGTATTTAGCCAAAGGAAACAAAAACACTAACTTGAAAAGATATATGCACTCCCACGTTCATTGCAGCATTATGTATAATTGCCAAGACACAGATGCAATCTAAGTGTCCATCAATGGATAAATGGATTAAGAAAACGTGGAGAAAGACAAATACCATATGCTAACACATATATATGGAATCTAAGAAAAAAAAAAAAACGTCATGAAGAACCTAGGGGTAAGATGGGAATAAACACACAGACCTACTAGAGCATGGACTTGAGGATATGGGGAGGGGGAAGGGTAAGCTGTGACAAAGCAAGAGAGAGGCATGGACATATATACACTACCAAACGTAAGGTAGATAGCTAGTGGGAAGCAGCCGCATAGCACAGGGAGATCAGCTCGGTGCTTTGTGACCACCTAGAGGGGTGGGACAGGGAGGGTGGGAGGGAGGGAGACGCAAGAGGGAAGAGATATGGGAACATGTGTATATGTATAACTGATTCACTTTGTTATAAAGCAGAAACTAACACACCATTGTAAAGCAATTATACTCCAATAAAGATGTAAAAAAAAAAAGTCATACACACACAGAATATTATTTACCCATAAAAAAGAAAGAAATCTTGTTATTTGTGACAATATGGATGGAACTTGAGGACATTACACTAAGTGAAATAAGTCAGACAGAAAAAAGACAAATGCTGTATGATCTCATTTATAAGGGGAATTTAAAATAAAAAAAAGAAATCCAAACTCATGGATTCAGAGAACAGATTGGTAGTTGCCAGAAGTAGGGATCAGGAGTGAGTACAATGGGTGAAGCAGGGTCAAAAGGTACAAACTTCCATTACAAGATAAATAAGTCACGGGGATGTAATATACATGAAGACTAGTTAATAGTAGTTAGTAGTTACTACTACTAGTAACTAGTAGTTAATAATACTGTATTGTACATTTGAAAGTTGCTCAGAGAATAGATCTTAAAAGTTCTTAAAAGAATAACTGAGTAACTGAGTAAGAATAACACCTCAATTATCTGAGGTGATAGATGCTAAGTAGGCTTAATGTGGTAATCATTTCACAATATATACAAGTACTGAATCCTTATTTTGTGCCCCTGAAACTAATGTAATGTTCTATGCCAATTATATCTCAATTTAAAAAAATCAGGCAATTAGTTCTAGCACCTGAACTCTTATCACCTATACCACAACATCCCTACATCCCCAGAAAAAGCCAGACAGTAAATGTAATTTTTAAAAATAGGGAGGTGGAGAGGCCATGGAAAACTTTTTGCAAGAGATAAAATTTTATCTGAACCTTAACAATGAGTAGGATTTTGACTAAGAGAAGAGAATGAAGTACAGAATAGAAAAACGAAAAATGAAAGTCGGAAGATTTGATGTTTGTGGGGTTTTTTTTCTGTTATGTGGGTACACGTTATCTAGGCAAATTCTGCATGTGCTGTATCATGGCTGTGGCCCACTTCTCCCACTGTCAGCAGGTCTGTGTTCATGCAATCATTTATTGAATGATGTGATTAAAAGGATTTATTAAGAGCTTGTTATCTGCTAGGCTCTATGCTAGTCACTATAAGGTTGGCAAAATAAAGTCCATTCCTATCTGGAGTTTAGAATACAGGGGATTTTATTCTTCAAAAAAAAAAAGAACTCATTTCCATACCTGGATGCTTGGTTCTTACCTTACAGTGACCAATTATCACTGTAATGATCTTTTCTTAACAAAGTAACTTTTACTGTATTTTCTTATTAGAAGAGCAATAGAGACATGGCTTAATGCCACATGATAGACTGCTCTGGTCGCTTCTCACTACTACAAACACGTGGAAATGCTGGATAAAACGCATTTGTAAATTTTCATACAGTAAAATTCATTCCTTGGATGTACAGTTCCAAGAGGTTTACCACATGGATATATCCATGTAACCAGTTTACAATAAGGATCCAGAATAGCTCCATTACCCCCAAAATCTCACTTGTTCCTTTATGGTCAAGTATTTCCTCACTCTAACCCCTGGCATCCATTGATCTGCTTACTGTCCCTGCAATTCTGTCTTTTCAAGATGTCATATAAATGAAATCATATACAACCTTCTGAGACCACATTGTTTCATTCAGCAAAATGTCTTTGTAAATGATCTTTCTGGGATATTTTTAAGGAAAATTATCATAAGCAGAGGTAAAAGTAAGGCACAGGCAGGAATAAGATATTTAAAATTTACATAACCAACAAAGAATTCACATGTGTAATATATATAGAATTCCTGCAATTCCGATAGAAAAAGCCAACATCTCCGTTAAGTTGCAATTAAAATTTTCACATGAAGGCTATTCAATAAACATTGGAAAAGATGCTCAATTTCAATAGCTTCAAACTGAAGCAAAGTTCTCCATTATGGTTGAATTTTGAGGCTGTTGAAAGCCCTTCTTTGTAATTAAATTTTCGTAAAAGAAAGAGAGCTTATTAAGAAAGTTATCTCAAAATCCAGGCACTGTTTTTCTGTTTCATAGTTTTGGAAGAAGACGTGGTTGAAGTTTGTAATTTTAGGTGGATAGGTATTATTTAAGTTGCAATCACAGAATGTTATTATCTCTTATACCAGTTATGGTTTATGACTTTTCATAATTTTAAGCATGTTTCATGACTCAGACAAACAAGAGTTTCACAGTACGGTATACATGTGTCATGAAATAACAGAACAGTAAGAGAGTTTTTATCTCTTTACATTGGTTGAAAGGGAAAATCTCTGTATAAGAAATATGCCAACTGTAACTGTGCAAAGCCAAATTTTCAGTCTTACTTTGTCTCAATATGATTACTTACCCAGGCATGTTCTTTGTTTAGCTCTCCAAGTTATAAATACTCTGTAACCTTGGCTTTTCTTATTAACAAAGAGAAACAATTTACAACATACAGCCTTTACCCAAAAAAGTATTTTTAGGTCTAAGTGACTTACTTCAGAGTTCACTTTTAATTAAAATTGATTCCCTGCTTAAACAGAGACATATTTTTCTTACTTCACTTAACGCTTGAACAGAATGAGGGCTTATATTCTTTTGCTTTCACATCAGTTATTGCAGTTTCATGACGTGTAGCAATAAGGTTTGTTAATCCTGAAGATTAACAAACAACAAAACTTAAATCTGATACAATCAAGTACTGGCAAGCATATGGGGAAATGAGTATTTTTACGCCCATCTGTGTAAAACTACTATTTCCATGTGGAAATACAAATGATTTTTATGGAGAGCTTAACTGGTGCTGGTCCACGTTTTTAATGCTTTTTGAAAAGGCAATTCTCCCAAATACTTATGAAATAAATATTATATTATCCATGCTACAGCTAAGAATTGAGCCTCAAAGAAGAACTTGGTCACAACCATACGTGACAAAAGTGAGGACTGACCTGGGGTCATCTAACCACCCCCAAGGCCCTTGCTCTCTTCACTAGGTCATTCTGTTTCTAAGACAACGAAGGATTAGTCCAACCATCCACCAAAGATTCAGTGAAGCTCATGTTTCCTAGCGCAACAAGGATAAACACTATAATGCCAAAACCAAGTTCACACCTTTCACTTCCACTTTCTCTTTCCTATCTAAGTTGTCATTAGCAACAACAGGTTGTTGTGATGTAAAATAAATGAGGTGGGAAAAACTCATTTTCCACCTACTTCCCTCCCTTTCCCTACTACTTGAAGAGTAGGCTGACTTCACCTAACGGAAATGACTTCTTTGCAGCTTCAGACAGAGATTGATAATTACCCCTTGACCTCCCACCACGTACCCACAAGGAAAGCTCCCATCATTTCACTCAGATTTGCAAATGTAACCATCCTTTGCTTAACATAGAATACATTCACATTACCCTTTTTCAGGATCATAGCTTTAGAAGAATGCATAACATTTTCCCAAACAAGAAACAAACATTTACATCCAACAAACACCACAACCCTGGTTGCTGCAACTGAGCAGTGTTGTAGCCTTTCAGAGAGGAGTTTGGGGAAGCCACAGTGCAGACGGCTGGCAGGAGATCTTGTGTGGCTCCCCTTAGCCCACAATCCAGAGACCATCTGCAGGAAACCATCAGTCATAACACAGGAATGCACTTTAGCCAATGCTTCCTTGTTCTCGTGTGAATTGAAAATTCATCCCGAAAATTAAGAACAGCACCTGGTGGGTTGGGCAAGAAACAGGGAAGGCTCCTTTGCAGCAGTGAAGTGTCCAGGTAGATCTGATGTCCAGTTGCCTTAGTACCAACAGCAGCAGGGATTTTTTTCTTAGGAGATTAATCAGGCTTGTTAGCCTGTGTTGATAGATCTGTCCGAGTTGCAGTGGCCCATTCTGTTTGGAGCAAAGGAACGTCCTTTTATGTGACCCTCCTGTGTTAACCAAAGCCTTAGTGGGAAGTTATAGTCAGGGGTAACAGAGGGCACCAGTGCTTTTACCTCTATAAACTACAGAGAGTATTTTTATACTTTAAATACTTCCAACAATTAAATCACACTTCAAACAGCAGAATTAAGTTTGTATAGAAAGGTGAGGTGGACGCCGGTAAGGAGTAAGATGTAATTCTTGCAAGATTAAAAAATAACATATAAATCGTAATCATTTTACTGCAATACACTTGACTCTTCTAACCACTTCTAGAGATACCAAATTTAAAACATCATACTTTAAAATAGTATGTCTAATTTTTGGACGTGGTCTGGGATACCCAAATCATCACCAGAGGATGCATTACATTGTTTTCCTTTAGGGGCCAAAGGTAAGGGAGCAGTTCTCAAAATTGCATATAAACAAAAAATATGGTTTCTGCCTTTTATCTTTAGGCTTGTATTCACCAGAAAATCCTGCCTTTGGAAGAGAAGTATTTTTGCCTCGTGAACGTACACTTTTATCATGTTTTTGTTTGTTTGTTGTCGAATAAATCACACGGGCATAAATGGACATCCAGGAGGAAATCCTCCCAATCCCTGGTCCTGGTCCTAACATCATCCTGAGGCTGGGGATTATTCAAAAAAGTGCTGAGCCCACAGTGGACTTTCAATAAATAGGAAATAAATGAATGATAAAACAAAGGGAATGGCAGAGCTCCTGAATAATGGTTTAAATTCAGAAGAAGAGAAATTTTCTTCCAGACATGAATCTATCTTCTCTAGGCATACAACTAGACATTATTTCTCTTGATAGAGGGGGAAACTGTGCTCATTTTGCTTATTCTTAGCAAAATTCTATTTTCAATGATTGATATCCATAGGAACAATTCAACATATTTACTTGATACTCAATAAAGATATGGATGAATGAAGCCTTCACGAAGCCTTAAGGGAAACTATGAAACACACATAAGTTACAGTGACTAGACCACCACACAATTACTCATTCATTCATTATTTATTCAACAAATATCTATTGAGCCCTGTTTGCCAGGAAACGTTCTAGATGCTTGGAATACATCAGTGAATAAAAGTCAGCAGTACCTGCTAGCCTGGAGTTTGCATTTTTTAGCAAGGAGGAGATAGATAATAAATGATAAACAAAATAAATAAATTATATAACATCTGGGACAGTTATATGTGCTATGGAAAAAGAATAAGTATAGTAAGAGAAGGAGTATTTGCTTTGGAGGGGCAACTGAAATGTAAAGAAGAGTGGTCTAGTAGGCTACATTGAAAGGTGACATTTTAAGCAATGACTTATAGGGAGTGAGTATGAGAGGGACCTGGGCAGTAGGGGAAAGTGCAGAGGTCTAAGGAGGAAGTGCTGTTGCCAAGTTCAGGGAACAGTAAAGGGGCCAAAGGTGGCTGCAGCAGAGGAAAATGGGGAGATTTGAGATCAGGGAGCTCATGGGGGGTTGGAGATTGAGGTAGACAGATCAGACAGGGCTTACTGGCCACTGTAAAGACATTGGCTTATTTTCCAACTGAAATAAGAAGTCACTGCAATGGTTTGCATAGAGGATGATATAATTTAAAATTGTTCTAGAAAGATCACACATGTTGAGAACAGACTATCCACAAGTGTAGAAACAGGTAGACCATTTAGGAAGCTAGAGCAGTCATCTAGATTAGATACAGAGGTGTTGAAACCTGAGTGGTCTCAGTGAAGATGGTGAGAAGCGGTCAGACTGCAGATGTTTTGAAGAAACGGCCAACAGGAATTCCTGACACACTGGATATAGGGAGTGAGAGAAAGGAAGGAATAAAGGATGATTCACATTTTTTGGAAGGATAGGATTTTACTGATTGAGGTAGATGAGTTCCCAAGGGAAAGGGAGAGTGGGGCTTGTTGGAATAGGGATCTCTGATGGCGATGAGAAGGCACCTTGCAGATCTCCAAGTACAGGGAGTGTAATTGCCCAGTGAACTGATGCCAAGCTTCCCAAGATCAGCTCCCACCCAATGAGGACAACAGGGCTACCAAAGTAGGCCCAGATCCTGCAAGATGCGGGGACCCTTCTAAAAGGCAACATTGGCTCAAAGACTAATCAGTTCTTCTAAAACTTTCTTAGAACTGCATCGCAATCTAAGACTTGTGCTACCCAAACTTCCTTTGTTCCCTCTCTCCTTCTCAGGGGCCTGAGTTGCAATCTGAAGGTTCTCCCAACATCCTCCAGCTTCCTCTTTCTTCCTTCACTAGTATTTTTCCCAAGAAGCTTCCTGCACTTCTAATCCCATCTTGCTCTATGCTTCTCAGAAAACCAGAAGTAACTCAGGGTATTAGACTGAGTGAATTAGAAAGGTAGAAGGTGGTGACTGGAGAGAACAGAAGGCATTGAGTTCATGGAGAGTTGCAGGTACTGGTAATTGCAACATCTAGGATGTGTCCATGGAGAGAGAAGGTGAGTTAGGGTGAAGGACAAAACCACTGTTGGAAAAGAATCCAAGATACTAAGGGCCAGGATATTGGAAGAATCAGGTTTATGTGTTCTGAAACTGCAAATAATACCGTAATCCAGCAGCTAAAGTAATCAAAATGAGGGGAAAGTGATACAGTATCAGTAGATGAAACTACAATGAAGAATAGAGGGTGATGTAATCTAACGACATGATATTCCCAGCTAAAATGTTGGGGAGGTGGGGGGCAAAGGAAGGAGAACAGGCTGATGTGACAATAAGTCGCAAAGACTCCATCTCAGTCCTAATTATTGTAGAGCTAAGGGAGGTGACAGGGTGGGGAGGCAACAGCTACACCTTGAGAGCGTTTCAAGGGAAGCAGTATCTTTGGGAAGGAGCCAGTTCCCTTAGCAAGTGGTTCTCAATGGGGGACAATTTTATATCACCCAGCTTCTCCGTCCCCTGAGACATTTGGCAAGGTCTGGAAGTTGGGAGTTTGATCCACCTGCATCTAGTGGATAAAAGCCAGGTATGCTATGAAATATTCCACAACACACAGGACAGCCCCCCACAGCAAAGAGTTATGTGGGCCAAATGTCAATAGCGTTGAGGTTGAGAAACCCTTCATTGGAAAAATAAGGTGAAAGGAAGCTGAGAGAAGGGGTTGAGGAGACAGGGAATTTTGGCCAGTCCTGCAACCTGAATTACTGAAGGCATAGTGGGAGGGGTTTAAGAGCTGGGGAAGAATGGAATAAAGAGAGAGAATAGGCCACGTGCAGATCCTTACCGGAATTAGAGTTTGGAGACAAGGAATGGCCAGAAGGTGTGGGTTTCTTGTGCTAACTGATATACATGAGATTATGTACGTGTTGGTGAGGGTTGCAGACGTGAGTTTCTGTTGCTCCCTCTTCCTTCTCGTTGATGACGGTGAAAGACGAAGAGTGTGTGGACTGAGGTCTCAGTTCCAGGGCACTGAGTTAACCTGGATTCTTGCCTGGAAAGGACAAGCATACACCTAATGTATGCGTGGTGTCCTGGCTCATGTAGACACTTCACCTCTTCCCTCCTTTCTGGGTCTCTCTTTTTTATTATAGTCCTCACTGCCAGTCACTCTTAAGTCCTCATATCTGCTCAGAAGCCCTAGCAGAATCTAACAGCATCCCTGATGATCATTACTTTTTCTTCTTAATTCCTCCCTACACACACACACTCACACACTCTCTCTCTCTCTCTCTCTCTCTCCCCAAAACACACCTGCTAGCCATGTCATTACCTCGGGGTTCTGATAAATTAAATTAGTGATTGTATTAACTACCACTCATAGATTAATATGTTAAACCTACTAGAAAACAATCTGAACAAAGGATTTCAATATTTTATGGAATCATTACCACTGGGATTTCAGACATGGAGGCAGAACTACTGTTAGAGACATTTTCTAATCATTCTACCCAGGCGGCCAATTCTGTTCAGAAAGAGCCTTTAAAGAAGGAACAAATCTTTATTAACTTCCTCGAGGTTACTTCCTAGTGGCTGAAAGACTCCACAAAGACAAATTCCAGAAAACATTGTTCAGATACACACTGAGAAGAGTTGTATCTCCTATGTTACTCTCCGCTTTTGTTCCTATTTAGCTGTTCACACCAATCAGAAGCTGTCGCTACTATGGCTTGATCTGAGTATCCTCTTTGCCATCTTGATTCTGATGTAGTGCATGATTAATTTCCTTGCCTGACAACACTCTCTCCTACCAGTTTCCTCACCCACGTTCCTTCCCCCTTTTTCACCAGCTGGGTGACATATAGTTTCTCTGTGCTCCCAAGGCACCCAATGCGTTTATCACACTACATTCTTCTTTTACCCACCATTTTCCCTAACTTTATTGTAATTCTTGGTTTACTTATTCCTTGCCCCAAATAGACTCTGAGCACTGTAGAAGCAGGGACCATGGGTTACCCATCTTCATACGAGACTTGCAACAGTGCCTGGCACATAAATACTTGCTAAATTGGTGACTAAATGGAAGGACGGATTAGTGGATGAACAACTTTAGCTTTTATAAGGGTTCTAACATTGATGGCCTTTTGTGAACGACCCTGAATTACTGGAGTTTTGAAGTATTGCTTTTTTCTCCCATCTTTTACTGTCATGCAATCAATTCTCACCATTGACTGTCCTGCCTGTTTCTACCAGTGCTTCCTACAGTTTCACTATCCTGTTTATTTCTATTCTGCTGTGAGATGGGAAATCCCAGGTAATCAAGATCATGATCAAGTTAGTAAAGCTACGTGCAAGTAGATAGGCTCTAAGGACTTTGCAAACACTATGAAAGAAGTCCATGATTTTCAGGGCGTGTGATTTTTAAGTTAGTCTTGTGTCTCGGAAGCCCTTCTGCTTGTGTGGTGCTCATCTGTGCTCTTGATGGCTGAGGTCATGAGATAAAAGACACATTATCACACTCACATGCGTACTGGTTAAAGACTGATGCTACTGGCCTGGTCTAGGAATGTCACCTCACAGGCAGGAATGCTGTCTAAACTTCTGTGCATACTCTTCAGCATCTCATACATTCTTTTTGCATTCTTTAAGAGTTCAATAAAAACCCTTGTCTGCAAGCATTTTACAGCACTGCTTCCACTCAGTCACAACAACTTAATATACAGGGAAAACTCCTGGATGCCCTCTACCTTATTTTTCTTTCCTTTTCTTGTCTTTGTTTTTATCTGCTTTCACCATAAGGCAAGATAAACGGTTAAAACACAACTTCTAAGGGAAAGGCTCTAATTCCACTTCCAGTTCTACCACTTAACTAGGTGAGCAGACACTGGGGAAAAAAATCTCAACTTTTGAGACTCAGTGTGTCCTCATCTACAAAAATCAGAATAATAGTAATATTTAATTGCTAGGATTTAGATATGAACCAAATGTCCTACTGCATTAAGAAAACCATGGTAAGCTATGAAACACTGTAAGCTAAACATTTCTCCGTTTGATCTGAAGGAGAGGACAAAGAGGCTAGGGAGTTACCTTGGAACAGAGATTTGGAAAGAGCTGATGTGTGGGGAATATGAAGAAGCAGAAGACATGTTTCCTAAACCCAAGGATTATACAATCTATTTACAGAAATAAGAGTTCTATATAAGAAACAATTAGCGAACACTACCAAACGATATATACAATCAACTGAGAAACTGTGTGGTACAGAATATTAACCGCTTTAGGACTTTAAAGAAGGGAGGCATATGTAAGCTGAATAAATTAAGAAAGCCATCTTAGAAATATTACACTCTATTTATTTATTTATTTTTTTGGCGGTACGCGGGCCTCTCACTGTTGCGGCCTCTCCCGTTGCAGAGCACAGGCTCTGGACACGCAGGCTCAGCGGCCATGGATCACGAGCCCAGCCGCTCCATGGCATGTGGGATCTTCCCGGACCGGGGCACGAACCCGTGTCCCCTGCATCGGCAGGCGGATTCTCAACCACTGCGCCACCAGGGAAGCCCTCAATTTATTTTTTTAAACCTTATAGGAATCCTAAGACATCTCTAGTTCCAACTTCATCATTTCGGAGATAAAGAAGCCAAGAATTCATCCCACTTCCTTCAAGAAGGATCCAATCCTCAAGAGTTAAAGGATTTGATCAGTATATAACAGTTAGGCATGCCCTTCATCATCCAGGCCTCCTTCAACCACTCCCCACTTGGAGAAGAAAAAAAGCAAGGATGGGGCGTACAGTTAAGAAGATACTGCGATAATCCAGTGCTTCGATTAGGAGGTGGCCATAGAGGAGCCAGGACAAACAGGGAAGCTGTAGCTGAACTCTGTTGGGCCAGTGATTAGCTCTAGAGACCAAGGTCAAGAAAAACACCTTATGATTCTCACAGAGCTGTCTGGGGCCATGAAGCATCACTTCAACCTTTTCTCCAAAACAAAAGAAAGACAAGAGAGAGGCTCTCCTACAATTCTCTGGTATGGTGAAGACACCACCATGTTTACTAGCCCTTGCTGGTGAGCAGCATGGAACAGCTGCCATATGAAATCCAGACACCTATCACGTCAAACATAATCACTACTCTGATTTTAGATAAGTTTCAGAGGAAAACTGATTTCAATTGAGAAAACACTCTCTGAAGGCCAAGCACCTCAAAGGGTGTCAGGAGCTGAGAATACAAAAACTTATCTCTGTTTGAAAGTGGCTCACTAGCAGTAGTGAAAATGAGAAAAGTAAACAGTTGCTTTTAACACAATGCACTTAGTGCTGCAATAGAGCAAAGCACCAGAACCAAAGAGCATCTCAGATCCAATTCAACTTTTTGACTCAATCTACCTTTTAGCCCCTAAACCCAACCTGCTGAAGGTTGAGGTCCAGGAAACACTTCATGGGCACATGGTGCCTGAACTATGGGAAAAGAGGATGATTTATAAAACTGAACTGTGAGGTGGGCAGTGTTGTGAGGTGGACACTATACTGATTATTGTTACTTCTTCCAGCCCTCAGATTTGGGAATTTAGTGTACCCTTCTGTCCTCCCAAGTTTGGAATCACTGGAGAAATAAGACACAGGAGATGGGCAGATGCAGATCACAATGGCATCCATATTATTGATAAAGCTGATTAAACAAGGTGGCTTTGTATTTGTGACCGAAGTTGGCTTCCTACTGGAAAGCCTATTCACTTCCTACAGGAAGAAAGGAAGGTGTGAAGGGAAACTGGGAGTGATCCTTCCATATTCTCCCTGCTGGAACATAAAGGCACGGTGCATGCTCCAAAAGTGTTTGTTGAGTGAATGGAATGTGTGTAAACATTTTGTCTGTTGAGTTTTCTGAGACGCGAGGATGGCCGTTATTTTCTAGAGAACAGCTGCTCTGGTAGTGCAGGTATTGTTGCCATTCCTTGCTGGGAGGAATCAAAGGCAAGATGTTGTTCTGCAGGAGCTGCCATCAGTCAGAAAAAAGCACTACATTTCTGCCTACTAATTAGTGGTCCTACTTCAAATGACCAGCTGTCTTGGTCTCGCTTCTATGTGGCAGTGTCAGCAGTTTGGGGCTCAAAGTGTCTCTCTCAGTTTTCTTCGGTGCTATAACTTTATAACTGTCTCCATCTCTTTTCTCCTCTTCCTTCTTTCTTCCTCTTCTCCTTTCTTTCTTTCCTTATTTCTATATATCTCTCAGGCCACTGTTTTCTTTGCCTGTTCAATGTGCCAGACATGGGCTATAATTTGCATAACCATAGGTTTGACATGACCCTCCCCATCGTTCCACATACCATGCGACTTGAAAGAAAATTATGATGCATTTTAGTGCAGAACTAATGCCATTGTTTTATCCAATGAGATGTTCCTCAGCACAAAATCCCTCATGCCTTAGGAGAAGATGCTCATTCTTCATCTCTTTTTACCTAAGTATTCAAATGTATAGCGCTCTACATGGGATAAGACATCCTCTCCAATTTCTTCATGGCAATCACCTTGTGCTCTGAAGCATGCGATTCAGTTACCCATATGATTATCTTGGCCCGCATGGCTACAACTGTTATTAACGATCATAAAATTACCTACTTCTCTGATATAAATTCGGTCACAGTTATGCAGTTCCGATCACACATCAACCAAGTACATTAAAATATATTTTCCCAGCTTCTAGGGAATAAACGTCCCTTAACAAAATTTGCATTCCATTTAAGACAAATTTTAAAAAAAGAAAGAGAAAAAAAACACTTGTGAAATGGAAATGACTGAACAGCCTAGCTATTACCCAAATTAGGAAAATGCTTCAAAGAGGAAATAAGGTGACTCTAAATAAATGATATGTTTATTTTCTGTACTGTGTATTTGATCTAGGTCTCTATTTGAGGTGATACGTGTATGTTACTTTTAAGATACTTTTCTGAACTAGCCATGGATCTTTGCATTAACAGGTAGGGACAGTGCCTTGAGGCACAGGTCACAAGACACATCACAATTAAGCCAGCACAGCAAGGACTGAATCTTGCCTACTGGTGTCACAGTGAAATTGCCTGTGAGGAGCCTGTGAAGTCTTTAAACCTCAGAAAAGGAAGCTTCCTACTGAAATCTCTTAAAAATCAATGCTACTTTGTACTCATTCTCCATGACGTTCTGGAACTGCACAAGACAGTGATATCACATACATTTTAAATTTTAGAAATCAAACTTTTAATCATTTCATTTTTCAGTATACATTTCTGAAAGATAAGGATTCTTTTTGTCCTTTTTTTTTTTTAACATGACCACAATATCATTATCACACAGAATAAAATTAACAAAAATTTGTTAATATCAAATATCTTGTAAAATATTTAAATTTCTAATTGTGTTAAATATCAATTCTTGCTTAATGTTTGATTGAAACAGGATCCAAAAATGATCTAGTCACTGACTAATATGATTTTTCAATCTCTTCATATTTTAAACCAACTGTATAGAGATTTAATTTACCATACCATTTACTCATTGCAAATGTACGTTGATGACTTTACATTGTCTCTTTTAATCTATAGGTTTCCCCTCCAACTCTGTTTCCTTTTATTTGTTGTAGAAACTGGGTCATTTGTTCCACAGATTCCCAGATTTTGTCTTATTGAGCTCATCTCCCTGTATAGTTTTATATGTTTCTCTGTTTTTCATTGTTAGTTTTTAATTTACCATTTATATTTTTATAAATTTCATTTTATAAATTTGATTAAAATAACTTTTATAGTTTTTAAGAAATTCATTATTTACCATAAATTGATAGTTGGCATCATTGGTATGAAGTACTACCTTTGGCTACAATATTCATAGATGGAGATGCATATTTCATCCGGATGCCAGCAGTGGTTGATGAATGCCTGCCTCTATTAATCCATTAGTGGTTGCAAAATGGTAATATTCTAAATCTATCATTTCTCCTTCACTTATTAGCTGAAAAACTGTCATAAAAAAAGTACTATTCCCCAACTCATTATTTAGTTACCCACTGGTACAGTTTATATAGGAAAGCCAGGATAAAATGCTTGATTTATTTAACAGTTTTCGAAGTAATGAGTTAGCTTCCAAGCACTGTCCAATAGTGAACAGTATTTTTTATTGATGTAATTTGTAGATTTTAAAATACTTGAAATGTTTTAATCCTTTGAGTTTATCGTCATCATTTCTCAAATTGCCCTACCACCCGGCCAGTGGTATCCTCTTCATATTAGCTCCCGAGTCCTTATGATCCAACCTGCAATAAGATATTCCTTATCCAAACCTGGAACTGGCCATGAGAATCTCGACATTCTTCAAGTTCAATTCCTTGTGCACATGTACGTATGCTCTATTTGACCCCCTGACTACCTGACCAAATCATACTTCACAGGAATCACCGTAGGTCCATCCCTCAGGCCATGTCTCCTTCCAGGCAAAAGCCGGGTGGCACTGCTTGAAGTTATGTCCAATGAAACAGTTTTGTTTCACCCCTGTCCTTTTTTCTTCTTGAGTCAACTGATCAATCCCCTGGAGACAGTAAGTGAGGGAGGGAGGAGGGAATAGAGCAAAAGTATGAGACATGGACATCTAGACTACTTGACTCATGCAGCATATATGTGCCTGCAGGATCTGCTTAAGCCCAATTATACATACATATACATATATATAAATATATCTTCCATTTTATGATAAAGTGCTGATCTGTATGCCCAGATTATACATGGTGATCAGACAGTATCCATTTAATAATGGGCATCTTAGGTCACATGAAAATTCGGTGGTCCATGACCAAGTGTTCAGTCTTTCCCAGGGCCCAATAGCAAGCCAGAAGTAGTCTCTCAAAATGATTATCTTTATCTGCAGAGAAAAGCATAATGATGTTCCAAAATCTTGAGTGTCTGCAATGTGATTTGCCTGTGAAAGCCTTCCAAAGGCATCCCTATGTGACACTTCAAGGATTATATATCCAGGAGGAAGGACAGCTCACATTGCCTGCTGGACCTATTACAGACTTTTCTTTCTCTTTCTTGTCTGAACCCAATTGAAAACTGGTAGCTTTTCAGCTTACTTTGTACATGGTTGTAGTAGCATACCGCAATGAGACATATGTTTCCTCCAGAATACAAAGAGGCCCATCGATTGCTACGGATATTTCTTAGTGGTAGGAAGCACCAGATGCAGCAACTTGCCCTTCACTTTGAAAAGGATATCCCGACAGCCTCAGATCAAAGAAACTTCATTGAGGTATGTGGTAGACAAAATAACGTCTTCCCCAAGATGTCCACGTCCTAATGCTCCAAACCTGTGAATATGTTCACATGTCAAAAAGGACTGCAAGGGGCTTCCCTGGTGGCGCAGTGGTTGAGAGTCCGCCTGCCGATGCAGGGGACACGGGTTCATGCCCCAGTCCGGGAAGATCCCACATGCCGCGGAGCGGCTGGGCCCGTCAGCCATGGCCGCTGAGCCTGCGCGTCCGGGGCCTGTGCTCCGCAACAGGAGAGGCCACAACAGTGAGAGGCCCGCGTACCGAAAAAAAAGAAAAAAAAGAAGGACTGCAAGTGTGATTAAAGTAAGGACCTTGAGATAATTACACAGTATTATCCTCATGGATCCAATATAATCACAGGGGTTCTTATAAGAGGGAGACAGAGGGCTCACGTCAGAGATGATGTGACAATGAAAGCAAAGATCAGAGAGAGATGGAGGCAGAAAGCTTTAAAGATGCTGTACTGTGGGTGTTGACACTGGAGAAAGGGGACAGTAACTACACACAATCTTCTGAAGCTGGAAAAGGCAAAGAAACAGATGCTCCACCAGAGTATTCAAAAGGAACACAGTCCTCACAGCACCTGTAATCAAGGTGCACTGACTTCCAGCACAGTGAGATAATAAACCTGTTTTGGTTTTAGCCCCCTAAGTTTGTGGCAATGTATTACAATGGCAATGAGAAACTAATATTAGGTGACAATGAATTTGTGATGGGGGGGGGTTATTTTCCACCTCCTAAATGTCTAAATCAAATAACTAGAGATTTTGTTTCTTCCTGCTCATCAGATCCACGTATCAGGATATAATCAATGTAAAGGAAGAGTGTGATGCCCGGTGGACTGGAACTGAGGCAAGTCCTGGTCGCCTAGATTATGACAGGATTTGAGAGTTGATAGAGCCCTGAGTTAAAACAGTAAAGGTGTATTGCTGACCCTTCCAGCTGAAAGAAGACTATTCCTAATGGTCTTTACTAATGGGTATGGGTGAAACAGCATTTGCCAGATAAAGAGCTGCATACCAGATGACATGGGATGTATCCACTTGCCTAGCAATGAAACCACATCTGGACCAACAGGTGCAATTGGGCTCATCATCCAATCAAATTTACAATAGTCTCCTGTCACTCTTCAAGATCCATCTGTTTTCATCACAGGCCAGAAAGGTTAATTGAACAGTTGTATTATAACAAGGACCTACTGTACAGCACAGGGAACTATACTCAACATTTTATAATAACCTATAAGGGAAAAGAATCTGAAAAAGAATATATGTATGTATAACTGAATCACTGTGCTGTACACCTCAAACTAACGCAACATGGTAAATCAGCTATATTTCAATTTAAAAACAAAAAGTTGTATTAGGAATCACCACTCCTGCATCTCTTAAGCCCTTGTTGATGACAATATTCTGCAATTCCCTTAGGAATGTGGTATTGTTACTATTATTAAACTATTTTGGTAGGGAGAGGGAGTTTTAATGGCCTCCACTTGCCCTTTGCTACCTGTATTAGTTTTCCACTGCTGCATAACAAATGACCACAAATTTATTGGCTTAAAACACCACTCATTTATTAGCTTGCAGTTCTGTAGGTCAGAAGTCTGGCACAAGATGGGTGGCTTCTCTGCTCAGGCTGAAATCAATGTGTTGACATGCATTCTCGTGTTAAGTTCAAGATCCTCTTCCAAGCTCGCTCCTATTACTGGCAGGAATTCAGAGACTCTCCACCAAAGAACTCTTTAAAAATAACCTCTCCTCACAACTGTTTTTATCGCAGCCTTGGTGAAGGAATTGTCCTCTGGGCCGTCTCGGGGAACATGGCTGGGGTGTGGATAAGCAGATCTTACTGGAGAAATGTACTCCAGCATTCAGCTCTCCCTAAGCTTCTGGATTTCATCCTCTACAATATACCAGGAAGTTTTGGCGTTTCTACTTGATTTCATTTTCAGTTTGGCATTTCAACTTCATAGGAAATTTGGGGGTACAGCTTTCAAACAACCAAGTTGACGTTTAAAGAGACTCCCAGTGGCTCAAAGTAACATACTGAATCCAGAATTACCATTTAGTAAGCCATCCAAACCCAACAGTTTATTCCTTCCATGCTCCCCCAATATACTTAGGATCCATTCCTAATTTTCCCCCAGGTTACTTTCAGTATAAAGCAGCAAAGCCTTGCAATTCTTCTTTATATTGCACATCCTCATAGGTCATACTGTGTGTCTTATCCTCTCAGGCACTGTCTGGACTTGCATCTGGTTATAGGTCTAGAAGCAATGGAAGGTTTATGTATTGGGATTGAGAAGGAACAGTAGTCCCCGGCAAGGAACATATCTTCGAGGCCCATTTCAGGTTCTTCAGCCAAGGGGATGCTAACCTCCTCTGCCAGGAAGAGAAGACAGAAAGCCTGCTTCTGCTGGTAAAAGAGGCTCAGTAAAACTTAGGGGTCCAATATCCCCAGATTTATTGGAATCTGCACATATGAATCCAGGTTCCAGGATACCATTCCTTCCAAACAAATGCCTTAACTTTAACATAAGAGACTCTGTGACACTCACTGGTAATTCAACTGTGCTGTAATGCAGCCTGACACAGGTTTAGACCTTGGATTTAACACTCAGAAATCTCAGCCATGAGGCTACAGGAGATAAGGGTTTTCTTCGGGGTGGTCTTAGAGCTTCCTGGTTTCTTCCCAGACATTGAAATGCAAATTTAAAAGCCCTGAGCTCATAATTTTCTTCCCCTAAGTTCTCTACCACACTTAAAAGCAACCAGCTAACCCCATTATAGTCCTTACTTTCACTAAAGTTATTCCATGCCAGATTCCTGGTCACTCAAAGGCTTGCTTCTACAGGCACCTGATTATCACATGCTGTCGGATGAACACGGTGAATTAGCAGAGGAACAATAACACGTGTAAGCTACCCCAGCTCACGCACCACTGACCTTCAGAGCAGACACGGCTGCTGCTTCACTTCTGCCTCCCCAAACTCATGTCAATTTCTCCCGTTCCTAACCTGGAACTATATGAAGAAGAAAATTCGTGGAAATTCAGTTCCCCCTTAGCCAAGATGACAAAAACCACTACTATGCCAGCCAGTGAGCTACATCTTGAAGATGAAAAGCTGAATGCCCCATTAGCTCTGGAGGAGATGATTCTGTGTAAAATGTGGTTGACAGACATAAAAAAAAAAAAATAGAAGATACATTCTAATACGATGTAGTCTGTGGGAGCATAAAGAAAAAACACTAGCACTTTCTCCCTCACCCAATCTAACACAAAATGAATCAACGAGAGTATTCACTGATTCACTGAACCCAAAGAACTCTAGGCTACTTTCCAGGTTTTGGAATGTTGTCTTTGGAATGTTGTCTTCTGAAGATTCTCCTTTTGCAATATTTTTTCCACCTGTTTTTCTTGGGTTCCCATTGCTGCCCCCTTGTAATTAACTTCTATTATCAATACTTTATTTATGGACAGTTATGTGTCCACCTGACCACTTTGCTGTCCTCAGTCTCCCACTGTGATCCATCTGACATATCTCAGCAGATTGTTTTATTTTCATTTTGTCATTTTTCTGCTCAAAATCCATTAATAACCTACTCTCCAATCCCCATTCCCCATCTCCAGGAAAATGTCCTCACTCCATGTAGGACCATTTCCAACTTTTGTTTCATAACTAAGCTGTATTAAAAAATCATCACTTTGATAGGTGGTAAAGAGGCAGATCTAGCTAAGAGTAGCAAGGACTATACAAAGACAGAATTTTGGCTCTGCAGGAAGAGTCTGACTAGCTCCGTAAGTCAAACAGTGCATATGTCAGATTTTGCAGTTGTTGATCATACTGCAAGTAATCAAGTACACTGTATAAGTTGAAGCAGGTCAGAGTTTGTGTCCATAGAATTTCACTCATACAAAGAGTGAAGGAAGCAAAACAGCTCTAAAAAGGCAAAGTCCAAAGTTCAGGAGGTCAGATTGCCGAAGATAATTGCACTGAAGTGCAGACACTGAGCTAAAGCCTAGTTTTTCTCCGCTACACTTGCCACAGCCTGATGGGGGGCGGGGGGGGGAGCCAGCCCTGCTCACACAATTACCACAGCTGGAATGGAGTTAAGGATCTGAGGGCAAGGGGCACAACCAGGATGACCATCGGTCTCAGTTTGCATGGAGCATTCACATCCAGTAGTAGCCCTGCCACTCTCAAAAGTGGCCACATTTGGAAAATAAATTATATGTTCATTTTACACTTAGATAATACCTCAGCTCCCACAAGACTGAACTCGTTTTGTTTAATCTTACTTTCAAATTTTGACTTACATGAACTTGAATTTCTCTTCCTAATTTCCTTTTTCTTTCTGGTGATTAATGCCTTTAATGTTCCAATTTACATTACAGCTCCTCATTATGTTCTATAATGTTGCTACCCTGGGTTTTATTTTGTTGCCACTTGCAAGACCTTATGGAAGTTACTTAACCTATCTGTGTATCAGTTTCCTAATCTTTTAAGTGGACATAATAGTTATCTACAACATGGATTTGTTATGAAAATTAAGAGAGGTTAATACATGTAAAGTGTTCAGATTAGCGCCCTGAACCTAACATACGCTAAATAAATGTTTAACTTCATCAGTAGCAATAACACCGACGATCTCTCACTTTACCTGAACTCACATAGCATCCTCATGTGGCACTTCAATTGTTTGTTAAATCTTTATTTGTGGCTTTTTTTTTTTTTTCTTTTTTTTCGGTACGCGGGCCTCTCACTGTCGTGGCCTCTCCCGTTGCGGAGCACAGGCTCCGGACGCGCAGGCTCAGCGGCCATGGCTCACGGGCCCAGCCGCTCCGCGGCATGTGGGATCTTCCCGGACCGGGGCACGAACCCGCGTCCCCTGCATCGGCAGGCGGACTCTCAACCACTGCGCCACCAGGGAAGTCCTATTTTGTTTTTTAATTTAATTCTAGTCCTTAATAACAGGGACTATGTCTTATTTTTGTATTCTCTAAGAACCCACCACAACGCCTTGTAAAGAGTAACAGCTCAGTAAATAAAGATGATTTACTTTAAGATAATCTTTCAAAAATAATTTGCCATTTTTAAGTAGAGCCCACAAGTACAACAAGAACGTTATTTCCTGTGTGGGACTGCATCTCAGGGCCTCCATCTTGAGAATAAATTCCTTACAGATTGGGACAACGGGTGTAGATGTGAAAGAGATTTTTGAGCCTTGAACTAACCCCTAGGAAACCAGATGAAAGCAGGTGTTTTGTTTTTTAAATGAAATATTTAAATAAAAGTTGTTGATTTTTGTCTATTTCTCTTAAATTTGGTTTATCTCTTTAGATAATTAAATATTTTACCTGGTAGTTTCCAGGTAATAAAATTTAGCCATAACTTCATTCAGTGTCCAGAAATTGGTACCGTCTTAGCACTGTGCTAGGATAGTCATAGGATTAAAAACACAAAAGATAATTTCCCTTTCTTGAGAGACTTACAATCTGAAGAAAATAATTTAAAAATACAGTTTATATATCTAAATTTTAGCAATTAAGCTGTAAAAATATGGACATAAAAATAGGAGTCAAAGCATACACAGTTGTAGTTCTAAGGATATTACAGATAAATGAAAAGCTACTATTTTATTTTCTGCGCTATCCAATTTAATTCTAATTGCATACCTATTCCACAATTATTTTTTATCTTTCGAATCAAAGTACCAACTTATCAAGGACAAAAAAATAGATATTCTCCCTTTCATTTCCAAAAAAGAGCAAACTTTAGTCAATCAGCATTAGAAGTTAGTTTAAAAATCACTACACTGAGAATAAAGTCAAGATTCTTCACAGTGTTTTTAAATGTTACTGCTAAAATCAACACTTAGAACGACTTTCCCTGTGCTTGAAGAAAGGGGAGAACAGGTGCTGTTTCCTTAGTTCAGGAGCATCTGATTGTTTTTATACTTCTTGAGTTAATAAGAAGTGAACTTCTAATCATTTGATTCAACATTACAAGTTTGATGTAAACTCAATTTGATTTCCTGTAACACGTATATGACAAGTTAACATATTCCCTACGATAAACAGGAAAACACGCATCACAGTCTCAAAGTTAAAGGTTATATAACCATGTCTCACTGTAGTTAAAATAGACTCTACAGAACTTCCACGAGAAGGAGGCTATTTAAATCCACATATGTCACTTTTCTTGCCCATAAAACACGGCTAAAACTGTAGTAAAGAGGTAGATACTTAAGACACAAACCCCTAGAAAAGTTAAATTCTAGGCCAGCAATGGAAAGAGCCAATCAATAACCAACCCGATTTACTTCCTCCAGAAATAGTGGTACCCACTGCCTCTGAAGGTTAGGAGGGAGTTAAAGGGTGTTTACAGAGCAGCTACATCATTAGATCCCTTCATCAGTGGGGAATTATCTCTCTCAACACCAACAGAACACTAGATGTTTAATTTCTGAAGAAGATAAACAGAGGGGCTCTCACAGGGCATGTCAGACCCAGTCAAGAGACTGTAATAAAATGGGATAGGAGACAGAGAGGAAAGATTAAGAAATTCTTCACACCTAAATTTCAAAAACTGCATTTAGAACGGGAGTCAAGGTTGACTTTGAAGAAAATGTTATCTATTTCAGAACGTTTCCTCCTAGGATTTTAAAACCAGTGCATAAAATTAGCCACCCAACATCACTGTTAAAAGGTAGAAGTTAGAGGGTATTTTTTACAAAAGCTACAACTTCAGATATTTGTAACCTCAACAGTAGCCAAGGACTCAATTGCACATCTCTCCCACTTTCTCCAACACATCTTCCAGGCGCAACAAACACCAACCCACACCAGGGTGCCAAAGATGAAAAAGCTGAGAGATGGAGAAGAAAAGATACTACAATGAAGGAAAAAATCATTTTAAAAAGTATGTGATATTAACAAAAACAGAAACTATCCTAACTAAAATTTAATGATTTAATGAGGCTAGGGTTTTTAAATATATATTTCAAATAATTTAATCACACCATGTATTCTATGAACAAATGGAACAGAATTAGAAATCAATAATAAAAGGAAATTAGAGAAATTCACAAACATATGCATATGAAGCAATATACTCCTAAAGGGACCAAGGACGACATCGCAAAGGAAATCAGAAAATACTTGGAGACAAATAAAAACAAAACTCAACAAACCCAAACATAATGGGATGCAGCTAAAGAAGTGTGGAGGAAAACTGATAGCTATAAATGCCTATACTTATTTTATTTTTAATTTTTATTAGTTTCAGGTGTAAAACAGAGAGATTCAATATTTTTCGACATTATATAATGATCACCTCAATAAGCCCAGTTACCATCCCATCGCCATACAAAGCTGTTATAATATTACTATGTTCCCTATGTATACATAACATTCCTGTGACTTACCTACTGTAATAGCTGGAAGTTTATACCTCTTAATCTGCTTCACCTATTTTGTCCATCCCTCTATCCCACCTTCCCCGCCTCTACAAACTATCAGTTTGTCCTCTGTATCTATGAGCCTGTTTTGTTTCTTCACTTGTTTTGTTTTTGAGATTCCACATAGAAGTGAAATCATACAGTATTTGTTTTCCTGTGAATTATTTCACTTAACATACTACCCTCCAGATCCATCCATGTTGCTGTAAGTGGCAAGATTTTACTATTTTTATGGCTGAGTAATATTCCACTGTATATACATGCCACATCATTTTCATCCATTCATCAACCAACAGACATGTACCCAGGCTTCAAACTATACTACAAGGCTACAGTAATCAAAGCAGTATGACACTGGCACAAAAACAGAAACATAGATCAATAGAACATAATAGAGAATCCAGAAATAAACCCACACACATACGGTCAATTAATCTACAACAAAGGAGGAAAGAATATTCAATGGGGAAATTCAGTAAATGGTTTTGGGAAAAATGGGACAGCTATATGCAGAAGAATGAAACTGTACCATTTTCTTAAACCACATATAAAATTAAACTCAAAATAGATTTAAGACATGAATGTAAGACCTGAAACAACAAAAATCTTGGAAAACAACATAGGCAGTAACCTCTTTGATATCAGCCTTAGCAATATAGTTTTGGATCTGTCACTTCGGGCAAAGCAAAGAAAGCAAAAATATATAAAAGGGCCCACATCAAGCTAAAAAGCTTTTGCACAACAAAGGAAATTACCAACAAAATGAAAAGGTAGCCTACTGAATGGGTTAAAATATTTGCAAATGGTATATCTGACAAGGGATTGATATCCAAAATATATAAAGAATTCATACAACTCAATATAAAAAAGCAAATAACCCAACTTAAAAATGGACAGAGGACCTGAAACAGACACTTTTCCAAAAAAGACAACAGGTACATGTAAAGGTGCTCAATATCACAAATCATCAGGGGAATGAAAATCAAAACCAGAAGGAGCTATCACCTCACACCTGTCAGAATGATTATTGTCAAAGAGACAAGAAGCAACAAGGTTTGGTGAAAATACGGAGAAAAGGAAACCCTCGCGCACTGTTGGTGGGAATGTAAATTGCTGCAGCCACTATGGAAAAAAGCATTGAGGTTCCTCAAAAAACTAAAAACAGAACTACCATACAATCCAGCAATCCCAATTCTGAATATTTATCTGAGGAAAATGAAAACACTAATTTGAAAAGATACATGCACACCTATGTTCATTACAGCACTATTTACAATAGCCAAGATGTGGAGGGTATCATTTTCTTAATAGCTCATCCTCTGGTGCTTCTCTTCAAAGAACCTAAGTATTAGTTTGGAAGAGTGTTTTTATACAATTCTTCAAATTATCTTTGTTTAGCCTTGAACTTACTGAATCTTTTCCACCAAAACTCAAGAACCTGAGGAATAAAGGGAGGGGGTGGCAATCACACAGGGAAAATAAGTTCCAGGAGCCCATCTGAATGGGAGAGTTTGCTCTTTACTCAAAGGTCATTTGGTGGCACGGAGAAGAAAGGAAGCTGCTGTGAGACCTTTTAGTGGTTCAGATGCTGCCCTACCCCGCTATGTCAATGTCTTAAAGTGCTGCCCTGGACAGAGTAGGGGAGAAATACTCTTCACTTTAATTTTGGTTCTTTGAAACAATCCCCTTTCATGGAGCCTGTAGGATTCTACATCCCGTATACCTGTCTTGACATATTATACAACTCAAGAACAACAGTAAAATATGGTCTCAGTAAGGAATCTGCTCAAGATGTATAAGAAGGCAGTTGTTTCTTATTTTGAACGTCTGGGTGAAATTGAGTCACTGAAGAAACTGTGAAGAGCACAGAGCTTTAATATACAGGGAAACTTAGATCTATCCTAAAAATTGGGGATTATTTTATCTGCAGATTTATGATTGATTATTTGGAAAAAGATGGAAGAATCTTTTCCCCAGATTCTACCTCATCTTTGCAAATACTAAGGTACATGGTGAGTTCCTTGAGTAGTAACTCTGCATTACTCTTAATATCCAAACAGCTGGAAGGAAATTTAAAGGTCAACTATTCTGATCACTCATATAACATATAATAACTACACAGCACTCCTGACACACAGCCATAACTGTTGAAAATTATTCACAAACAGGAAACTTACTACCTCAAAAAGCCATTCAGTCCATGTTTGGGCACTCCAATAGTTAGAACAGACTTTCTGGACTTTCTCAGCGTAATATCCATTTAATACCAAAGGCAGTACTTCTAAGGAACAGATAGCTAAATGTGACTACCTTTAAAAATAATAATAAATCTAGCAAAAATATCCTTGCATCTGTAAGGATAGGTTAGGTTATGCTGCAGTAATACACAACGCCCAAATCTTAGGAGTTCAATACAACAAAGGTTTATTTTGTTTACACATTTTGCAAGTAGGAGGTGCCACTCATCTTTGTCACTTGGGGACGCAGGCTGACATTGTCTCCATCTCTGCCATCATCACATGCTGCCACAATCAATGCAGAAGAGGGAGTTGCACACTGGCTGCTGAAGCATTTATTTGCCCACAAATAACATAATGGCTATTGCTCACGTTAAAGTGAGTCATATGACTGTGCTTAACTGCAAAGAGGGTAGGAAAGTGCAGAGACCTCAAAATGTTTGGGGAGCAGAACTGATCATTACTTTTCTGGGTAAAAAGCGAAATATTACAGATAACATTAAATGACAGAGGACTAATTAGGTAAAACTACTCAAAATACACACGTCACAAAGATTTGCTATCCTTTATGTATGGAAAACTTTTAGAACTCAATTAAAAAAAAAGAGAGAGAGAGAGCGTTAATTCCAATATATGATTGAATAAAGGGCCTGGAAAGAAAGGACTGAAAAGCAGAGAGAGAATATTTTAACAGATACCGCCAAATACGCAACCTCACTGGTAATGGAAGACTGATACAGTACTTGTAAAAATAAAAGCTAATACTTATTGAATAACTGCACTGTGTCAGGCACTGTACTTACAATTTATACACATTATCTGAATATTTCCCCAACCTTGCTACAAGGTGAGTACCATTTATTAATCCACTTTAGAGATGAGGCTTAGATCTATTAAATAAACTTCCTGGGGTCATGCAGCTTGCAATTATGGAGCTGCATTTCAAATCCAGGTGTGTCTGACTCCATGATAGGTACTAACCTCTAATCCATATTTAAATATGAGTGAAAATTATAATATGAATGAAAATTACAATTTTCACCCATTTTTTAAAGTTACAATGCCAGCATTGAAAAAAGAATGAAATCTGATGGATAGTGTAGGTACAAATTCTTAAAATCTTTCCATAGAATATTTAAATTGTAAAAAAGTATTCCCTGTGCACACTCTGAGTCATCAATTCTACTTGTAGTAATCAAATAGATCACTTAAAATATAAGGAAATAATCACAGTTGGGAGCAAAGACACACTGTTCGAGGGCCAATTCCGAAAGCAGGAGCAACAGAGTTCCTGTCCTTATGGCACTTTCGATCTTGCAGTAATAATGAAAATATCAAAGTCACTCTCCTCATTCAGAAAAGCTCAGGTACGGAAAGTACCCACTAAACCACATCTGTGTTATCCATTGTGTCCAAACTAGATTCCTTGTACAAAAAATCTAATAAACTCATTTGGTTTTCTTGTGTGATTTGCTCCCACTTTTTTGTCAATTCTACTATGTAAATGTTTCACCACTGCCCAGATTCCGCCAACATTTACTGAGCACACTGTGTAAAGTACTGGGGAAAACTATATAAACAGATAAATCACAGCTCCTCTTTTCAAAGTGTTTAGCCTAATGGAGATTTTCCACGCAGTATGGAAAAATGCTCTGATATTACATATTACCTGGGGTACAAAGAGACAGGGAAGGCCTCTACCCCATCCTCAAGCAGTCAAGGAAGACTTCCTGGAGGAAGAGGTGAATGATTTATTAGAGGTAATTTAATTGAGGTAAGGATAGGTTTGAGTTAGCCAGGTGAGAAAGGTTAACAGTCATCCAGGCCAGGGAAGCAGAATAAACAAAGCCATAGAGGCATGAAATGGCATCACAGGGGTTCATTGAGCCAAACTTTTGTGGTCTTATCTGTGGGTGTGACTTTGAAACTCCTGGTGCTAAACTTCGGAGGAGAAATAAAATAGGAAAACTTGCACCTTGTTATTTCTAGCCTGTTAGTAAGACTGTCATTCAATAAAAGGTTAAAAAATTGTCTCATGACTATGTTTTTTCTTGTCGCTGTTCGCCTTAAATTCAATACAACACCACGCATATTGATTTGGGATTTGAACGTGCTATATATTTAAAGAAAAGGGCAGGCCGAAAATGTGAGGTGATAAATCAAAAGCTACCACAACCTCTGCACTTAACGGGCAAAAACAGGAGGTCCCTTTTAAAGGCAAATGTTGTTTACTGATATGACGAATGGGCTTTAAACTCCATTCCTCTGAGCATTCTTTTTATTATGACTATTAAACGATGGTTGCAAATGAGCCGCATTACTTCCCACTGAGACTCATTCCAGGGGTGTGGAGGTGAAAGGCTGCCCAGCCTGGGAGAACTTTGCTGGCTTTTCTCTAATGTGCAGTGTCCGCTGAAAGCACTGTTGACTCAACAAGAACCTATCCTTTGTAAGAAAGAGAGCATTGACCTTAAGAAACCAGAAGAAACATGAATTTTAAAAAGGTACCCAAGACAATTACAAACTAGGATCATGAAGAAACTGTACACCTGGGATTAATATGACATCGTGAAAACCATTCTCCAATTTCACAGGCATCTTTGTGGAATCATAAAGCCGTTTATATAAAAATTATAGGAGAATACAACCAGATATTTATAGTTACTTAAAATTTTAATTTTGAGACAATTGCATATTCCTACGCAGTTTGAAAAAGTGAAAGCAGCTCTTATGCCCCTTCCCCCTTTGCCCATTTCTGTTCCCCTCTAACCTTAAAAGAACTTAATTATAGGAATGAGATCACGAAACAATTGAAACTAACTTGGACTTATGCTCTCCTGAAGGCACACCATGCCTTGTCTAACCTATTGATTCTTTTCCTAGATATAAAGAAGGAAGAATGAGGAATTAAGGGGCTAAAAACTGACTTGCTCTCCACCCCGCAACAGCCCCCTCAGTAGTCCTGCGGGCAGATCGCGCAGGCAAGATAACAAGTGAAGGAAGTCAGCCAGTCTGCACTAAATGGAGAATGATGCAGAAGCCAACCTGCCGCCTCGATGATTCACTGAGATTCTTCCCCCTCATGTTTCCCTTTAGAAACTGTCATGGCTGAGCAGGATTTTTGGAGTTTGTCTCTGGACACGAGTTCATCTCCCCAGATTGCCGGATCTTCTTATCAAAGCACCTTTCCTTTCTACTGACACTTGCCTCTCAAATGACTGGCTTATGAGCAGCGAGTGGCCGAATCTGAGTTTGGTTACAAAAGTAGTACAGAGAGATACCATGTCCCCTTTACCCTGATGCTCCCAATGATGACATCTTCCGAATCTCTAGTACAATGTCACGACCAGGATACTGACGTTAATGCAGTCAAGATACAGAACATTTCCGTCACAAGAAAGCTTCCTCATCTCGCCCTTTTATAGCCACACCCACTTCCCTCACATTCCCCTCTACACTCTACTCCCCCTTCCTCCACTCTCTTTAATCTCTGGCAACCACTGATCTGCCCTCCGTTTCAGTAATTTCGTCGTTTCAAGAAAGTTACATAAATGGAATCATACCTGGTACAATTCTTTGGGATTGATTTTTGGCCCAAGCATGATTCTCTGGAGATCCATCCAAGTTGCTGTGTGTATCAATAGGGTGTTGCTTTTTACTGTTGAGAAGTATTTCATGGTATGGATGTACCACAGTTTGTTTAATTGTTCATCAATTGAAAGACAGTTAGGTTGTTTCCAGTTTCTGGCTATTACCAAAAAAGCTATGAAAACTTTTATCAGTTTTTTGTGTAAACATAAGTTTTCTATTTCTCTTGAATAAATATCCAGGAGTGCAATTGCTGGATCATACAGTAGTTGGATGTTTAGTTTTTTAAGAAACCGTCAAATTGTCCTCCAGAGTGGCTATACTGTTACATTCCTCCCAGTAATGTATGAATGACGCAGTTTCTCTACATCCCTGTTAGCATCATTAATTTTTATTACAATAACTCTAATAGTAAGTAGTTATGTCTTATTATGGCTTTAAGTTGCATTTACCTGATGGATAATAATCTTAAATATATTTTCTTGTGCTTTTCTGTCATGTGTACATCCTCTTTGGAGAAATGTCTCTCCAAGTCTATCGCCCATTTTGTAATTGAATTATTTGTTTGTTTTTACTATTGAGGTTTAAGAGTCCTTTATATATTTTAGATACTCATCTTGGATAGTGGTTAGCAAATATTTTTAGCTTCTTTTCAGCCTTTTAACAGCACGTTTCATAGAGCGAAAGTTGTTAATTTGATCAAGTCCAATACACCAATTTTTCTTTTTATGGGTAGTTCCACTGGTGTCACGTCTAAGGAGTCCTTGCTTCACCCTAGATCCTAAGGATTTTCTCCTATATTTTTGAAAAGAACTCTTACAGTTTTACATTTTATATGATACATTTATGATACACTTTGGTTTCAATTTTTATAAGGTACGATGTTGAAGCTTTATGATTGTTTTCTTGCTTATGGATGTCCAATTGCTCTAGTACCATTTGTTGGAAAGGCTATCCTTCCCCTCTTGAATGGCTTTTGCAAATTTGTCAAAGCTGGGCTTATTTGTCTCCGTCTATTTTTGAACTCTTCTGTTTCACTGATTTACTTGTCTATCCCTTCTCCAAGTAGCTTTGATCACTAAGCTATTATTAATGGAGTAGACATTCTTTCCCCTTTATTCTTCTTTCTTAAAACTGTTTTAGCCATTCTAGTTCCTTACCTTTCCATTTAAATTTCATGGTTTTTTTCTACATACCCCCCCAGAATCTTGTTAGGATTTTAAAAGAAAGTGCATTAAACCTGTATATCAATTTGGGAAGAACTGGAACCTTTACTATGTTGAGTTTTCCAATCTCCATTTATTTAGCTCTTTGCTTTCTTTCATCACCCTGAGGCCCTCCTGGTTTCTGATGCTGAGGCAGATAATACTGAATCTTAATTTCAGGACTTACACCACAATAATGTCCAGGGTTTTTAGTTGTATTTCATATGAGAATAGGGAAAAAAAAAAAAACATCTACTCCATGTTCCTGGAAGTGGTCTTTATAACTTAACCATACAATTGCTAAAGAAGTTTTAACCTCTTCACTAGTATGCCACAGAGCACCGTGATATATAGCCCAACTGCTTTCTCCCTCTAAGCAAATGATATTGTTGTCCATATTTACCAAATATTTAACTCTTGTTTATAGTATAATTCACTCCTTTGCGCCAGTGCTAAGTAACCACCTACTTACCCCTCTAATATTTTTCCATTTTTCCCCCAAACCACTGGAAACTTTATTACAAAGAACTAGAGTGGCTTGCCTCGTTTTGCAGTCTGCCCACTGCAGAACTACAAATACTTGGGGGACAAGAAGCTGATTAAAGATCAATCTTAAGTGAAGTAACACAACTTTGGAATCTCAAAGGGAAAAGAACATTTAATTTACCAACCAACCAACGAGAAAATCTACTTACAACTTTACAGAATCCCTCAGTTTCTCAAAAAGCGAGGTCGTATTAATAACAGCACACTGGATTAAAGACTAATAGTTAATCAGCATAAAGCAAATATATAATGGTAACATTTTTGGCTTAAGAAAGCTATTAATTGATGCCAAAATTATTTTTAGGTGCTATTTAAGAGTCAATTTAAGCTGACTCTGCTAGAAGATATGGATTTTTCCTATTTATTTCTCTATTTATTTACTTAGTAAAATTGGTGTTAATAAGGAAACAACTTTATTTTAACATGCAAAGTAACATATTCTCCTTCTAGTGTATGATGATGATATAAAACCCCAAAGAATAAAATGTTCAAGGCTAAACTACATTAACAAGAGCATTATTAATCCTGGAAATTACAAAACCTGGATCTACAAATAATAAGTAGTCAAATTTAATACTTCTAATTTCATAAATGTTAAGCTGTTCCTCGAGAAAAATATGGGAGCAAAAAAAGGAAGGGAGGGAAAGAGAGCAAGAACAAAGGGGAAATATTGGGTGTAGGAATTATCTAGTCTACAGGCAGATTTAAATGCAACTGTTTCTGAGTGCCAGGAACCAAGCACTATCCTGGCAGGAAGCATGTGCTCAACATATGTTTTCTGACTACCGGCAAGTTGAAGAAAAAAAGTAGTTTTGGTTCCTCTTCTCTGAATTATCTTTCTTCTGAGGTCTGATGAATTTCAGGGAAAATAACATTGTCACTTTTAAGGTATTTTGAGATTTCCTCCAATTCTTGATTTTAACATTATATTTTCTTCTTTCTTTTTTTAAGAATCCCAAAGCTTTCCTTACCTGGTTCAACATGAGAATACCTATAAGTACATTATCTTCTGTCAAAGTAGGAAGCCTTAACTGAGTAGACAGTAGCTCCCTGAATAGTGGGTTTAGGGGGCTACTGGGTAACTGCATGTCACGTTTACTATAACCATGAGATGAATAGGACAGGTGTAAGCCATCGTAATTTACAATGCGGACAGAAGCAGAGAGAGGTTAAAATGCCAAAAGGAGTACAAACAACTGAATACAGACCAAACTCTAGCCTCTTGACTCCCCACCTAGAGTTTTCTCCATCTAGATTCTTATTTCTTTAACCAAGAGAGGAGATAGGGGACTCCTGGAAAGGTCATAAGGATTCTGAGAGGCATTCTAGAATCCACACATAGAAGTACTAATCACCGTCTGAAGACCTAATAAACATCTCGCACATGTATGTACAGCAATTCTCATACACACACACACACGTGCATTTTCAATTACCTAAATATAAGTTCATTTTAAGATGTTACTGAATACCTATTACTTATGTATATTCCAAGGTGTTGGGGAGGAAGAAAATTTCCTTTACCCTTCTAGATTCTTCTGGCTGGTCTAAGAATCAAACTGACATGAGACAGCTTAACAGGAAAAAAATCAAACAAAAGTTTAACAACATGTACACATGAGAAAGACCCAGGAAAACCAAGTAACTGGCCAACCTGGCTGAAGCCCTCACCTTAAATACCATCCTCAGCTGAAGACAAAAGAGGATGCTGAGGATGAGTCAGTTATGGGAGGAAAAGCCCAGTAAACAAGGGTAAGGTTGTTACATAAATTTAAGTCCGCGTCTTCCCCACTGCTAAGAGTTTCTAGAGATTTGGTCATTCTCCTCTTCCAGGTACCAAGAGGGAGACACCCTTACAAGTGGAGATTTCCCTTACAAATGTAAACGTTTCTTACAAAAGGGTAACTCCTACTTGGTGTTCAGTTTTTCCCATGTCCGCTGTATCTTAGAAAACAAGCAGTTTCAAATAATATGCCAAAGAGACACATTGTAGGGTCATAAATTCTGCTCCCCTACAAAGGCAATACGAACTAAAAGGCACTGGAAATCTTAAATGAATACATTTTTTAGTGTCAAAGAGGGTCTCTAAGCTTAAAAAGCAAGGGAACCCATGTTCCAATAATTTTCTGTAAACCAATAATTTTCTGTAAATAAAGGTGCTCACAGATTAGCACCTGGAGAAGCAGGAGCAGAATGTTGAGATCTGGTAAGGGAAACCTAGTCAACATTCTGCTGCCAGTGATATCCTATGTACTATCTCCAGTGAAAAGAAAGGATAGACAGGGAAAGGATTCTACAGCTCTTCTCTATGCTAGTTCCAAAAAAGGCCATAAGGCAAGGAGTTCTCCTGGTTTGTACTCAGTTTACCAACGCCCGGAATATGTTGGTGGATTAAGTGTCTTTTCCTTTACAAATCTGTTTTACAGAAAGAATAACAGGCTGCAAACTATACCCAGCAGGAACAGAAAATCAGCCATAAGACCGGCAATAATAACAATAATGCTACATTTAAGCAAGGTACCCCCATAAAACCACAGAAACAGAGGGACAATTCTAAATGACCCATTAATATTTTCGCCCTACCACACAGCACATTTCTCCTGTGCTTAAAACATGTTTGAACATTAACAACAACAGCTGCATCTTAAATTTAGTGGCATCGTTTAATTTTAGGTGTGCGCATTAGTAGAGGATTCAAGCGACCCTGTCTCAAGCGAATTACTGGAAAAAAAAAAAGGAGAAAGGGGACTGCTGCCTGGGCTTTGTGTTCACAGCAATTAGTTTTAACTGTCTGGAATCTGACTTTAAATAATTTTATAGCTTGGGTGAGATCTCTGCCATTTACCATGTGTGCCCTTCCTATTTTTATGGAAACCAGGACCTCATTCTGAGGCTCTTGCCTGTCAGAGCTGCAGGTGAAGGCCAGCTGGGGCCAGCGGCACTTTGTGTGAATATTAGCATCTGAAGAGGGTTTCTGGAGGCCTTGTGTCTTTGGGGACGTAATGCTCTAGTCAGATGCAATAGCCTTGCCTCTAAGTTGCCTTGCCAGCAAATACAAATCCTTAAGGAAATGAGCAGTCTGGGCCTGGTGGCTTGTCTTCAGAAAAGGGTCTGGGTGAGGCTTTAGGGTAAGGGGGAATGAGAGGGAAAACGGGAACAAGGCTCCTGCCGGTCAGAGGCTGTGTGCTCTGGCAGAGTGACTGAAGTTCATTAACAATTATCTCCAGCTCCCCACAGCTGTGTGTACAAGATTTCATATATGACACATGCTGCCTTTGATTAATGGGTGTAACAGTATCTCTGTGATGGGAAATGTTGGCTTGTGGAAAATCATAGCAAATCACAGTCTGCCAAAAAGATACTTGTGAAAATCTTTCCTGTGTCAAATATAAATGCAGACTACACACAGAGAAACCAAAGACTAATTAATTCCTGCACTAAAGGAAAGAGAGTTAATCTAGTTTCCAGTATCCTGAAACCTGTAATCCCTACGAAGGCAAATCTTCCAGGAAGAACACCAAAAATGACACACATGAAAAATCTTCAGCTCCAGGGGAAGCTTTTTATAGGAAGAAAAAGGTTAGCAGGCTTGTATTTCCACCCACTCACTAAAACAAAGAGGTGTTTCTTGACCTTTATTCCTACCACCTACCTGAAAATCACACCCAATCTATTTAAGACTCTACCTAATTGAAGTCTTAGGATCACAAATAAATCATTAGCACATTCCAATTAATTGAAAATAAGAAGTCTGCATTTGGAAGATTCAAACAGAGTTATAAAACCAAAACTTCTATTTCTGTAAGGAACTTTAGTGGTTATAAAAACAATTTCTCCTTATCTTGCAGGATAAAACTGAGGGCTAACATGTGGAAGCAATTGGAAAATGCCCAGATTCGCTGGAGACTGAATGCCAGGTGATACTTGAACAGAAAAGGGAAGAAGGTGACAGAGTATGTTTTGAGTACTATACAAGTTTAGCATTTTTGCCTTCTTAATTAATAGCTTTAAAAATCAAAAATATAGGGCTTCCCTGGTGGCACAGTTGTTGAGAGTCCGCCTGCCGATGCAGGGGACACGGGTTCATGCCCCGGTCCGGGAAGATCCCACATGCCGCAGAGCGGCTGGGCCCGTGAGCCATGGCCGCTGAGCCTGCGCGTCCGGAGCCTGTGCTCCGCAACGGGAGAGGCCGCAGCGGTGAGAGGCCCGCGTACCGCAGGAAAAAAAAAAAAAAAAAATCAAAAATATATAGCATACAGAGTTTAAACAAGTATAAGCTGAAGAACCTTGACTAGTCCACTCACCTTTGGAAGCTCTCAATCTGACTCTCCCTGATGACACCCTTCTCTCATTTTGTGTTATGGAGGAAAGGGCAAGGAACGCTTCTGAATTTTATTTTCATCATTCCTCTGTTTTTATGTGGAGTTTTATCACTTACATGTTCTCCAGTTAACAGGCGTGATTTCATACTATAGGTATTAACAATTTCTTTTTTCACTGTTCTTGAGATTTATCATGTTCATGCTAATTCACACTGCTACATTAGTTTTCACTGCTGTATAATATTCAAGTGTATAACAATGCCATACTTTATCCATCCTCCTACTCTGTGAATAAATGAAACCTAGCTATTTGGGCCGAGAGCTAGGATGACCTGAGACAACATAACATTAGTTGTTTGCTCAAGAAGAGCCTCGTGCAGAAAGATAAGACCACAACCTGAGAAATAGCTTCACTAGTATCGTCAGGAAATTCTTGCAGTTCACTTTATCCAGGCAAATAATTCGCATATTTGGAAAAACATCTCTTTTAAAAGTACAAGAGTCTGGTCATCTGGACACAGGGTGAGCTTATCAGAACAAAGGCATTTAAAAAATTACTCTATTAACCCCAAAGGCAAGAAAATAGGGGAGGATGATCCAAGCAAAGATGGGACAAATAGAAAACGACTAGCAGGATGGTAGATTTAAATCCAACCCTGTCGATAATTATATTACATGTAAATTGTCTAAACGTAAAAAACAGAGACGGTCAAACAAGGTAAAAATCAAGAACTGATCATCATCCACAAAATACCAACTTTTAATATAAAGAATAAATAAGTTAACAGTAAAGGGATGGAAAAAGATATAGCATGAAAACACCAGTCAAAAGAAAGCTGGCTAAATTAACCTAAGACGCAATCCTTTGGTTCCTTTCTGGTTTAAGGGCACATCTGAAGAAGCCAGGAAGAAAAAAGGAGTCGTTTGTAAGGAAGACGCAGCTCTGCAACAGCAGCACTGCAGAGCCCGCACACTCACCATGACAAGGAGGACACAGAGGCCTCAGGGTACGGAACCCAGAACGTTCGACTGGGCCGGGATGCCGTCCAGGACTTCGACTGCTGCGGCCTCACTCTGCAGCCCTGCCCCAACCTCACCATCACACCAGACGGCTTCCTGGATGAGTGAAGCAATCCTGGAGTACATTTTGCACCAAAAGGAGAACGCCCAGCAGATGAAGGCCGGCCAGAAGCTGCTGGGCCACCTGCGGCGCCAGAAGCACAAAGAGCGGCAGTGGCCAGGGTGAAAGACCAGGTGCGGGGCTTCCTGGAGGGGGTCGCCATTGTGAGCCGACCCCTCAACCCCTTCACACCCAGGGCTGCCTCGGGGAATCGCTCAAATGATGCGTGACCCCGGGGGGCAAGCGCAGCCCTGCAAGCAAGGACAAGGGCAAAGTTCTACCCAGCTTCTGGATCCAGTCACTGACCCCGGAAGCCAAGGCCACCACGCTGGAGAAGCTGTCGTGTACAGCGACCTGCCCCACATCGTAGCAGCTGCTATGCACAACGGCGCTGACGGCCCTGTGCTTCACGCCGCTGGGAGGCTGTGTGGACCACGTGGGGCTCGCCACGCACCATGACCAGGACAACCCAACAACGCCACGCCTGCGCAGTCCTGCAGCCCTCCAGGTGCCGCGGTCACATTTGAGTGCAGTGGAGAAGCTGATTCAGAAGGACGTGATGGACGCAATGACCGGAAGGAAGCTCACTAACCAGATATGGTGGCTGCAGAGGGACACTACCGGCTTTGCAAGATGAGAAATCAAATCGCCGCCGGTGATGTAGGCCTGAGTGTGCTGGAGACCAAATAAATGGGCCGAGACGACAGGGAGAAAACCTCTGCAACTAGACTGCCCGAGTACAAACCCTGGTTCACTGCTAACTAGCTTGAGTAAATTACCTTAACCCTGGGGGGGGGGGGGGGGGGGGCAGGGCGCCAGGTGGGATTGGTTCCAGGACCCCTATAACCAAAATCCACCTGAAGATGCTTGAGTCCCTTATTTAGAGTGGCGAAATATTTGCATATAACCTACACACATCCTCCCATACACTTTAAATCATCTCCAAATTACTTATGTAATACAATGTAAATGCTATGTAAATAGTTGTAAATGCAATGTAAATACTATGTAAATAGTTGTCTGTGCTCTGTGAATTCAAGTATTGCTTTCTGGAATTTTCTGGATTTTGGGGGAGAAGGGAATGTTTTATATCTGGGGCTGGGTGAATCTGTGGCTGCAGAACCTGCTGACTGTAGTCTGTTTCTCAAAGGACCGATGTGAAGATTAAGTGAGTAAAATAAGTGATTAGTACAGTTCATGGCAGTTCATAGTACATAGTAAATACTCAATAAATATTAGTTATTTGTATTATTAGTAGAGGACATTAGTAGTGGTTAGACTATGATAGGAATGCATCAAATATTGTACTCTTAAGTATGACACATGATGTTGGTTTACCATAGAACTATTTATCAATTAAGAATACTTGCAGCTTATAGAATTTTTAACATAGTAGTTTAAGCAAGCAGCCTATTTCCTACTCCCTACAACAGGGACAGGGGTTTGTTACCCTGGTAAACTGGCGCTTGCGTTTAGATTAGTTCGTTCCTGATAGCATCTGTGGTCCATTTGGCTCAATTGCTTGCCCTCTCAGCAAATAAGCTTTCCAGGTTACAATTCAACAAGGAGAAAAATTTGTTCTCAATTTAAGATGTAAAACCTTAACCTCTGAGACTGACTTCTGAGCCGCTTTCTTCTCGAGTTTCTTCATTTCATAATTTACAAGAAAACTGAAATTGAGGAGCATCTTACATTTACTTGGTTCACATAGTGAACAGTGAGCTAGCTAACGCTTGAGGGCGAAAGGACACCTCCTTGAAGAGGACATGAAATTGAACACATGATAATTCAAAACAGAGCAGGCCTAGATATGGTTTTGGCCTCTCAAGGTAGAAGAGATGCCATCTAAGGGGAAGAATGTTGTGTTTACATCTTGATGTTTATAATACTATTAAAAAGATTTGTGAAACAGAGACAGGAGGAGGGAGGGCGGGAAGGGAGGTTTCAGACTGGAGATAGAATCCAGTTTAATTTGAGCAGCCTTGATGAATGGCTTAGAAGTGAACTGCAAACTGACCAAAATCTTTCTCTTGGTGTTTCCCCTGTGTTGCTCAAATCTCCAGTTTCAAATGCTCAGCCCCTACCCTGTCAAGTGATCCCACAATGATCGTCCAACAGAAAGAACAGAAAAACCTAATACTTATAAAAGTAGAAATGGCCACTACCAGAAATGTGATATGTGATCACAGTACCTCAATCAATGGCATGGATCTGGACTAACCATGTCCTGAAAGGGGAATGAGCTATCCCCCAGCTTAGACTGGAGAACGACCACAGTGGTGGAGCTGAAACTGAGACCTCCCAATATAAAACCATTGAGATGGCCCAAGGTAACACGCTGAAAAGACAAGGTGGCCTGGGTCAGCGTAACTGCAGGGTTAGCCTGCGGGGCTTTTTGCTTGCCAAGTTATCTGAGCAAACAGTTCGTTCATCTGGAAAGACGACTCTTTTATAAGGACAGTGGTTTACTCAAAAGGACTTGTCTTCAGACCCTTGCCCTCTCTCTAGTACTTCTAAATTACTATGGATCAAACCTAGCCCAATCCCAAGCATTTTCTTGCTGTGAAAGGCCCACCTAAACCATTAAGCTCAGACTTCAAAGCCCTACAAACACCCTTTCCTAACTTCCTCCTTTTGCAGTGCCGTGAAGACTGTCAAGGTGACCTTCTCCCTGGCAGCTTGAAATTTAATACCTTCAGATTTGCTCAATAAACAGGTTTTCCTGGAGGAATTTTTAAAGCCCACGTTTCTGTTGGGTTATTCCTCTTTCTCTAGTTGATTTGTGATTCCTTATATATTCCGGACAGCGGGATGTGATTCAAAAAATCTCTGAATTCGGAGCTTGTCTTCTTAATTTTTTTAGTGGTTTCCTTTTATAAACTGAAGTTTTACATTTAATATGGAGCTCAGAGCATTGTTGCAAATTTTAAAAAAGAAAACACATGTAACTTACTAGCACAGTAAACTCTCATAGAGTACGTTTCTCAACACTCCCCATAAAGATTTCGGAAGAAGGTAAAATTTGGTTTTGACCACTGTTAAATACTTAGTGGTCTTGTGCTGGCCCAGCCCATAGGACTCTAGATCCTCAGGATTTTTCTTGTCCTTCAAACCAATAAAAAGGTTCCTATGTCCAGTCACAGCAGTTTGATAGGGATTTCTAACACATGTCTACAGCTTCTCTGATGAGAGAAGTCATCCATCTACTTTAATGTCTCATGATCTCCTAATAAGCCCTGTTTCCATTCTCCAGGTAGCATAGTCTCTCTGAAATGTTTCCTCATCTGTAAAATAGGGATAATATCTCATCTACCTCCTTCACTGAGGTCGTTGTGAGGGGTCAAATGAGATCATTAAAGAGTTATTATAATCATGTTTGCATTTTAACCGGGCCTCCAGGAGGTGATAGTAATGCCCTACTCAATAAGGGTAGATATTTCTGATGGAAATATTTTTGAAACAAGTTAGAATCTACATGAACAAATGAATACATGTGGATATATCGAGCAGTTTGACCAGTCACTGAGAGCTAAGCTTATGGAAGACAAAGCTTTGAACTTAACTCCAATAAAGAAGTCATATATTCGGAGGGGGCTATTAAGAGAGCATCTCAACAGCCTCACCTTCACCCCCTCCCCCCAATTACATGCACCAATGCAGGAATCTCTTCTATAGCATTTCTGATTCATTCTGATGACTTTCTGTCATCTTCTTGCTTCTCAGAACAGGAAGATCACTACTCTAAAAGCAGGTCAATGAACTATAGGAAAGCTAATTGTTCTAATTGTTCGCCCCTGATCCTAATATCGCCTTCTTGAACATTCCAGGACCAATCTCCTCCCCGCTGTATGTGCTAGTCCTTCGGACATACCTCCATCCCTTTCTCCCTTAAACTTCTGTCTTAGTTAAACATCCTTAGCACCTTCTTTGGTTATGTGAAATGGCCTTCAGTTACCTCATCATTCTTCCCACTGTTTTAGAAGAGATTTGGTGTTTCCACATACTCCTTTCCACCCCCCCCCCCCAATCCTTAGTAACTTTCTACACAGGGAGAACCTTGCCCCAGCCATAGTAATATCAACTCCATTTACTATCCCCTCTCCAAGTATACTTTACAGCTAGGAAGATGATGTTATCTTACCTGTCCTATTAGAAGTACTAAAAAATAGCTCTAAGCATTTGAAGCTTCTCTGGTGTATAGACTATATCATTCCCAAGCCCCGTCTTTCTGGAAATGATAAAAGAAAACTGGAACATCTTGATAATTCAGTTAAATGCCCTACAGCACATACGTTGAAATCCATACGGTTTACTAACTACCGAGGTGGAGCTTAGTTCCACAGTTCTGCTAACTAACTTGAAAAAAAGGAAAAGGAAAAAGGCAACTTAATCTTTCACATACTGCCATTTGATCATTTTCCAATAATTGTGCTTTGGTAGCCTTCAGCTCGCTTAAGAGTTTTCCTAATGTGAAGCCATTGTTCAAGGGAGAGTAATTAGAAAACAATAATTTAATGCAAACTTTAAAAAAATCTCTTTCAGCTCCACGACTCAGTGATTTTGTAGTAAACTCCTGTATAGAGGATTTGCAAAATCTACACACATCCCAATTCCTCACCCTGATTACCTCTCTTTTGGGATTTTAGGAAGCAAACTACTCCAGACTTGTCTTCTCAAGCTGGAGATAAACCTCCTCTCCATCACTTCCAATATTACTATATTGTGATAGTTGGTTTACTTGCCAGTGTCTTCCATTAGACCACTTCTCGAAGTCTGGGACCTTATCCTTTTCAATATTGCATCCCTCACACCCAGCACACTGTCTGATTTCTATTGGACCTAATACACATCTCATAAATGACTGCTAAGTTTGACGGAACAAATGAAGAACTCAGGAAATCCCCTGGTCTCCTGCTTTCTTTGGTGTCTCTTTTGTCATTTCAAGACATCTTGTTCACACTTACTCAACATGTATTGAGTATCTGATAAATGAAAACCACTGTGTTAGAGTCTTTGAACACACAAGTAGCTATATGATTGTATAGGACATGGTGATCTTAATGTCCTCATGGCTAAATAAGCCTTTGATGGAACTAACCAGAAATAGTCTATTACCCATGAATCACTAAGATATGGCATTACATACCGTACATTACTACTTTGGTCATGATAGGCATCAGTGCCTGGTACAAATATGACTAGCTATATACTGGCCAGTAATCTCTGAGGTGTCCTTGTACCTGAATGCTGTTCAATAATAGTTCACTATTATGGGGGATGGCTAATTTAAATCTCTTGGGAAATTTGCATATGAAAGGCATAGAAAAAAATTAAGTCAGCAGCAGAAAAAACAGGTGCAGTAAGAGAGACAGAAGTTGAGTCATCAGAAAGACCAGCACTGTCATCAAGGAGGAAGCATTTACCCAGTGCAAAGGGGCCAAAAAAAGCAACAGAGGAGCTATGTCCTGAAGAATAGTCTAGTATATCAGGTGGCCCCTGGGAGTAGTTTCTGTTCTTACTTCTCTGTTTATCCGTATAACAAACCCCATAAAACGAGCCAGCCACAGTGGGGTTCTGCTTCTCACCATTGGAAAGAGTCTGATTAACTCAATGGTATAGCCACTGCCTCAATGGAGATCAGATATCAGAGTCCAGGGGGAAGACAGATGTGGCAATCAATGAAAACACTCATGTTTGTTCATTTCAGGCCAGAAGTATGCTGGGAGTATAATGGAGCCTGGGGGATTATCTGTAGAAGAAGGGGTAAAGTTAGGAAAGTCTTCACAGGGAGAAAATACACAGAATTGAATTTTTTTTAAAAAGGAAATATTAATATTTAAGGAAATAGAACCAACATCAGCAGAAATACTGAAGCATGAAATTATGATATTTAGGGAATCACAAGTGACCACTCCCTGTCTCCTGAGAGGTGTGCTTTTTTACCTCCACACGTCTCAGCCTCTGACCTTTTGTGCAAGATCTTAAATGAAAGATTCAATCAACTCCCTACTTAGGTTTTCCCAACTTTCCCGCTTCCATCAGTGGCTAGGAGTAGACACTTTGGAGCCAGTATGCTTGGGTTCAAGTCTTTGCTCTGTTACCTACTTGCTTCAGTGATCTTGCTTTCCTTTCTTCATCTGCAAAGGGTGGTAGGGCTATAGAAACCATATTTTCATCAAAGGACTTTTGTGAGGATTAAATGAGTTAATAAAAGTGAAGTGCTTAGATTAAAACCTGGCTCAAAATCATTGCTATATAGGTTTTGGCTATTTTTGTCCAGCTCCTTATTATCTTCATGCCCTCGCGGAGACCTGAAAAAATTATTATTCCTACAACTACTCACCTCAACTACTTTTCATCCAGTGACTCTGTGCATACCTGACAGTTAAAAATCTTCACTCCTCTGTTTAACAGCTGAAGCCCTCTATTAACTGTTGCTTGCTCCCCATGGGTTCTGATGTTCTCCTCATCACCTCCAATCAGGACTAACCTTTCCATGGGCTTGAGTGTTCACTGCCTGGGAATATATTTTTAAGGTTATCAAGATCACCTGTATTATCCCTTCCCTCACCTTTCCTGTTAAAATGAAAATTTCCTAGGGAGGGATATTATGAGACAATTAAAACCCTGGGCAAAGCTTGACTTATTGTGGTAGAGAGGATGTTAAAGACCAACCATGTAGATGTCACAGTCTTCTCCTTCTAGATAAAACATGCAATTTTAACTATTACCAAGGGTACTTTGATCTCAATCATCTAAGTGTATATCTATTATCTATCTACCGTTTTTTGCTTTACATCTATACCAAATATAATGTTTTGTGATTTACTTTTTTCATTACATATGCCTTTATATATACCTTTTTCATTTGGTGGACATGTAGGTCACTTTTAATTTTTCATTACTACCAATGATGAAGCATTAATTGTCCTTGTGAAAATGTACAAGAGTTTCTTCTGTGCTAAAGATGAGTCTTAGAATTTGACATAGCTGGGTTTGAAGACATGCACAATAACAGACTGTAAAATGCCTTCCTAAAGTGTATTCTCTATTTCCATTTCCACCAACAGTGAATTAAAATGTCAGTAACCTCGAATCATTGTAAACATTGACTACCGTCCATACTACCCAAAGCATTCTACAGATTCAATGCAATCCCTATCAACATTCCAGTGGCATTTTTCACAGAAATAAAAATCCTAAAATTCTGTTTCACAGAACAAAAATCCTAAAATTCATATGGAATCACAAAAGACCCCCAAATAGTCAGCATAATCACCACGAAAAAGAGAACAAAACTGGAGGCATCATGCTTCCTGATTTCAAATTATATTACAAAGCTACAGTAATCTAAACTCTATGGTATTGGCACAAAAAACAGACACATAGATCAATGGAACAGGATAGAAAGCCAGAAATAAACCCACACATATATGGTCAATTAATTTACGATAAATGAATCAACAGGGTACAACAGGGAACAACAGGGAAAGGACAACAGGGAAAGGACAGTCTCTTCAACAAATGGTGCTGAGAAAACCAGACAGCCACATGCAGAAGAATGAAATTGAATCACTCTCTTATACCATACACGATAATCAACTCAAAATGGATGGAGGACCTGAATGTAAGACCTGAAACCATAAAAATCCTAGATAAAGACATAAGGGGTAGGCTCCTTGACACTGATATTGGCAATGATATTTTGGATTTTACACCAAAGGCAAACACAACAAAGGCAAGATAAACAAGTGGAGTTACATAAGCTTCAGCATAGCAAAGGAAACCATCAACGAAATGAAAAGACAATCTATGTAATGGAAGAAAATATTGGCAAATCATATATCTGATAAGGGGTTAATATCTAAAATATATAAAGAATTCATACAACTCAATAGAAAAAAAATCCAATTAAAAGATGGGCAGAGAATCTGAATAGACACTTTTCCAAAGAAGACATACAGATGGCCAATAGGTCCATGAAAAGTGGTTCAATATCACTTATCATCAAGAAAATTTAGATCAGAACCACAATGAGGTAGCACCTCACCCCTGGCTATTACCAAAAAGACAAGAAATAACAAGTGTTGATGAGGATGTGGAGAAAAGGGACTCCTTGTGCACTGTTGGAAGGAATGTAAATTGGTGAAGCCACTATGCAAAACAGTATGGAAGTTCCTCAAAAAATTAAAAAGAGAGCCACCACAAGATCTAGCAATTTGGGGTTTTACCCCCCAAAAATCCAAAATCACTATCTCAGAAAGATATATACACTCCCACGTACATTGCAGCATTATTTACAATAGCCAAGACATGGAAACAACCTAAGTGTTCACAGGTGGAGAAATGGTTTAAAAAATGTGGCATATATAAACAATGGAATATTATTCAGCCATAAAAGTCAATGAAATCTTGCTATTTGCAACCACGTGGATAGTCCTTGAGGGCATTATGGTAAGTGAAATATGTCAAACAGGGAAAGACAAATACTACATGATTGCATTTATATATGGAATCCAAAAACAAAAACAAAACCCTCATGGATACAAAGAACAGATTGGTGGTTGCCAGAGTTTGGGGTAGAGGAGGTGAGTGAAATGGGTAAAGATGGTCAAAAGTTTCAAACTTCCAGTTATCAGATAAATGAGTCTTGGAGTTGTAACCTACAGCATGGTGACTATACTTAACAAATACCGTATTGTATATTTGAAAGTTGCTGAGAGAGGAAATCTTGAAAGTTCTCATCATAAGGAATAAAACATTGTAACTAGGTATGGTAATAGACGTTAACTAAACTTATTGTGCTGATCATTTCACAATATATACATGTATCAAATCATTATGCTGTACACCTAAAACTAATAAAATGTTATGTGTCAACTATCTTTTCATTTTTTTTCCCATAGTTTCAGTTTTTCTATCTTTTCAAGAGTTAATTTAAGTAACTGACATTTTTTAGAGGCATAGATTTGTACATATTATTCTCTAATAGTTTTAAATTTTCTGTCTCTGTATTTATGTCTATATATGTACTTATTCTCATAGCTAATATTCTTTATTGCGTATCACAGTTTTTTTCCTTTTTTACTTGATCACAGTTACCAGTGGCTTTTCTATTTTACTGATGTGTTAAATGAACTAGATTTCTTAACAGATTAAATTTACTGGTTAAATATTTTCAATTTCATTATTACTATTCTAAATATATTTTAATTGCTTTCGTTCAGATACTGTTTTATAATATTCTTTCTCATTTCCTTAGTTAAAGGTTTAAATAATTTAATTTTAAACTTTCTTGTTTCTAATATAGATATTTGCAATTAAGAATTTTCCCAAGAACCTTTCTCCCTGTTCTACATGTAATATACATATATTTTTTGTATTTCTGTCATGCTGTTTGATGAAGAAAGGGTAGATAATACATGTCTAATATCTTGATACAATTTCTTTTCCTACTTTCTTTTGGATGAATTCCCATTTTAATTAGGAACTAGTTAAGTATGTAGCTCTTGAGCTGTTCTAGTCTGTCAAGAATTCACTTGCAACAAGTGATTTAGAGGGTGCTGTAGCAGGAATTATTTGTGATCACTAAATGTTTCTCTGCTGTCTGCTTTCTGAACACTGCCCTTTGAATTTAAGCTTGGCCATGTGATTTGTTGGGCTAATATAAAGTAAGCAGAAGTATCTTGTGTCACTAGTACATAAACCTTAAGGGCCAGTTATGATTTACCTGCCTTCTACTATGGTGATTAAAGAAGCAGGAATCAAGATGCAGCCTCCATCTGGGCCCCTAAAGACTAAAATGAACAGAATCACTTGCTCACCTTATATGAGCATGTTATATGGACACAAATAATCTTAAGTGTTTTGCCTGTAAGAGTTTGGGAGTTTGCTACTCCTAATTGATACATGTGTTCACAAAACTCCTTTTCACAGTCAGCGATCTTGAATCACCCTTCACTAGGGATGTTACTCTCACAAAAAATGAGTAGGCTTTTTCTCCCTCCCTAGGGTCACAAAAAGTCGAGATACAGTTTTGTCCCCGTATTATGAGAGATGAAAGCAGAAACATATATTTTATTAGATGAAAATATAAGAACAAATATGGCTGGTAGCCACCTAACTGTGTCTAAGGCCAGTCCTTCCTCTTGAAGAGTTGTAAGCATGGTAGGTGTTTGGAAGATGATTGTTAAATTTTAACTGAGTGATAATTCATACAATCATTGCACGTTCATTGTGGCCACTGCCAAGGTTTCCCTCTAATGGCCTCTGAGAATACTCTTCCTTGTGTGTGATACTTACTGATCTGGGTAGGCAAGTGATATATTCGCTTTCTACCTGTATATAGGCAGTCTTGTGCCTTTGCATAGGACATTTTAAAAGCTACTACTCACTGTCCTTAAATGCTACATAATCATTTCCAGAAACTACCAACTCTCGCTTTCCTCCCATGTATGGAGGAAGAATACCCTAACTGAATGGATTCAGAGATAAAACTTGGTGCTGTTAATCATCTGAAAATATATCTATACTCTTGGTAGGCTCCATCATATTGATCTGCACATAGATACATTTGTGAGATCATCTGTCTCTCTTAATAGTTCACTCTCTGCCTCCAGAGAGTGGGTAAGTACATCTTCATCCAATTGTGATAGCAGAGGCTACTTCTCTAAAGAAGTATGTTTTCACATTTTATGAATTTACAAGCATTTGTGAGAATGTGGAATGAAAATAAAACAAAATACCAACTTGCTCTTCCAGCACTGTTATGTTGCAGTGCTAATCGTATCACTTTCTAAAATACCCATGGGGGCTTCCCTGGTGGTGCAGTGGTTAAGAGTCCGCCGGCCGATGCAGCAGACATGGGTTCGTGCCCCGGTCCGGGAAGATCCTACATGCCGCGGAGCAGCTGAGCCCGTGAGCCGTGACCGCTGAGCCTGCGTGTCCGGAGCCTGTACTCTGCAACAGGAGAGGCCACAACAGTGAGAGGCCTTATTAATATTATTATTAATAATAATAAAAAAATAAAATAAAATACCCATGGGCTGTATTAGCAATAGTAACTAAAGTAGGCCAACCGACTCCTTAAATAGTGTCAGGGTAATGAATCTACTACGTCATTATGTTACTTCTATAAGTGTTGTTTTTAAACTATTGAATGTAAACTCCTTTATGGTCTATGCACATCAAAGAAGTATACTTTTCATTATTTTAAAAAAGCAAAGATAGGGAAATTTGGGTCTGCTTTGTTAAGCAGAGTCATTTATCATACTTAGTATAATATCAAGCTACAATGACTCCATATAACATTTGCCACCAAACATGCATTTTGCCAACTGATGATACTCAAATTTTAGATGAATCAAACACTATTAAGAGACGGAAAGTTTTAAGTATACTTTTGAATCTTGCTACTATATTATGAGCACAAAAATTATCAGAGAAGTGTTACAGATGACAAAATGGAAATACGCAGGGAATTAATGACTCTCTGAATGAGTAAATAGCCAAAACACAATGTTTGCGATAAAGTTCTAGTCTTCAGTTCTGTAAAATTAAGGTACACTCACTAAAAGCAGCATTAACTGGAAATTGTCATGGAATGGGTATAATACATCAAATTATTGTGTGACTATCAAGTAAATTATTATTAGAAAGCAGATCTCCATGACTGAACTAAGTCAAAGGGAAACACCAAATATGATTACCTGTAATGACAAACTCAGAGCAACATTAAAAACTGTACTGAACAGAAGGCCTACAGTGGTCTCTTTTATTATTTAAATGAAAGACACTATAAACAATTGTTTGATAGTCCCATGCTGGGCTGTTGTTCTGGCCCAATCAGACTTGATTAGGAGTGCACGTTCAGTCTTTCATGAACACCTGTGTCTAAAGCCCACAAATAATTAACTTAGCCATACCATTTCACTCTAATAATGGTGTAATTTGCCACGCCTTTCAGGCTCTGGACAGCTGGTGCTATTGAAAAGCACCTCAGGATTAGGGCCTGACTCCCAGGCCTGAGTCTTTGGGGGGGGGGGGTTCTTAGGTATCCATGGCAACACACTTAGACTGCAAATTATCACCTCTAATAATAACTGGGACAGTCTATCTTTATTTTATTTATGTTATCCATAGAAAAAAGATAATACATATCAAATCACTGGAAATCTGTAAAATTAAAAAATACACATATATTTTATTACCTTGTCAATAGACATATAAGATTGAGAAGGACAAGGAAAGTTTTTTTTTAAATCACACCTGTTCAAAGTTATTTGGTTATTTAATAAAGATCTATCAAAAGATAAATGAGGGAAAATGAGGTCCACCATTGAATTTGTCGGTGCTAATTGATGCTGTTACCTATAGCTGCACAGAAATCTAAAGGTGAATTATTATCTTGAAAAGCTCTTCAGCTGAAAGCAACTCTGTGACTGCTATACTTTTATCTGAGTCCCTGGAAGGTTATAAATTGGACAGCCTAGAAATGCTGATGGCCATACTCTGGCTTCCCACAGCTTCTCAGCACTTCTAGCAGTGTGTTCCATTAACACAAACATGGCAGGCAGGTGGGGCTAACTCATGACTTACCTCAAATGTTGGTCCAGTGACATATCCATTTATGGAATTTGCAGGAGACAGGAAAGGAAATCCTTCTTATATCAGGCTACACCACACTTGGCTCAAACAGACAAAAAGGCTCTGCTAAATGAAATATACCGCATGCATTTAGAAAGGGAGGCAAGTGGACATTCCTTTTTTCCTTAATAGAAAAGTATTCATTGTATGTTGATTATTAAGATTCAAGGAGTCGCAGTTAAGTACCGTGTATATCTCACAGGATACACTGTGGTTAAATGCTTCAGCTTTGGAGTCAGACTGCCTACATTATCAGCTAGGTTCTACCACTTAAAGTCGTGGTGTGACTTGGAACAAGCCAATTACCCCCTCTTAGTCTGTTGTCTCATCTGTACAATAGGAAGAATAATCATACCTACTTTAGGGGGAGAAGGTGAGACTTAATGAGATGATGTGCATAAAAGGCTTTTTGTAGTATTCCTGCATATGGTGAACAATAAATATTAACTACTGTTACTAATTGTGGCAGACCTGGAGATGTGCCACCCAAATCCCCCTTCTAAGAAAGACTTGTCACTCTACCTGAGGGCAGACAGCCTCCAGCTATCAACTCCTGTAGCATGTGCTTCACCTGCAGAGTTACCTCACCCAAAGTCATCCCCTTCTGGAATCAGCCCACATCCAGATGACTGACTGAGCAGAAGACCCAGCCATTTCAGCTCAACAAGGGACAGTTCTGGAGCGAACCCTGCCCAGTTAGTGAAGGCTCTTGTAACACATCATTGCAGATCCACATCCTTCTCCCTTCCAATGTTACTGATTCCTAATAAATACTTTGCACATCAAACTCCTTCTTTTTATTGTTTTCTTTCATTACCTATACTTCTTTATTAGAAAAGAAATTAACCATTCCCACTAGAGACTGCAGAAGGAAATTAACTTAATCTTGCAATTCTAGAGCAAACTTCATAGTCAGAGATTCTTAAGTCTTCAAAAAGTGGGGAAAAAAGAAGAGAAAATCATTTGGGACAGCATTTTTCAAATCTGGCTCCTTTCACAGACATGTTCTCGGGTGAGAGAGTTGGAAGTTTTCTCTGAATGTTTTAAATTTTGCATTTTACTTTTGTTGATGATCTAAATCAAATTAGTACACACTTGTTCATGATTACCAGGATGACCATTTTATATAACAGCGTCACCATATGATCACAGCATCTGAACTTGTACCTCTGATCCCTGTGGCTAATGAAGACCAACATGCTTAACCTTTCATGTGAAATTTCTCAAGTTAGGTTTTCAAAACTTTCACAGAATTGTTGAACATTTCCTATGAGATCTCTGAGTTGTCAAGATTGAGAACACAGGTTCACAGCAGTGACTCTCAAGACGGGATAAGGCGGGGTGGGGATGGTGACCAGGGGATGCATGTAGTTTCAAAAAGCACATTCAAAGTATTAATATCTACTGATTTCATAATATAAACTCTATAAAGTCAACATCAACAAAATAATTTGGTTGTTGGGCTGTAGCAGAAAACCAACTATAGATTCATCCTAGGAGGCTTGGGATAAACTCGGTTCAGAAACTCTGGCTTAGAGGTAAAGGAGTCTAGCACATGGCGAACAGTGTAAGAAACACCTGCCAACGATCCCCTCAAGCATCTGCTTCCAAGACACACAACCTGCAACACTGATAAACAGCACTGAAAATAACTTTTATATGTAAGATTTCAGAGAACATTCCTAGATATTGCAAAACAACAAAATCAAGATTATTAAATTTAACAAATAATATTGATGCTATGTCCTAGGGAGTACAAAAAAAAATAGGACACAGCTCCCATTTCTTCAGGAACTGCTCACAGTCAAGCAGAAAAGCATCCCTCCCAAAGCAGATGCCTGTAAAATAACAGGCTAATTCCAGTTAGTCAATAGGGTCACACATAAAGTACATTCACAACAAAGCAAAGAACAAATAAACCTGTTGCTGGCATTGGTAAATTGTACAGAGAAATATTAAAATTGTATTTCATTTGGATATTGAAAGATGATGGGTGTTCAAAATAGAGGGAATAGGGGGCTTCCCTGGTGGCGCAGCGGTTCAGAGTCCGCCTGCCGATGCAGGGGACACGGGTTTGTGCCCTGGTCCGGGAAGATCCCGCGTGCCGCAGAGCGGCTAGGCTCGTGAGCCATGGCCGCTGAGCCTGCGCGTCCGGAGCCTGTGCTCCGCAACGGGAGAGGCCACAACAGTGAGAGGCCTATGTACCGCAAAAAAAAAAAAAAAAAAAAAAATAGAGGGAATAGAGAAAGGCTGGGACAAGATGGCAGAATGGGAAGATCATGGGCTTGTCTCCTCCCCCAAACACACCAAAATTCTGACTACATGTAGAGAAACTATCTCTGAGAATGATCTGAAGACTAGCAGAAAAGATTTTCCACAACCAACCAAAGATAAAAAGGAAAAACCACACTGAGACAGGTAGAAGGGCCAGAGACACAGTCTGGCCGGGATCTATACCCCAGCACTGTGACCCAAAAGTGGGAGGAAGGGCATAACATAAGCAGTCCCCGCTGACATTCTGAATCCCACCTTGGGCCTCTCACCCTAGGAGACCTACACTGGGAAGATGAGGCCCCATAACATCTAGCTTTGAAAACCAGAGGGACTTACATCTGAGAGAGCCAGAGCACTGTAGGAAACCAAGACTCTACTCTAAAAGGGCGCATGCAGAAAGTCACTCCCCCAAGTCTCAGGGCAGAGGCAGCAGTCTGAAAAATCATTTGGGACAGCATTTTTCAAATCTGCCTCCTTTCACAGACATATTCTCGGGTGAGAGAGTTAGAAGTTTTCTTTGAATTTTTTTTTTTTTTTTTTACCTAAGTCTTACATGAAGGAGATTCGTTAAATAATTTTAGAGCATATACCTGAGAGTCAGGGATCTGTTAGAACTTTGATTTTTTTGTATGTTTGAGGCTCACCCTCTAGCTGGCCTTGCACTGGCAAGCACCATTTCTGACTCTCCCCATCTAACTTATTATCACCACTTACTCTGCCCCAGATTCACCTGTGGACCTGACACAGCTAGCACAATTCTCCAAAGAAGCCCCCTGTCCCACCAGTTCCAGCAGGAATGCTTAGCTACCACCAGAGCACCTCTAAAGAGCCCCCTGCCTTGAAAGTCATTGTGGGAAATATAGGCCAGCCCTGGAGACCCTCCAAAGTAGTTCCCCAACATGGCCAAACCCAGTGGATGGCCATGGCCAGCACCTGCATCCTCCCAAAGCAGCTCTTGCCCCAGGGGCTAGCTCCTTACACCCAACCACCCACAATAGTTGCAACAGGGCCTTACAGCCAGCCACACTGGGTGCCAACCTCACACACTAGCACACCCACAGCAAGCATGGCCTGCCCACAAGAGCACACACACAGTACACACAGGGGCATTCCTAGAGCAGTTGTCTCTGGTGACCAGGGGGAACTACACTTCTGAGGACCACAGGACATCTTCTACACAAAGCTACTCTTTCAAGACCAGGAGACATAGCTGATTTACCTAATACACAGAAACAAACACAGACAGTTACGCAAAATGAGGAGACAAAGGAATATGTTCCAAAAAAATAACTTGTCAAAACTTTAGAAAAAGAAGTAAATGAAACAGAGATAAGCAACCTGTCAAATAAGGAGTTCAAAATAATGGCCATAAGGATACTCACTGAACTCAGGAGCAGAATGGAAGAACACAGTGAGAACTCCAACAAAGAGATAGCAAATAAAAAACAGAACTGATCAGAGGTAAAGAATACAATAATGGAAAAGAAAAATACACTAGAGGGAACCAACAGAAGATTAGATGGTGCAGAAGAAAGGACCAGCACTCTGGAAGACAGGCTAGAGTATATCACCCAATCAGAACAGCAAAAAGAAAAAAGAAACCAAAAAATGAGGATAGTTTAAGGGACCTCTTGTACAATATCAAGTGTACTAACACTCACATCCCAGAAGGAGAAGAGAGAGAAAAAGAGACAGAAAACCTATTTGAAGCAAAAAGTGGTTGAAAACTTTCCTAACATGGTAAAGGAAACATATTCAAGTCCAGGGAGCACAGACAGTACCAAACAAGATAAACCCAAAGAGACTCATACCAAAATATATTATAATTAAAAATGTCAAAAGTTAAAGAGAGGATCTTAAAAGCAGCAAGAAAAAAACAACTAATTACATATAGGGGAGCCCTCATAAAACTATCAGCTGACTTTTCAGTGTAAACTTAAGATGCCAGAGGGAGTGGCAGGACATATTCAAAGTACTGAAAGGAAAAAAACCTTACAATCAGGAATACTCTATCTGGGAAGGTTATCATTCAGAATTGAAGTACAGATAAAGAGCTTCCCAAACAAGCAAAAGCTAAGGTATTTCAGCATTACTAAACTGACCCTACAAGAGATGTCAAAAGGACTTGTTTAAACAGAAAAAAACATAGGTATAAATATGAAAATTATGAAAGAAATGAGTCACCAGTAAATGTAAAAATATAATAAAAATAGTGGATCAACTACCTGTGTAGCTAATATGAATGTTAAAGGAAAGAACTAGTAAAATCCTGTCTATAGATAGATAGATAGATCTATCTATCCCTCTATCTCTCTATCTATCTATATCTATATATATAGATAGATATAATTACTTAACAGATACACAAAATAAAAAAGATGTAAAAGATGATGTCAAAAATATTAAACATGACAGAGTGGTAATAAAGAAGTAATGCCTTTAGAATGTGTTCAAACTTATGTGACCATCAACTGAAAATAGATTTCTATATACATAGGTTGTTGTATAAGAACCTCATGGTAACCACAAACCAAAAACCAATAATAGATACACAAAAAAATAAAGAAAAAGATGTGCAAACATAACAATAAAGTGATCAAATCAAAAGGGAACAGAGCAAGATAAGAAGAAAGGAAAAGGAAAGAACAACATAAATAACCAGATGACAATTAAGGAGAGGGCAATAAGTTCATACCTATCAATAATTACTTTAAATATAAATGGACTAAACACTCCAATGAAAAGACAGAGGGTGGCTTAATGGATAAAAAACACAAAGAAAGCAGGGGTAGCAATACTTATATCAGACAAATAGACTTTAAAATAAAGACTGTAAAAAGAGACAAAGAAAGACATTACATAATGATAAAGGTAACAAGAAGATATAACACTTGTAAATATATTTGTTCCCAACATAGGAGAACCTAAATGTATAAAGTAAATATTAACAGACATGAATGGAGAAATTGATGTAATACAATACATTAATAGTAGGGGACTTTAACACCCCACTTACATCAATGGACAGATCATCCAGACAGAGTATCAAAAAGGAAACAATATCATTAAATGCCACACTAGACCAGATACACTTAATAGATATATACAGGACATTCCATCCCAAAACAGCAGGATACACATTGTTTTCAAGTGCACATGAAACATTCCCCAGGAAAGACTGTATGTTAGGCCACAAAACAAGTCTCGATACATTTAACAAGACTGAATTCTTATCAGGCATCTTCTCTGACCACAAGGGTATGAGACTGGAAAAGAACTAGAAGAGAAAAAATGGAAAAATCATAAGCCTATGGAGTCTAAACAACATGTTATTAAACAACCACTGGGTCACTGAAGAAATCAGAGATAAAATTTTAAAATCCTATGTGAAAAATAAAAAACGGAAACAATGCTCCAATATCTATGGGACAGAGCAAAAGCAGTTCTAGGAGGGAAACTTATAGCAATACAGGCTTATCTCAGGAAACAAGAAAAATCCCAAATAAATACATCTAAAGGAACTAGAAGAAGAAGAACAAACAAAGATCAAAGTTAGTAGGAGGAAGGAAATAAAAAAGATCAGAGTGGAAATAGATTAAATAGTGACTAAAAAATATAGAAAATAACAATGAAACTAAGTGCTGGTTATTTAAAAGATAAACAAAATTAATAAACCTTTAGCCAGATTCATCAAGAAAAAAAAGAGAGAGGGTCCAAATAAATAAAATTATAAATGAGAGAGAAAACCAACACCAGAGAAATATAATGGATAAGAGATTACTATGAAAAATTATACACCAAAAAATTGGACAACATAGAGTAAAATGGATAAATTCTTAGAAATATACAATCTTCCAAGACTGGAATCAGGAAGAAATAGAAAATCTGAACAGACAGGTTACTAGTAATGAAATTGAATAAGTAATCAAAAAACTTCCAATAGACAAAAGTCAAGGACCAGACGGCTTCACATGGGAATTTTACCAAACATTTAAAGAAGAGTTAATACGTATCCTTCACAAACTATTCCAAAAAAGTTGAAAAGGAAAAAATTGCTCCAAACTCATTCTACAAGGCCAGCATTACCATGATACCAAAACCAAAGACAGGAAATTACAGGCCAACATCCCTAATGAACATAGAGATGCAAAAATCTTAAACAAAATATTAGGAAACCACATTCAACAATACATTAAATGGCTCATACATCATGATCAAGTATGATTTATGATCAAGAGATTTATCCTAAAGATGCAAGCATGGTTCAATATCTGCAAATCAATGTGATATACAACATTAACAAAATGAAGGATAAAAAATCATATGATCATCTCAATAGAGGCAGAAAAAACTTTTGACAAAATTCAACATCCATTCATGATAAAAATTCTCAACAAAGTGGGCTTAGTGTGAACATACCTCAACCTAATAAAGGCCACATATGACAAACCCACAGTTAACATCATACTCAATGATGAAACACTGAAAGCATTTCTTCTAAAATCAGTAACAAGAAAAGGATGCCAACTCTCACCACTTTTATTCAACATACTATTGGAAGTCCTAGACACGGCGATCATACAAGAAAAAGAAATAAAAGGCATACAAATTGGAAAGGAAGAAGTAAAACTGTCACTGTTTGCAGATGACATGATACTACATATTTAAGAAACCCTATGGATTCCACCAATAAACTATCACAACTATTAAATGAATTCAGTAAAGTTGCAAGATACAAGATCAATATACAGAAATCTGTGGTGTTCTTATACACTAATAATGATCTATCAGAAAGAGAAAGCAAGAAAATGATCCCATTTGTAATTGCATTGAAAAGAATAAAATACCAAAGAATAGATTTAACCAAAGAAATGACAGACCTATACTCTGGAAACCATAAGATATTAATGAAAGAGATTAAGATCACACAAATAAGTGGAAAGATGTACCATGCTCATGAATTGGAAGAATTAATATTGTTAAAATGTCCATACTACCCAAACAATCTACAGATTTAATGCAATCCTTACCATAATACCAATGATATTTTTCATAGAACTAGAACAAATTATCCTAAATTTTCTACGGAATGACAGAAGACCCTAGAGAGACAAAGCAATCTTGAGAAAGAACAAAGCTGGAAGTATCATGCTCCTTGATTTCAAACTATACTACAAAGCTACAGTCATCAAAACAGTAATGGTAGTGGGACAAAAACAGACACAGATCAATGGAACAGAATAAAGAGCCCAGAAATATGTGGTCAATTAATATTCAACAAAGGAGGCAAAAGTATACAATGGGGAAAGGACAGTCTCTTCATTTAATAATTTTGGGAAAACTGGATAGCTACATGCAAAAGGCTGAAACTAGACCGTTTTCTTACACTATATACAAAAATGAACTTAAAAAGGATTAAAGGAAGATTAAGGCCTGAAATCATAAAACTCCTAGAAGAAACACAGGCAGCAACCTCTTTGACATTGGTGTTAGCAATATCTTTTTGGAAATGTCACCTCATGCAAGGGGAGCAAAAGCAAAATAAATAAGGAACTAAATCAAACTAAAAAGCTATTTGCACAGTAAAGGAAACTATCAACAAAACGAAAAGATAATCTACTGAATGGGAGAAGATGTTTGCAAATAATATGTCTGATAAAGGGTTAATATCCAACATATATAAACAGCTCATACAACTCTATATCAAAAAAACAAACAACCCAATTTAAAAATGGGCAGAAGACCTGACTAGACATTTTTCCAAAGAAGACATACAGATGGCCAACAGACACAGGAAAAGACGCCCAACATCAGTAATCACCAGGGAAACGGAAATCAAAATCACAATGATTTATTGCCTCCCACCTGTCAGAACGGCTATCATCACAAAGACAACAAATAACAAGTGTTGCTGAGGGTGTGGAGAAAAGGGAAAACTCAGGCACTGCTGGTGGGAATGTACATTGGTGCAGACATTATGGAAAACAGTATGAGGATTCTTCAAAAAATTAAAAATAGAGCTACTTTAAAATCCAGCAATTCCACTTCTGGGTATTTACCAGAAGAAAGCAAAAACACTAACTCAAAAAGATATATGTACTCCTATGTTCACTGTAGCATTATTCACAATAGCCAAGATAAGGAAGCAACATATGTGCCCATTGATAAATGGATAAAGAAGATGTGGTATGTATACACAATGGAACATCTCTCAGCCATAAAAAGAATGAAATTGTGCCATTTGCAACAACATGGATGGACCTAAAGGGTATTATGCTAAGTGAAATAAGTTTGACAGAGAAAGACAAGTATTGTATGATTTCACTTGTATGGAGAATATATAAAACAAAACAAACAAAAAACATACTTATAAGTACAGAAAGCAAACTGATATTTGCCAGAGGGGAAATGAGTTGGGGGACTTGGTGAAATAGGTCAAGGGGATTAAGAGATACAAATCTCAGTTATAAAATAAGTAAGTCACAGTGATGTAATACACAGCATAAGGAATATAGTAAATAATACCGTAGTAAATTTGTATGGTGACAGTTAGTAGACTTGTCATGGCAATTATTTCAAAATGTGATTTTCAGATCACTACGTTATCCAACAGTAAGTAATATAATATTATACGTCAACTATGCCTCAATAAAAAATAGAGGGAACAACATAAATTTTAAAAAATACTGTTGCATAAAATTATGTAATTGCTTGAGAAGTTTAGAAACTAGCAAAAAGGAAGGATACCTGATATAGATATAGTTAAGTGAATTAGCTATAGATAAAGCCAGAAAGGTTATCTGTCAGCTCTTTTTAAAAAAATTTTATGTACTTATTTTTGGCCATGCCGTGCAGCCTGCGGGATCTTAGCTCCCTGACCAAGGATCGAACCGGCACCCCCTGCATTGGAAGCCCAGTGTCTTAACCACTGGACCACCAGGGAGGTCCCTCTGTCTTTGTTTCATGTATTTTGAGGCTCCGTTGTTTGATGTGTACACATTTAGGATAGTTATCATTCTATTGATTTATCCTTTTATCATTATGTAATAACTCTCTTTTTCTCTATTGTCTTTGCTCTAAATTTGTATTATTCCCTTGTATTTCCTACTTTTTCAGATATTTCACTATTGTTTAGTTTTTAATTAAACATTAAACACCATTCCTTAATTTTTAATTAGTATTTGCACAGTGCACCTTTTTTCCATTCTTTTATTTTTAACCCATCTATGTTGTTGAATTTAAAGTGAGTTTTTTAAAAATAAGCGCTTAATAGTGGGGTCATTTTTAAAAATCTACTCTGCCTATCTCTGTCTTCTGACTGGTGTATTTTGATACTTTTATTTAAGGTAATTACTGGAATGTTAGTGCTTAAAGCTACATTCTGATTTATAGTGGTGGTTACAATACTGAGTACACGGTCAGAGTTCACTGAACTTAGAATGGGTGAATTATGTTTTATGTCCCATGCAGTTTGTTAAGGAGAGCAAGATCTCCAGCTCCAACTTTGAAGTTACCACTGGATGAAATTAGCGGTGTGGCACTACAAAAACGTATTAGAGACAGACAGATGTACATCCTGGTTTCTGTTCCACCATTTATATCTGCTTGACCTTGGACATTAAATATGCATTCTGGGCTTCTATATCCTGATCCTGCTTATGAAGGGTAGGGTCCATGGAAATAATTCCACAATTGTGATTCACCTTCTCCTTTCTATCACACCATGTTGATGACTTCTATGGGTTTTTAACTTTGAGATTTTATCATTTGTCAAGACAGGCCATCTGATTTAATGTTTGACTACTTTAGTTTCTTAGTGGCTTAGAGGTTTGTTTAAACTTCTTTTCAGATTAAAGAGATACTTGAGCGCAAGGCAATATTTTGCCAAAATTTTTATCTTATTAAGGTTTAGAGCTTCTGTAAAATCAATGTTCCATATACTAATGAGAAATCACCTTAACTTAAATGGGAGTAACCAATCTATCATGTCTGAAAGATGATAACATTTGGAGGTGCTTTTGATCTGAAAATCAAGTGTATTTCAACAATTTCTTTAAAACAAATTTTTACCATCAAAAGAAATGTAGGAACCTCAAAACGTCATGCATGCTTAAGTTTCCATGTTATATAGCTTAAAAAAATCCATAAATAAATTACACACACACATACACATACACACACCATTCATTGGAAATGATAATTCTCTTCAGCAAGTGTTCAACTTCATGAGAGACCTGCATGGAGTCCGGAAGAAAAATAAGAACAATGCCTGCCTGGGCAGATCAACCAAGTTCATCTCTGTTCAGTATTAAGCTTGCCAGAGCAAGTTCGCTCTCACATGGTGACTTTAGAGGTGCTGCACTATCCACAATCATGAATCAACAGCCAGCATCCATTGCAGGAGCAGGAAGCCAACAACCTGTTTACAAGGTACACGTTAAGTGGCACCACTCGCCCTCAACTGGCTCCCTCCTGACTGAAATTCGCCCGCGATTTTTTGGGCAGTCCATATTGTCGTTTTTCCTTCATTTTTTCTTTTGTCTTTAAAAACCTCACAAGTGAATACAAATACCATAGCAAAGCTGGCACCTTACAGGAACTCCCTGAGGGCAGAAATACTATCTTAGGCAAATCTCTGTTCGCCTATGTATGAGACATAATATGATGTCCAGTGAAATTAAGGCAATTATTCCACTTATAATTTTCTCTCTCAGTCTTTCTGTAACATTAAAGAGAAAAATCTTGGTTTAGTGCTTGTTTTTTTACCCCTTGTCCAACAGGTGGTAATATCCTTTTAATAAACTGAGAATAGATCTCAGGCAGAGAGGCAAGAGCAGGCTGCAGCACCCATTTAAAATAAAATGTTAAAAAATATTTGTTTTTTTCACCTACCTTCTCTTTACAGCAAGTGATGCTGGTTTTACATTTATGAGAGCAAATGCTACTTACTTATGTGCAGATTGCATCCGGAGTGCAAAGCCAGTAAAATTCAGGTAGACTGGGGGTGAGTTCTCTCTTCCAGGAAAAGATAATACTGGAGCTGAGTTCTAAAAGATAGGAAATAGAAGACGGTGGAAAAGTTAAAAGAGCCCTTCCAGGGAGAGGGAAAAAGATGGGCAAAGGCTTCGAGAGGTAACCTACTCCAGAACTATAGTTTAAAACGATTAGGCAAAGAATAAGCCAAAGATTATGAACTTCACTTAAACCTCTAGGAAGCTAGCTCATAGTGATAAGCAAGGTGGGTTGTAATCCTACTTGCTATTAAAAAAGATCAGGCAAGGAGCAATCTGGCAAGTGGAGGGAGAAGAGCCAGGAGTCCAAGAAACGAGCGAGAAAATATATGACGGATGTGGAGGAAGTATGAGTGCAGGGATGCATTTGATTTTACTGCCACTTCAATTTTCTGATGGCTATTGTTCATGCATGTTTTACTATATTTTCTTGTATTTTGACACTGTGTTTTTCTAAAAATGTATTGCTTAATCTAGGTTACCCAATCTGTTAGCATATAATTGTTCATTACATTTTGTGCTTTTGTACAATCTGCTATATTTTATAGATTTTCACATTTTTTCTTTTTAATTTGCTTATTATGTTTCTTCTGTTTAGCCATATGTTTATTTGCTACATTTCATTTTTCAGAGAACTTTAAAAATTATCCTGTTGTCCTGTACTCCACAGTTCCTGGCCTCATTTTTATTTTTTTTATTTTTTTATTTTTTTATTTTTTTATTTTTTTTGTTTAAAAATGTAAACTTTATTTTTATTTTCATTTTTATTTTTATTTTTTTTTTAACATCTTTATTGGAGTATAATTGCTTTACAATGGTATGTTAGTTTCAGCTTCACAACAAAATGAATCAGTTATATATATACATATATTCCCATATCTCTTCCCGCTTGCGTCTCCCTCCCTCCCACCCTCCCTATCCCACCCCTCCAGGCGGTCACAAAGCACCGAGCTGATCTCCCTGTGCTATGCGGCTGCTTCCCATTAGCTATCTACCTTACGTTTGGTAGTGTATATATGTCCATGCCTCTTTATCGCTTTGTCACCGTTTACACTTCCCCCTCCCCATAGCCTCAAGTCCATTCTCTAGTAAGTCTGTGTCTTTATTCCTGTTCACCCCTAGGTTTTTCATGACATTTTTTTTTTTAAATTCCATATATATGTGTTAGCATACGGTATTTGTCTCTCTCTTTCTGACTTACTTCACTCTGTATGACAGACTCTAGGTCTATCCACCTCATTACAAATAGCTCAATTTCGTCTCTTTTCATGGCTGAGTAATATTCCATTGTATATATGTGCCACATCTTCTTTATCCATTCATCCGATGATGGACACTTAGGTTGTTTCCATCTCTGGGCTATTGTAAATAGAGCTGCAATGAACATTTTGGTACATGACTCTTTTTGAATTATGGTTTTCTCAGGGTATATGCCCAGTAGTGGGATTGCTGGGTCGTATGGGAGTTCTATTTGTAGCTTTTTAAGGAACCTCCATACTGTTCTCCACAGTGGCTGTATCAATTTACATTCCCACCAACAGTGTAAGAGGGTTCCCTTTTCTCCACACCCTCTCCAGCATTTATTGTTTCTAGATTTTTTGATGATAGCCATTCTGACTGGTGTGAGATGATATCTCATTGTAGTTTTGATTTGCATTTCTCTCATGATTAGTGATGTTGAGCATTCTCTCATGTGTTTGTTGGCACTCTGTATATCTTCTTTGGAGAAATGTCTATTTAGGTCTTCTGCCCATTTTTGGATTGGGTTGTTTGTTTTTTTGTTATTAAGCTGCATGAGCTGCTTATAAATTTTGGAGATCAATCCTTTGTCAGTTGCTTCATTTGCAAATATTTTCTCCCATTCTGAGGGTTGTCTTTTGGTCTTCTTTATGGTTTCCTTTGCTGCGCAAAAGCTTTTAAGTTTCATTAGGTCCCATTTGTTTACTCTTGTTTTTATTTCCATTACTCTAGGAGGTGGGTCAGAAAGAATCTTGCTGTGATTTATGTCATAGAGTGTTCTGCATTTTTATTATTTCATTTCTTTTTGTTGCTTGAAATGTATTCTGTTTCTATTTTTCTAGCTTCTTGAATTGATCCTCGTGTATCTCCAGCCTCATTTGTTTTCTGATAATCACACTCAAAGCTATACATTTCCTTCTTGTTACTCTCTAGGAGCACATCATACATTTTGAAATACACCGCTTTCATTTTATTTGGTTATAATAGTTTACAATTTCCCTGTTTATTTCCTTTTTAACCCATGAGTTATTTAGAGGCACGATTATTATAGTTCCCGTTCACATGGGAACACTGTGTTCTTTTGTTATTAATTTCTAATTTTACGGCATGGTGGTCAAAGACTATAATGTGAGGTGCTGAGTCTTTGAATCTATTGAAAGTCCTCTGTGGTCTGATACATTGTTGGTTCTGAAGAATGGTTCATGTGTGCCAAAGAAGAAATGTGTTCCGTTTTCTCAAACAAGCGTGGTATTTATGGTCTTCAAATTTTCTAATGTAATTACAAATCATAAAATTCACTCTTTTAAAGTTCACACTTCTATGGTTTTTAGTTTATTCACGAGTTGTACAATCAGCACAACTAAGTTAGAACATTTTTCTTAACCCCCCAAAAACCTGTACCCATTGGAAGCTACTCCTCTTTTTCTCCTACCACCAACCTCTGGCAACCACTAATCTATTTTAAGTGTCTATGAGTTTTCCTATACTGGACGTTTCATATAAATGGAACCATACAGTATGTTGTCTTTTACGTCTAGCTTCTTTCACTTAGGATAATATTTTCAAGATTTATCCATGTTGTAGCATTACCAGTATTTCTTATTATTGCCAAATAATATTCCATTGTATGGGTATGCCACATTGTTCACCCATTCATCAGTTGGTAGACATTGGCTGCTGTTGTTTCTGTATTTTAGCTCTTATGAATAATGCTACTATGAACACTGATTTACAAGTTTTTGTGTGAACATGTGTTTTCATTTCTCATAGGTATATAATATGTAAGAGTGGACCAGCTGGATTATATGGTAACTCTATGTTTGATATTTTAATGAATGGCTAAACTGAGGAACTTCCAAAGCAGTGGCATCATTTTACAATCCCATCAACGATATATAGGTTTCCTTTTTTTTTTTATTGGGGTATAATTGCTTTACAATGTTGTGTTATTTTCTGCTGTACAGCGAAGTGAATCAGCTATATGTATACATATATCCCCTCTTTTTTGGATTTCCTTCCCATTTAGGTCACTGCAGAGCACTGAGTAGATTTCGCTGTGCTATACAGCAGGTTCTCATTAGTTATTTATTTTATACATAGTAGTGTAAAATCATGGATTATAGACTAAAATAATAATAATAATAATAATATATAGGTTTCCAATCTCTCCCTATCCTAGACAACATTTTATATTAGCCACAACTGGTGGATGTGAAGTGAACTCAATGTGGTTTTCATCTGCATTTCTCTAACGATTAATGATATAAATGTTGGCTGTATATTTTCTTTAAAGAAATGTCTATTTCCTTAAAGAAATGTCTATTTAGATCCCTGACCCATTTTTCAATTGGGTTTTCTTTTTATTATTGAGTTGTACAAGTTTTTATATATTCTGGATGGAATTCCCTTATCAGATATATATCATGTGTTAACACTTTCTAATTTCTGGTGGGTTGTTTCTTCAGTTTCTTGATGTATAGTTTGTAATACATAAGTTTTTAATTTTGGTGTATTTTTTTCTTTTGTGGCTAATATTTTCAGTGTCATATCTAGAAACCATTGTCTAACCAAGAATTACTCCCATGTTTTCTTCTAAAGGTTTATAGACTTAGCTCTTACATTTAGGACTATGATCCTTAAAAAAAAAACAGAACGAAACAAAACAAAACAAAAACAAAACAAAAAACCTGTTAGCTAGCACTTTTAGATAACATTTATGAACAATTTTAAAAGACTTTTAGATTTACAGAAAAATTGTGAAGATAAGACAGGGTGATCCAATATACCCAACAACCAGTATCCCTGTTATTAACAACTTACATTGGCATGGTACATTTGTTACAATTAATGAATGAATGTTGGTAAATTATGATTAAATAAAGTTCAGACACCATTCAGATGTCCTTAGTTTTTACCCAATGACTATTTTCTTTATTCTAGGATCCTGCCTAGAGTTCCATATGACAGTTAACCATCAAGTTCCCTCAGGCTTCTCTTGGCCTTGACAGTTTCTCATACTTTCATTATTTTCGGTTACCTTGACCAGCTTTTGAAAGGCACTAGCCAGGTATTTTGTTATCAATAGAATGTTGCTCAGTTTGGAGTTGTCTGGTGTTTTTCTCATGATTAAACTGAGGTTCTAGATTTGGGAGAGGAAGATCACAAGGGCAACGTGCCACTTTCATCTGCTGATATGAAACTTGATCACCTGATTGAGGTAATTAATATTTGTCAGTTTCTCCACTGTCAAGTTACACTTTCCCCCCTTCTCCATACTGTACTCTTTGCAAGGAAGTCATTACAAGCTCTCACACTTAAAGGTAGTTATACTCCTTCTCCTTAAAGGCAGAATATTTACACAGATTATGTGGAATTGTTCTGCATAGGAGATTTGTCTATAATTTGTCTTATAATAAAAATATTAATGATAATTACAACTATCTTTTCTATTGAGCTGTGCCAATCTGTGTTCTATGCTGTTTTCTAACTCAGATATATGCATAATATATAGGCGTGTGTATACTTTTTAATTCCATTTTATTTGATATCAAAAGTGCAATTATTCCAGCTTTATTTTCATGTTTCATATTTGTCTACTATCTCTTTTCCCATATCTTATCTTTATTTTCACTCCTTCTGTCTAGTTTTAAGTAAAAGAAAAAAGAAAAGGATATACTGGACTTTTAAACTTTTCTGAGTCTATGTTTCTAAATATCTGTCTTTAATCCATTTTATTTACTATAATACCTATGTGTGAATTTGAATTGATTTCCACTATCTTTCTGGTTTGTGTCTAGGAACAATTTTTTTTTTCCCTGTGGTACACGGGCCTCTCACTGCGTGGCCCCTCCCTTTGCGGAGCACAGGCTCCGGATGCGCAGGCTCAGCGGCCATGGCTCACGGGCCCAGCCGCTCTGCGGCATGTGGGATCTTCCCAGACCAGGGCATGAACCCATGTCCCCTGCATCGGCAGGCGGACTCTCCACCACTGCGCCACCAGGGAAGCCCTAGGAACAATTTTTATTGCTTAGATTAATCAATTCTTATTTTTTTCCTTCTGTCCTTCCCTCCTTTTATTCCCCATTGCTTGTTTAAACTTATGCATTTCATTGCATTTTCTGATGGTTACAATTCTCTTATTAAAGCATATATTTCTCTTTCCCTGGCCAATGCCTCAATTTCTTTAATACCTATGTGTCCCTCTCTCATATGATAAGAACCTTGGCCGACTTTTAACTCCCTTTATTCTCTACTACAATTCACCTCACCAGTTTTGAGGTGACATTAAGTTGTAGATTAGGTGTTGTGGATATATATTTCCTTTAATCACTGTTTATTAAAACTAATAATATTTATTAATGCCCTTACTTATTCCTGCTTTTTATAATCATTGCTTCCTTGTGGACTAACATAATTTTGTAGGGAATACGCTAAAAAAGATACTTTAGGGCTTCCCTGGTGGTGCAGTGGTTAAGAATCTGCCTGCCAATGCAGGAGACACAGGTTCGAGCCCTGGTCTGGGAAGATACCACATGCCGCACAGCAGCTAAGCCTGTGGGCCCCAGCTGCTGAGCCTGTGCTCTAGAGCCCACGAGCCACAACTACTGAGCCCATGTGCCATAACTACTGAAGCCCACACGCCTAGAGCCCATGCTCTGCAACAAGAGAAGCCGCCACAATGAGAAGCCCGCACACTGCAATGAAGAGTAGCCCCTGCTCGCCACAACTAGAGAAAGCTTGTGCACAGCAACGAAGATCCAACGTAGCCAAAATAAATAAATAAAATAATAAATAAATTTATTTAAAAAAATTACTTTAGTTGAGGTCTGTGAGTGATAAGGTGAAAGATTTTTACTTTGCCCAATCATCTGAACTATCTGTTTTCTGGATAATCTAGAATCTGTTCCTTCTCCAGCCCCCCAACAATACATGATCTCATTGTCTTGTTGATTCTGAGAAATCTGAGGTACTATGTTTTGCCTGTGGCTTTATAGGGGATTAGTTTTTCACTGTGGAAGCCATTCATTAAATAACACTCTGCTGTGTCTGGATGTGTGGTTTTATTTCTTTATCTGTTTATTGTGTGCTCCTTCACCCTCTGAAACCATTTTTAATCTAAGGTCATGTGTCTTTCTTTAGTTCCGGAAAACACTCACTTTTTCTTCAAAGATTACCTTCCTACATTGTCTTTTCAAATGTTTCTTTCTAGAATGTTTGCACTGTAATTTGATCTTCTATCTCTCTCAAATTTTTTTTCAAATACATTCTATTTATGCCACCCCCTTGATCTGGATAATCTTCTCAACATGATTTTCCAGCCCATTAATTAATTCTTTGTAGCTATTTTGCTATTTAAATTTTTTATAAAACCCTTTATTAAAATAATTACATTGTTTCACATCCAATATCTCTAAATGGTTCTTCTTTTACAATATCTGCCCTTTTTTCATGCTTGCAATAAATTTCCTTATTTCCCTAAGGATATGTATTGTGCTTATTCAAAGTTCCTGCTTTTTCTGCTCCAGTAGCTCTGCTTTCTCTACTATGTATTTGTTGTTGCTGCCTTGTATTATTGTCATCAAATATTTTGTGCAAACTTTTTAATTTTATTATTGTCTTATTGATATTTCTTTTACAAGGTCAGCTCCCTCAAATTATAATCTTTGCCTCTGGGAAGGGTGACGTCTAACCCTAGCCTTGTTCTTCTAGCTGTGATTTAAAAGGAAGGGAACTATATCCTAGGTAGATTGTCTATTGATATAATCTGCTTAACCATTTCTACTCTTTTCTGGGACCTACATTCTCTCCCTTGACATCATTTGTCACATCAGCCCAGGCTGTCTTTTATCCAGAGATACTCACCTTTTGTGGCACTTGTCTGGCCCATGCTGAAGAGAGAGCACAGGAGAAAGTGCTCACAGTCAATTATCCAACTATCACACATCTATTATCTATTTCTTTTAGAATGTAAATCCCTGGGGGTGGGAAATTTGTACTGTTTACTAATACCTGCAGCACTTAGAACAATGCCTGGCGTAGAGCAGCCATTCCATAAATACCGTTGGATGGATAAACACCTATCCCATCAGGGCTCTGGGTCAACTTTATGTGACACAATCATGCCTAGATTTTATCATAGCCTTCTTGATCATGCTACACATGGGGTAGATCTAATGATCCAAGGTAGGGTGTTGAGGCAGTGTGTAGATGTTTATTCCAACCCCTTTCTTTTTAGGGCTCTGGGAACATGGTGGGTGCCGTCCAGATTTTGCATTGCTATGTTGGAACTGCACTCAGCTACAGCCAAGAGAATGCCCTACCAGGTCATGACTTCCAGCCTGGGCTTCTCAAGGCAACTTGAAAGAGAGAAATAACAGTGTACCTGGGACCCTCCACCTAACCCTTCCAAGTTGTTCCAGGGTGCCATTTCTTCCATTTAAAAAGAAACTCAGACTTTAAGCCTCCTGAGGAATGTTTACAGTTTTGTGCCACTTGCTAAGAGAAGCTCCACATTCCTCACATGAACAATAACTTCTCTAGCATCTGCTGGGTTTGATGTGGAAGACAGAGTCAGCAAGTTTGCCTTCGTGGTGAGTAACACAAACTCCAAACTCTACCTTTGATATAAATTTAAGTAAAGAATGAATTGATTACAAAGAAAAATATTAAATTATTTTGGAGGCGATATGACAAAAAATGTGGAGGTAGTACAAGGAATACGAGCCTATGACAGAAATTATGAATATGGTAGGCAAATATCTAATGCCTTGAACATAGTAGGTGCTCGATAAAAAAACTGTTGGATGAATGGAATAAAGAAATAGTGTTTTAGATATGAACTCATAGCTCGTTGAAGATCTTGTTCCTGCAGAGATGTGACAGGGGAAAGCCAAGAATGATGAAAGAGCACAGAAAGGGGAGATATAGGTCAAGACCAACTTTTCCAACCTTAAAATTTTGTTAAAACCAGCCCTGCTCATAGAGAGTTAGAAAAAGACAAACGTTAACAGCTCGGACAGGCTGAAACAAAGCCAAGGGGAATTGGGATATTAGATCCATTTTTTAATTGACCAGGGGTGGCACAAAACATATATAAAGATGCCAGCGCTGACAGGAGCAAGCTACTCAGCACAGCCCACTGAGAAAGACCCACCCTCAACACAGACTCCTAGACCTCAGTTCTATGTCTGGCATGTCCAATATCTATGATATCTTCCCTGCAGGAAACATGGATCTGAATGAGGAAAAAAACCTAGAAATTAGAAGCCACTTAATATCTACAGATTTCTCATACATGAGATGTGATAAATGGATGGCAAGACAGTCAAGCAGAAAGCAATAGGAAATTTCTTGGTCTACCTGCGAACATAGGAATGTGCAGGTCACTGGATGAAGTGAACCGATCTCAACTCCACCATAATAGTTTTCTCATCTCTAGGTACCATGTTATCCATTCACCAAAAATCTGCTCATAAAACTACACTTTAAAAGCTCCTAAACACCCAATCTAAGTATAGTAGAAGTTTAAAAGACAAGAAAACATTCTAATTTGCAGAATATGATCTCCCACTCTGTACAACCTCTTATTTTTCTACTGTGTTGATGCATCCATGCCTCTCACGGACTCTATGCTTGAGTGTAATTTCTAACTTCTGTGACTATAAGAAACAAGGAATATCATAGTAAATTATGACAGATTTAGACCACAGCAAATGAACATGTGACCTAGATCCTGGTGGATAGAGCCATAGGCTAAATATCAGAGACTACTGGTTTTCTGACTCCCTCTATGACCTTGGGCAATTCATCTATCTGAGTCTCAGTAAAATCACCAATAAGGAAGGTAAGTGGGTTAGGTAATCCCTTAAGCCCCTTTCAGTTTGCCATTTTTGTTTATCTTTGCTGGTGTTCCTTCCACATAAGCTTCATCACTAGGAGGACTAATTTGGAGAGGAGGCAAAAAATTTCTCGGTTATTTTACACATTCCCAAGATTGAGAGCTTGTATTGATTCTGAGTTTTGCTTTCCATTGTTTTCCTCATCCTTTCTTAGAGACCTGTGTTGTTGAGGTCCAAGGAGACCTCCTGACCTGTTGGGCTGCAGTCAAATAAATATATGTACACATGCAAACACACACACACACACACACACACACACACACACACACACACACACACACAAACACTGCTTTTCAGTAGTCTATTGCCTTAAGGAAACATGGAATCTAACAGTGAAGTTTTGCCAGACAGTGTCCAACTCTCGGTAATCTGTTAGGCAGTGTGGAAGTAACTCCATCTTAGTTGGACAGATTGAGAACAGCATGATCTGGAAGAAGAGATAAGGCTGGACAAAATCTTAGGAATTTATTCTCTTGTGGGTAGCAGTTAAGGTAATGATTTTTGAATGGATTCAAGGCAAAGGTTCAGCAATATCAACCACAAAGGAAAAGAATGATTGGGATTAACCCATGAATGCCTAAAATACGATCTCCAGAAGTGATCCCCCCAAACTGAGAGCATCACGGAACAATTTTACTATATCTGGAGCAGTTTATACTTCAGAGATTTGTCTTTGCTGCCAGTGTTAAAAGGATTCTAGTCCTAAGTCCTAACCTAGTCAGAGACAGCATTCTCTCTCCTCCTCTACTTGGACAACCAATTCAGTTGTCAGTTCCAAATTTAGACAGAGGCTTGAAATAGGCTTAATTAAAGTTTAAAGGATTGGGTTATTGAGTACAATTTCCACTCGGCATCTTACGTTTTGGAAAGTAGAGAATTTCCTCATCAAGCTGGCTTCTTGTTAAATGAGGTGGAAAGCTGAGTTAGGTAGGAAAGGGAAGCTAAGCTAATGGCTGTGTTGGTACCAAAGTTAAAGAGAGGACCAGAAGCGGCAAGGCGGCTCTGCACAAGCAAAAGAGAACCTGAAAGCCTCTTCTGATTTAAAGACCTCTACTGATTTCTCAGGGGAGAGATTATAATAGCAGGTAAATGATGTTTCCTACTGGAGAACGTTTAAACCTATGTCCTTGGAAGCTGTATCACATAGAGACGAGCATGGGCCCTGGAACCTAGTTTTTAAGCCAAGATCTATGATGTACTGGTTTTGTAACAACTAATGAAAACTTCTCTGAGTCTTGGTTTCTTTAACTCCAAGACATGGATAATAATACTTACATCGCACATTTCACAGCTGTTGTAAAAATTAGAAATAACGTGAGTCCGTTGCTCGGTGCCACACAGCTGAGCAATTCAAAAGACATTCAGCTAATGTCTTTTCAGTTCAATGGAAAGTACAAATCAAGATGCTGGAAATTAACATTCAAGGAGAGTCAGTTATTTTAAAAAAAACAAACTTGCTACGAATTTTATAAAGTAAATAATTATGCTACAATATGGCTTGTGGCTTATTAAGTTTAGATTTTTATTAATGAGATTTTCTTAAAATAGGAGCACACATCAACTTTTTTAGGACATGATTCAGATAAATGATGTCCTGAGTCTTTGCACCAGAGGTGGCTTGACCTGGTGATGTACAGGTTAGAACTGTCTTTCAAGAAGGTTGCAAAAAAATGCCTCCTCCAGAGGCAAGGGTTACTTGTTCTGATGCTGAGGGGGAAAGAAAGGTGGTATTACCACTGTCTTTTCTCCAAAAAAAAAAAAAAAAAAGTAGAAAATGCCAAATCTTCTGTGGCATCTTTCCTGAAAATTTCTCTGTCCCAATAAATTGCTCCTTCCTCTATATTTCCACAGCACTTTGCCAATACCACACTCTCCATCTCTCTAGGACAAATGTCAATAACAGCTGATGTTTACTACCTACTTGTTATGTGCCAGACTCTGTCCCAAGGAGTTCACATACAACTAACCATTTAATCATCTGTCTAAGGCTAAGAAGTAGGTGCTATTATCACTTCCTTTTGTAAGGCATTTGCCTAATGTTCTCCAGCTGGGAAGTGATAAAGGCTAGGTCTGAAGACAGTCCTTGTTTGTTTCTGTACTCTATGCTCTTAACCACGTCAAGCTGGCATTGCTTCTCTGGGCTACACATCTGAGAATCAATCCAGTGCAACTATTAGACTTATTTCATGGGCTGTTACGACTGAAACAGGATCTGAAAGAGAAGTAATCTTGACAATGCAGAAATAATCATTAAGAGAAACAGGGTGGCCAGAGAAAACATTTTTCTCCTTCAAGGTTTTTCTGAAGACTACACTGGAACGAGACAAGAGTCTAGAATGCCAACATGCTGATAAACTGCTTACCAATGCTGAACAAATTTGTCAACGATTCTATCTCCATATGCTATGCAGGAAAGAAAGCAAAGTCATCTAAAATTATCCATTTATTCTAAATGAAGGATTAGAAAGAGAGCACCCACACCCCACGTTAAGGCAACTGAAGGCCTCTTGGGGATTGGTCCCTGTTTACTTGTTCAGCCTCACATTTTCCCTCTTTCCTTTCAAATTCTACATTCCAATCATATTGAAATGGACTCATTTACCTGAAAATGCTCCAGACTTTCCCCCCTGCAGGTCATGGTACCTGCTGCTCCCTCTGCAGGGTCCCACTCACTGTCAACCTAATTTTTCCTCCTCTTTCAGATGATTAAGTGGGCATCTCTGCACAGGAACTGTTCCTTGACTCCCTTGCCCAGGTTTGGGGCTTTGCCTCTTGTTCCCATTACACGCTGTGTAGTTCCCACCGATGCCCTGCTGCCTGGACTCCTGCCTAGAAGGTACAGGTTAAGAACACAAACTTTAAAAATGGAATCTCAGTCCTACTACTGACCAGCCACCAACTTTGGGCAAGTTATTTATATTCTCCGAGCTTCAATTTTTTATTTGTATAATGAAAATAATAATAGCATCTATCTCATGAGATTGTGCTGAGGATTTGTTAAATGAAAGTAGAAGCTTAAGAACAGCGCCTGGTACGGAGTGAAGTACATATGGCTGCTATTATTAGTAACAGTAGTAAGTTTTCCAAAGAAGACCATCAACTCAATGCAAATAGCTGGAAACCAGGATCAGAATACATGGTCACCTTGGGCTATTGTATCATTTTAGGGAGATCTGGAGACTGTGATTCTTAGATGTCAGTTCTAATTACGGATCTCAGGCTGGTGCCGGAACGTGCTGTCCTTGCTGGAGACTCACGCTGAAACACTGCTATACCTGTTCATTAGTTTTCTGGCCCAGTGGCTCTCTCCCCTGAACTCTAGGTTTCAAACACCGCGTCAGCATTTTCTCTGCAGACAGCGTTACAAGTTCAGTGATACTGCTCCTTGGGGCACCATTGGCTGCTTCTGGTAAACGGTGCTCAGTGTGTTTACTTTAGTTTTGCAAAGAAGCTGGGGAGGAATTGAGTTTGAGGCCCTGGGGAACTTCATAGACAGAGGCGGGGGCTGGGAGTTGGCTTCATTTCTTCTTTGAGAACACGTTCAGCTTGCCACGCTCTCCCTCTCCCTTTCTGGAAGGTCCTCTCCCTCTCAGCATTGTTATTCTTTATCATCACAGTTACTGATACCCAGAGCCCTTTGGAATCCCACCCCCTGGCAATTCCAGACTTCCAGGCTGCTGAGGGAGGTTGGTAGGGGTGGGGCAGGGTCTGCCTTCTGAACAGCTCCCCGTGTTGCACATCCCCCTCCCACAAATTGACCTTACATAAACCCATTCGTTTATGCCTTTGTTCCTGGCTCCTCTGCTTTGGCTGTTAGTGTGTGTGTGTGTGTGTGTGTGCGCGCACGTGTGTGTGTTTGACATCTCCTTCCTCAGTAGCACAATTGCTTACTTTCAGATAAACAAAGAGGAAATAGCTTTGGACCAGGGACAAGGAAACTAAAATCCATTTTGATTCTATTTTTATATTGCTAAGTGACTTTCAGCAAATCACTCCACTTCTTGGGTCCTTGGATTCCTAATCTGTGAAATTAGCAAATTGGAATATTTCTCTCTGGAAATCTGCTTTGAAATTTAATAATTATGTTGAAAATTTAAGGCTCTTGGAAGGCTTGATAGGTCGATGTTCAGGGACACGGGAACTTCCTGAGATCTCTTCATCATCCCATCAGCATCTCTCAATAACCGGTTGATGTACAAATCTTGACTTTACGTCAGAGAGAAAGGTGCCTCGTAAGGCGGGCTGCGTCAGATCATTCCTGTCACAGCCTTAGCAGGTCCCCCAGACCCTGGGATAAGTGGGAAGAAGACCTATGGCAAGGTTTTCCCAATTTTCCTACTGAGGTAACCCCAACAGGGTGTGTACTTCAGAGGGTCTGGAATGTAAATCTAATTAGCATATTGCAAGGCTGAAAGTCTTTTCATGTCTCATTTTATCTTTGAATTCATACAAATTTTACTCCATCTTTGTTTGTTTTAATACAAATAATGCTTGACATTATTCAACATGTAGTGAAATTAATGCTTTAAGAATACACATTTAGTTTGGTGCCCTGGGCACCCTCCTAGGCTATGTGTCCTCCAATTTGAGAGGCACAGATTTATCAACAATAATAATTTATGGAGTGGAGGTGGGATCAAGATGGCAGACTAGGAAGACCCTGAACTTACCTTCCCCCACAAACACATCAGAAATGCAACTCCCTGAGAACAACATGAAAACCAGCAGGACAGCCCTTCTAAAACCAAGGCTATAAAGAAAGAACCACAGAGAGTCTAGTAGGAGGGGAAGAGAAGTGATTTAGTTGAGACCCACGTCCCTATCAGGTGACCCAAAAGTGAAAAGGGGGCTTCCCTGGTGGCGCAGTGGTTGAGAGTCCGCCTGCCGATGCAGGGGACACGGGTTCGTGCCCCGGTCCGGGAAGATCCCACATGCCACGGAGCGGCTGGGCCCGTGAGCCATGGCCGCTGAGCCTGTGCGTCCGGAGCCTGTGCTCCGCAACGGGAGAGGCCACAACAGTGAGAGGCCCGCGTACCGCAAAAAAAAAAAAAAGTGAAAAGGGATATCACCACTTATCCCTAAGGGGCGAGGGGTTCAAATCCCTTATTAGGCATCCTAGCCCTAGGGTCTAGCACCAGGAAGACAAGCCTGCTTAGCTGGTATGAAAACCAGTGGGGGCTTACCAAAGGGCTGAAAGAAACAGTACTGCTCTTGGAGAGTGCGTGCACAGACTTGCTTGTTCCCAGTCCCAGAGGAAAGGCATCAGTTTGATAACCGCTTGGTGTGCTACTTTACTTGCCAGGACTGCCCCAGTGCACCCCCCAGCCCACACTGGGATCCTGTTCCAGCCCCTCCTCCTCTAGCACTGCACTCCACTAAGGCAGAGGCCACCAGTGCCATCATGCACACACATGCCAGGGAAAAGCAGAGCCAGCTCATAAGAGAGTTTCCGGGCCCTCAGACCCCAGCCATGCCCCCAACCAAGGTGAAGAATGCCATCACTCCAAGGAGAAGCCCAACTCCCTCAGGGCTCCTGCTCCAGCCCCTTGGTCCTGGCCCCACACTCTGATAGGGTGGTGACCACCACAGAGCCTGGGAGAGAAACCCTGGCTACATATGGCTCTGGCTCTCTTGGGAAAAGACATGGCCCATGGTCACTTCAGATCCACCTCTCCCACCAAAGTCACTGGGCACACAGAGACTGCACAGGGATGCTCCAACAGAAGGACACTCCTTTAAGACTGGAATAGGTAACAGCTATACCTAATTTCATAGAGGCAGAGAAAGTCAAACAAATTGAAAAGACACAGGAAGATGTTCCAAGTAAAAGAACAAGATAAAGTCCCAGAAAAATGCAATTTGCTTGATAAAGGGTCCAAAGCAATAGTAATAAAAGTGCTCACTGAACTCAGGAAAAGAATAGTAGAACATGGTGAGAACTTCAACAAAGAACTAGAAAATGTAAAAATGAGCCAATCAAAGCTGAAGAATACAATAACTTAAATGGAAAATACACCAGAAGGCATTAATAGCATACCAGGTGATACGAAAGAACACATAAGCAACCTGGAAGGTAAAATAGTGGAAATCACCCAATCAGAACAGCAGAAAGAAATAAAATTTTTTAGATGAGGATCGTTTAAGGGACCTGTGTTACAACATTATAGGGGTCCCAAAAGGAGAAGAGAGAGGATGGGCAGGGCAGAAAATGTATCTGATAAAATTATGACTGCAAACCTCCTTAACTTGAACAAGGAAACAGATATTTAGGTCCAGGAAACACAGAAAGTCCCAAACAATATGAACCCAAAGAGACCCACATCATGACTATAATTAAAATGGCAAAAGTTAGAGATAAAAAGAGAGTTTGAAGGACAGCAAGAGAAAACAAACAGTCACATACAACAGAACTCCCATGAGGCTATCAGCTGAGTTTTCAGCAGAAATTTGCAGGCCAGAAGGGAGTGACATAGTATATTTTAAGTGCTGAAAGGAAAAAACCTACAACCTAGGATACTATACCCAGCAAGGTAATCATTCAGAATTGAAGGGAAGATAAAGAGTTTCCCAGACAAGCAAAAACTAAGAGTTTATCACTACTAAACCTACCTTACAAGGAACGTTAAAGGGTTTTTTTTTAAGTGAAAAAGAAAAGGCTATAACAAGAATTAAAATATCTGAAGGAAAAAAATCTCAGACCCATTGTTACTATTGAAACTGAATCAATAATCAAAAATTCTCAACAAGCAAAATCCAGGACCAGATAGCTACACAGGAGAACTCTACTGAACATTTAAAAGAAGAGATAATATCTATCATTCTCAAACATAGAAAGGATCATACATTATGATCACGTGGTATTTATTCCAGGACTGCAAGGATGATGTAATATCCATAAATCAATCAATGTGACATATTCAATACCACATTAGCAAATTAAAGAATAAAAATCACATGATCATCTCAATAGATACAGAAAAAGCACTGGACAAAATTCAACATTCACCGATGATTAAAAACCCTTGACAACGTTGATACAGAGGGAACATACCTCAACATAATAAAGGCCATTTATGACAAACCCACGACTAACATCATACTCAATGGTGAAAAGCTGAAAACATCCCCTTCAACAACAGTAACAAGACAAGGATGCCCACTCTCACCATTTCTGCTTAGCATTGTATTGGAAGTTCTAGTCACAGCAATAAGATGACAAAAAGAAATAAAGGTATCCAAATTGGAAGAGAAGAAGTAAAACTGTCACTGTTTGCAGATGTTATGATATTGTATTTAGAAAATCCTAAAGAATCCACCAAAAAACTATTAGAACTAATAAATGAATTTAGTAAAGTTGCAGGATGAAAGATTAATATACAGAAATATGTTGCATTTTATACATTAATAATTATCAGAAAAAGTAAGAAAACAACCTCATTTAAAATTGCATCAAAAATAATAATACCTAGGGCTTCCCTGGTGGCACAGTGGTTGAGAGTCCGCCTGCCGATGCAGGGGACACGGGTTCGTGCCCCAGTTCGGGAAGATCCCACATGCCGCAGAGCGGCTGGGCCCGTGAGCCATGGCCGCTGAGCCTGTACGTCCGGAGCCTGTGCTCCGCAACGGGAGAGGCCACAACAGTGAGAGGCCCGCATACCACACACACACACACAAAATAATAATAATAATAATACCTAGAAATAAATTTAACCAAGGAGATGAAAGACCTGCACTCTGATAATTGTAAGACACTGTTGAAGGAAAATGAATGTGAGATAAATAAATGGAAATATATCCCATGTTCATGGATTGTAAGAATATTGTCACAATCTCCTTACTACCCAAAACAATCTACAGATATAATGCAATCTCTATCAAAATACTAATGACATTTTTTCATAGAACTAGAACAAATAACTCTAAAATTTGTATGGAACCACACAAGACCCCCCAATAGCCAAAGTAAACTTGAAAAAAAAAAAGAACAAAACTGGATGTATCATAATCCCTGACTTCAAACTATACTACAAAGCTACAGTCATCAAAACAGTATGATACTGGCACAAAAACAGGCACATAGATCAATGGAACAGAATATAGAAACCAGAAGTAATCCCACACTTATGTGGTCAATTAATCTATGATATAGGAGGCAAGAATATATTTACAATGGGGAAAAGACTGTCTCTTCAACAAATGGTTCTGGGAATACTGGACAGCTACCTGCAAAAGATTCAAACTGGACTACTTTGGCACACCATATACAAAAATAAACTCAAAATGGATTAAAAACCTAAATGTAAGACCTTAAAACATAGGTTGTTTGCTCTTTGACATTGGCCTTAGCAATATTTTTGGGGTTCTATCTCCTCAGGCAAGGAAGACAAAAGCAAAAATAAACAAATGGGACCTAAGCAAACTTAAAACCCTTGCACAGCTAATGAAACCATCAACAAAGCATCAAGGCAGCCTACTGAATGGCAGAAGATATTTGCAAATGGCATGTCCTATGTGTCAGATTAAAATATGGGTGGAGGACATAAATAGGCATTTTTCCCAAGAAGACATACAGATGGCCACAAGCACATGAAAAGATGTGCAACATCACTAATCATCAGGGAAATGCAAATCAAAACCACAATGAGATACCACCTCACACCTGTCAGAATGGTTAGTTTCAAAAAGACAACAAATAACAAGTATCAGTGAAGATGTGGAGAAAAGGGTGCCCTAGTACATTGTTAGTGGGGATGTAAATTGGTACAGCTAGTATGAAAAACAGTAGGGTTCCTCAAATTTTTTAAATATAACTACGATATGATCCAGCAATTCCACTCCTGGGTATTTACCCAAAGAAGCCAAAAACACTAATTCAAAAAGATATGTGCACTCCCATGTTCATGGCAACATTATTTACAATAGCCAAGAAATGGAAGCAACCTAAGTGTCCATCAATACATCAATGGATAAAGAAGGTGTGATATATATATATATATATACACATATATATACAATGGAATATCACTCAGCCATATAAAAAGAATGAAATTTTGCCATATGCGAAAACATGCATACACTAGGAGGGTATTATGCATAGTGAAATAAGTCAAACAGAGAAAGACAAATATGTTTTCACTTATATGTGGAATCTAAACAATAAAACAAATGAACAAATGTAACAAAACAAATAGCACAGGGAAGATAGCCAACATTTCATAACTTTATATGGTGTATAATCAATAAAAATATCAAATCACTATGATGTGCATCTAAAACTAATATTTTAAGCCAACTATACTTCAATTAAAATAAACAACAGAAAACAGTAACTTATGAAGTGTACTATGTGTCAGGAATTGTTCCATGTACTTTGCAAGAAGAAATTTCCCTTAGATGATAGAAGTTTTACATTTGCTGAAGTAGAAAAGTAGAGAATATTGTTTCAATGGCATCTCTCTTCTTTCCTATAAGGTAGGTAAGATAATAGCAAGACCGTAGTTTAATGTAAGTGTTAGATAAGATGTATAGGAAAATACTTTACAAGCTGGACACACCCTATACATGATAGCTAACCATGTTAGCTAATGCTAACCTCAGCTGGGACATCTCCTAGAACAGCAGAATAGATAGTGACCATGATTAAATTCTGCCTGATTGCCAAGAGATCTGGGGTTGGAGACATTCTCAGAACCTCAAGAGTCCCTTGGAGCATTTATAAGAAGCCTATAGGGATGATGTAGTCCTGGGAGGAAATAGACCATATTGAACAAAGATCAAAACATTTCTGTGCCAAAGTAGACAATTTTTTCCCTCCAAATTAAAGTACTGGGTAAGGGCAGAAAGTCAAACTATTGTTGAATTAATTAATTTTCTAATGTGTTTCTTCATGTCCATTATCAGAGTTTTTTGAGCAAGTATGCTCTACAGTCCAGGTAGAGATTTCTACCCATAAATATTGGCCCAATGAAACCTTTTATCCTTCCCCTCTTTGGACAATATGGCTAACTTCCTGTTGTACTAAAAATAAAATCTATCTTTTCTTATGATATTAGCTATCATTATCTTTTCTATACTGCTAATTTTGAATTCAGATATGAATCCTGCATTTTTAATTTAAAAAATCAATAGAACATGGCAATTTAAAAGACAGCAAGACAGTGAGGGAGGAAACTATTGATAAATATATATTAAAAGATAAATTACTTCCAAAGACAACATTTGACTTCCTCTCAAGGAGACACAGTTTCTGAAATCTGAGGGTATTAAGTAGCAGTCGGTGGGTTTCATCCTGCTTTATGCTAGAGTTCATACGATTGTCTGGAGACCTGGCATGGTCACATGGACGCCTGGGTTGAATTTTAACTCTTAATCTTGTGCCTTTTGGAATTTATTTTCTTTATTAATTGGGATGGAGCCAACTCAGGGATAGGGTTTCTATAAAGGAATAAGTAGAGCAAATGGAGGGACAGATGATCTCAGATCATCAGAGCCCCATAACCTTCCCTCATGCTGACAGTAATCAATTTCCATTCCCTTTTATTAATCTCTATGAGTAGAGAGTGTGACTAATAAATATCATGACATTACTTTTTAAAATTACTCTATTTTATGTGTGTGTGTCTGTATGGATGTGTGTGTGTGTGTGTGTGTGTGTGTGTGGTTTTAGTTATAAAGTTATACAGAGTTCTATCCAAAATAGTCACCCTGGTGGCTACTGCAGTTACTTCAATAATGCAGGTATTGCCCATACATTTTATGACTCTTATTTGAGGATTGACTTGAGTCTACTTGAAAATCACACAATTAATTGGCCCTATAAATCTAATTCAGTCCAATCTATTGCTTTTCAAACAGGATTTTAGGCATGTATAATTTAATATTCAGTCCATAGGCAAAGACCCCCAATTGTCTCAAGAATGTCTTTTATGGCTATTTCCCCCCTCCTTCCTCTCTTTCTCTCCCCGTCCCCTCTCTTTCTTGCTATCTCTGTTATTAATCCAAGATCCTATCAAGGTTAATGAATTCCACTTGTTTTTTTATGGAGTTTAATCACTTTAAACAACAGTCTCTCCCACCTTTTTTTTTTCTCTTTCTAACACTGACCCTTTGTGTGTGTGTGTGTGGTACGCGGGCCTCTCACTGTTGTGGCCTCTCCCATTGAGAAGCACAGGCTCCGGACGCACAGGCTCAGTGGCCATGGCTCACGGGCCCAGCCGCTCCGCGGCATGTGGGATCTTCCAGGACCGGGGCACGAACCCGTGTCCCCTGCATTGGCAGGCGGACTCTCAACCACTGCACCACCAGGGAAGCCCTACCACTGACCTTTTTGAAGAATCCAGGCCAGTTAGGTTATAGGTGTCTCACATTTGGGATTTGTCTGACTTGTTCTTCTTGATTGCTTTTAATTTGTTTATCTACTTTTCTTTTCTGTAAAGCCAACATTAGAACTAGAGGCCTGATTGAATTTGGGTTAATCATTGGAAGCAAGACATTGTCACAAGAGATGTTTGCTATCTTACATGGGATAACAACACAAGGCTTAAAAGTTCATAGAAGGTCAATGTGTCTCACCATTGCTGATGCTAAATTTGGTCACTTGGTTAAAAGAGCAAGGGCCAGATTGTTCCATGTTGACATATATTACCCTTTGCAATTACTAAGTAATCTGTGGATTCATTCTTTGGTACATGGTGAAAATATTGTTTCCAAACAAACTTTTACCTAATGGCTTTTAATATACATATTTGTCCCTTGCCTGAACCAGTTTTTACATTGGGAGTTTCCAAAATAGTAATATTCAAATTCTACCATTTCTTTCTGTTTTTTTGTGTTTTTGTTTGTTTGTTTTTTGGCTGCACCGTGTGGCTTGCAGGATCTTAGTTCTCCACCCAGGGATCAACCCCGCGTCCTCAGCAGTGAAAGTGCAGGACCACTAACCACTGGACCGCCAGGGAATTCACTTACCATTTCTTTCTATGTGTACTAGCAACATCCATCTAAAAGAACTTTTATCACCCTTCCTCTATCTTTTGAATATCACTATAGACTCAGAGGTTTTGATTTCTTCAAATGTTATAAGTAATTACACTTATTATTCACTATAATGCTTAAATTGTCCCAAATTTGGTCAGTAAGAGCATGCTTAAGCAAGCTTTTGTGTGTTACTGACATATTCACATTAGTCTTTGAACACTTCCTTGATTTTCACCGTAAGCAGAGGTCCCAATTCACATTGTATTTTCCTGTAGATCTATGCAGTGGTTTTACAACATACTCACAAATTCTTTGACATACTCCCATCAAAAGGTAGATTCTAGCTCTTTTCCTCTTGAACATGAGCTAGCCTTAATGACTCAGTTCTAGCAAACAAGGCAAGACATGGTGCTTCAAAGACTTGCTCATAGAAGGAGATGCAGCTTATTGCTAGCTTGTTTTCTTTTGAGACATATTCCTTGGGAGCCCTGAGGCAACATGTAAGTCTTGTTTTCCTGATGCTACTGAGGTGTGGAAACCATGTGGAGATGAAATAACTGTACAAGGAACCCTAGCTGTTCTAGCCCCCAGCTTTTCCAGCCCTTGGGCTGTTTTGTGTCTTTCTAGCATCATTTTCCAGATGTAGAATCAAGAGATTCCAGCTCCCAGGCTACAAGCTTCCCCAGCCGACACTGAGTGGAGCAGAGATGAGTTAACCCTGCTGAGTCTTGACCAAATTGCAGATTTGTGAGCAATACTGATACCGCTGTTTTGGAAGCCACTAAATTTTGTAGTGGTTTATTGTACAGAAGTAGCTAACAAGAACAATCTAATATCAGTCAATTTTTAAAGGAGCATTGTTTTCTTTTAATGGGAAATGGTATCAGAAATAAAATTTGGGTGCTGATTTGCTCATTGCTACTGGGTACTTTTGCTTCCAAACCTTTTTAGCGCACAGAGTGGGGAAAATTATTTGAAAAATTATGAGTTTGTAGTTATATTTCTAATTAAATTTACCATTAAAGGGAGTCTTCACAAATTTTATTTTATTATCACATCTTTTTTACCCTGAAAATCTTGCTTCATAATAACATTAATATATTTAACGTATTTGCTTCACTCTTCAGTAACATAGCCTACTACTAAAAGTGTTACTAATAATATTACTAAAACACTACTATTAATAAAAAGCCCACTGAATTTTAGATTTCTACGCAATTCTTTTTGTTTCTAGAATATTGCCTACGAATGATACACAGTCATAGTACAGGGTTCAAAATCACTTAAACTCACTCTTTTTTCTTAGTTGATATAGTATGAATTTGATGTAACTTTAGGTTCATTAGTTACTCTTTGGCTCAGTTTTAGGGTTTGCCTTTATTCTTTCTTATTTAACTTTATTTTTAAATATATAAGCATTTCCATGGTTCAAAGCTACCTTAATTGGTAAACTCAGCTCATCCCTTCTACACTATCCTCACATACCCTCTAAAGCAGAGTAAACATGTTCATTAGTTTCTCCTTTGTCCTTCCTATAAAAATGCACTCTTATTTCCGCTTCTTTCTTATAGAAAAATAATAATTATCTTGCTTTTTTTCACTTGGTAAAATAGAATTCATTTTAATCAGCTCACGGAGCTATTTCTCATTCTTTTTAAGACTGTATTGTGTTCAGTCATATTGATCTACAGTCATGGATTTAACCAGTCATTTTGGTGGACATTTTATTACTATTCCTTTGCTACAACAAGAAATTCAACAATAAAACAACTCTGTGCATGTTTTATTGTGGCTGTAGTTGTTGTATTGTGTTGTTTTTGTGGAGATGTATCTACCTGGTCAATTTCAAGAAGTGGTATTTAGGGATCGAGGAGTAAGTGCACACACAATTTTGTGAAATAGTGCCAAATTTCTCCCCCTAGCAATTGTACTATTTCAAAACCCAGTTGGCACAGTGTTTGAGTGCCTGTTTCTCCACAGTTTTACCAACAGAGTGTTTTGTCAAGCTTTTAGACTTTTGCCAGTTTGATGGTATTGCAATGAATGGTCATAATTTTTCTTTCACTATTAGTAAAATATAATTTTATATATTTAAAAGTTATTTATGTATCTTTTTTGTGAACTATTCATGTACTTTATCCATTCTTCTATCAGATTTAGTCTTTTTTTCCCTTAATTTTTAAGAGTTCTTTATGTATCACTTGGTGACACAAGTTGCAAAAATGTTCTTTTGACTTTGCTTGTGGCATTTTTTACCCTAAAATTTTATGTAGTAAAGCTTATAGTTCTTTTTGTTTCTGATCCTGGATTTTGAATCATAGTTCAAACACCCTGAGTTTATTAATTTACCAATGTTTTCTATTAGTCATTTTAAGTTTTATTTTTTACTTTGAGATCTTTAATCCATTAGGAGTTTGATAAGTGATGTGAGGTATAGATCCAGCTTTACGTGTTTTCTAAATGGCCACCCAGTTGTCCTACCACCATTTACTCAAGAGACAATATTTTCTCCAGTGACATTTGATACTACCTTTATCATATAGCAAATTTCCATATGCAGTTATTTCTCTTCCTGGACCTTGTATTCTATTCCATTGGTTCATTTTTCTAATCATGGGCAAATACCACACTATTTTCACTATAGATACTTTATTGTATGTCCTAACGTTTACGGACACATTTTTTTCTGAGGTTTTTTTCTCTAGCTATTTTGGCAAGTTTACTTTGTTCATATGAACTTTAGAAATAACTTGTCTATAAAGAAAAAAGTAGATAGTATTTTATTGAGTTCATCCTAAATTTATATGTTAGCTTAAGGTAAATTCATATTTTTATGATCTTTAGCAAGTCCTATCCAAGAATAAGAACTGTCTGGTGTCCAAGTCTACTTTTGTGCCTTTCAGGAATATCTGAAGTTTCACTCAAACGAGGTTTACATATATGTTGTTGAGTTTATTCCTAAGTATTTTACCTTTAGATTACTGTTGTTAGCAGAGGCTTCTTTTCCTTTATGTCCTGTAACTGATTATTGCCTATTTCTAAAAGTCAAATTCACCACGGAGAAATGAAACAAAAACGTCCAAATCTGGGCGAAATTGGAAACTCAGAAACTATAAAGAGATGTGAAAGATTAATGTATTTATCTATATAAAAATTTAAAATGTCTGCACGAGAAAATACTATAAACATAGTTGAAAATATATGATGAGCTCAGTAAAATATCAAGCTGAAATAGCCAAGTGCTAATTTACTTTGTCATAAAGAGTTACTAAATATCAGTGTGAAAATACCAATAACCCAACAGAAATATAAGCAAAATTCATGAATAGATTATTCACATATATAGAAACATAAACTGTGCCGAAGCATATAACAAGGTAACAATGATAATAAAAAATAATAATGATATGTAGCATTAAATCTCAAAGTTCTTACCTTGTAAGAGACACTGTCCTAAGTACTTTATGTGTATCAATTTATTTAAACCTCACAAAACACTTTGAGATTGGTATTACTATCATGCCCATTCTACCAATAAGAAAACTATTGATTATAAATAAGATCATTATAAATGAGTGTAGATAGGCAAACTGATTAATCATTTTTGAATCACCAATCATATTAACAAATATATTTTATATTTGTTAATATGATTGGTGATTCAATAATGATTGAATCATTATAATCATATATAAAATATATTTTATATATTTTATATTATTAAGTCTAATAATACACAGTGTGGCTGAAAGTATGAGGACGCTGATAGCCTCACACATTTTGGAGACAGTACTAATTGTGGTAACCTCTTAACAGCCTCTAACAACTTGTTAAATGCTCATATCACTTTTAAGCCATGAGAATTTCTGATAGGAACTTCTCAGAAACATAGAGTTCAATACGTATGCAAAAGTGAAAGTACAAGGATTTCTACGATAGCATGTTGTTTGGTCAGGAAAGGCTAAAACAATGCAACTGGCTGTTAGTTAAATAAAGCATGTTACATGAAGACAATGAAACACTTGACAGCCATTAGTGAGTATGAAGTCCATCACAGTGTACTGATTATGGCAAGATGTCAACCGTTTTAAGGGATAAAGTCGAGTGCACAATTGTGGAAATGCTCTTCTCTCATTTCTATTGCTAAATAAGGCAATGTGCTTTCAAATGCGCGTGAAGTTTCTGAAAACGATAAGAAACTCAACTGGATTTGTCTCTAGAGAGGGAACTGAACGTCTGAGGTGGGAGAGATCTTTACTTTTTATTATGTAGTGGTTTTTTTTGCCATATACAAGTATTATTTATTTAAATAATAAAGAAATTTAAAAAGAAAATACTGGAGACAGAGAGAGAGAGAAGTGGTAAGGTTTAAAATAAATTCAGCCTTTGGGACAGGCATCTAAGTCTCCCACTGTGGCTGTGTAGAAGTGAGATGTGTGCTTTGTGGTTTTGACTTTTCTGTCTGTGTATTAAAGTTAGATAGATGATGTATCCTCACACCTTAAATTAAGGGTCTCTCTACTGACCTCTGACCCTTCAATACCCATGGGAACATTTGCTAAACTGGTTGAGAGAGTGACGAGTCTAGCCTGTATTTGGTTTTACTGGATAGAGAAGTTTGGTATTGTGAGGCAAGCTTCAGGGTTGATCCGGGCAATTGGAGCTGCAATTGTTTATAAATTGGAGCAATGCTTTGAAGCTGAGGGTTTCTTTTGCAGACCAGGAAGCCTGCTCAGTAGGTGGCATTCCACTACCTTTTGGTTCACTTGCAAAAGCTTTCTGTCAAATGGAAAATCCATGTAATAAGCAGTTTTCAAACTATATCCCTAGAGACCAAGCTTGTTAAAATTGTTCTTCCCTAAACAAATGTGTTTGAAGGACTGGGGCAAACACTTATTTCACAGTTATCTTTTGGTCCTAGGGATGACTCAGAGAGCCTCCTGTTGAATGAGGACCAGCCTGAGGGACATATTTGCTAACGTTAGTAGGGGTCAGACTTGGGCCCAATACTGCTGATGATGTTTTGTCTGCTGCAAGAGGACAGGGTCGTTGAGGGTGCAGATGGTACCAAGCAGTCAGGAAGGAAGTAGCATTTTGGAAACAAGAATGGAACTCACATTATATCAGTAAATTGGAAAGGTGAAGAAGAAAAACAAACAGAAGGGGGGAAAATATGAGAAGCACTTAAGATGTGAAAAAGGTAATGGCCAAAATCTAGGTGAGGAACTGCTTACAATTCAACCTAAGGGTCAGAGTAGGCAAAAAACCTTTGGTCAGTATTTGACCAGACAACCTATTCTGTGAATCACAGACAATGGAAGAAAATCATTCTTTTATACTAAGAGCTAGTCAGGCATCATTTTGAGGTATCTTTTTATTTCTGGGTTCTAATGTCTGCTTGGAAGTATATTTCAAAATCAGACATGGTGATACAGCTGAGAACTATGACCTAAAAGGAACTATATGAGCCGGAAATATGTACAGAGATTTCTAAGAAGCATCATGTGAATGACTTTGGGAAAGGTGTCTTAACCACACAGTAGCTCAAGGTTCACGTCAGGGCACCACTATGTTTTAATGGTGATGAATTAAGCTTCAATCCTAATTCAAATACCCCTGGGAGCAGATGAAGGATATAATTGTTTTTATATTATAGATTCTCATGGAGCTCTATACTTCTTATTCGTAACATTTACTATAATAGTAAATAATTAATTCTTTCCACAAATATTTATTGAGCATCTACTGAGTGTCAAGCACTCTCACAGGCACTGGGTATATATAATCGCTTTAAATTCTATTTTTCAAATTTCAAAGTTTTTTATAGAGTTAGTCTCTTCCTTAAAGTAATGTATCTTATACAGCTAGTAAAAGTCAGCTGACACTCTCTATTTGACTTGGAGATCTCTTTGTCCACATCTGAAAGATTTTTAATTACATTTTTTCATCTTTCTTGTTACCACAGGAAACTGCTTTCCAAGCTATTTCACAATTATATAGAATGACTCCCATTCTCACAGTTTCCTATAGCTACTTCCTTGACATTTTTCCAGCCTCTTGCCCATTTCCACAGATAAAGCCAATGACATATATTTTAGTTTTTTTTTTTTTTTTTTTAACATCTTTATTGGAGTATAATTGCTTTACAATGGTATGTTAGTTTCAGCTTCACAACAAAATGAATCAGTTATATATATACATATATTCCCATATCTCTTCCCGCTTGCGTCTCCCTCCCTCCCACCCTCCCTATCCCACCCCTCCAGGCGGTCACAAAGCACCGAGCTGATCTCCCTGTGCTATGCGGCTGCTTCCCATTAGCTATCTACCTTACGTTTGGTAGTGTATATATGTCCATGCCTCTTTATCGCTTTGTCACCGTTTACACTTCCCCCTCCCCATAGCCTCAAGTCCATTCTCTAGTAAGTCTGTGTCTTTATTCCTGTTTCACCCCTAGGTTTTTCATGACATTTTTTTTTTTTAAATTCCATATATATGTGTTAGCATACGGTATTTGTCTCTCTCTTTCTGACTTACTTCACTCTGTATGACAGACTCTAGGTCTATCCACCTCATTACAAATAGCTCAATTTCGTCTCTTTTCATGGCTGAGTAATATTCCATTGTATATATGTGCCACATCTTCTTTATCCATTCATCCGATGATGGACACTTAGCAGCTTATGCAGCTTAATAACAAAAAAACAAACAACCCAATCCAAAAATGGGCAGAAGACCTAAATAGACATTTCTCCAAAGAAGATATACAGAGTGCCAACAAACACATGAGAGAATGCTCAACATCACTAATCATGAGAGAAATGCAAATCAAAACTACAATGAGATATCATCTCACACCAGTCAGAATGGCTATCATCAAAAAATCTAGAAACAATAAATGCTGGAGAGGGTGTGGAGAAAAGGGAACCCTCTTACACTGTTGGTGGGAATGTAAATTGATACAGCCACTGTGGAGAACAGTATGGAGGTTCCTTAAAAAGCTACAAATAGAACTACCATATGACCCAGCAATCCCACTACTGGGCATATACCCTGAGAAAACCATAATTCAAAAAGAGTCATGTACCAAAATGTTCATTGCAGCTCTATTTACAATAGCCCAGAGATGGAAACAACCTAAGTGTCCATCATCGGATGAATGGATAAAGAAGATGTGGCACATATATACAATGGAATATTACTCAGCCATAAAAAGAGACGAAATTGAGCTATTTGTAATGAGGTGGATAGACCTAGAGTCTGTCATACAGAGTGAAGTAAGTCAGAAAGAGAGAGACAAATACCGTATGCTAACACATATATATGGAATTTAAAAAAAAAAATGTCATGAAAAACCTAGGGGTGAAACAGGAATAAAGACACAGACTTACTAGAGAATGGACTTGAGGCTATGGGGAGGGGGAAGTGTAAACGGTGACAAAGCGATAAAGAGGCATGGACATATATTTTAGTTTTTAACACCTCACTCCTGGCATCAATTGCTGTATAAGCTATCTTTTGACACTAAAATATCACATCATCAACCACAAATACACTGGCTTAAAATAGTAAGCAAACATGAAGCTGTGGGTCAGCTGGGCAGGTCTTCGGGTCACAGCTGAGCTCATGTATGTCTGTGGTCAGCTGCAGGTTGGCTAGGCAACTTTGCTGATCTAGGATGGACTCAGTGTGGGTAACTGGAGTGACTTGACTCTGGGGCCACATGTCTTTCATTCCCCAGTGAGATAACCAGACTGTTACTTAAGGCCATCAAAGAGAAGCAGTAGAGTAGGTAGACATGGGCAAGATCTCTCTGTTTGCCTCACATTTGTCAAAGCAAATCACATGGCTGAACTCAAAATCAAAGAGAAGGGATCTCTTCTCCAACTCTAGGTGAGAGCAGCTACAAAGTCACATGAGAAGGGCATGGATACAAGGAGGGGTAAAAAATTGATGCTATGAACACAGTAAATCCACCAAAGAGACAATCAGCATATTCCATACAAAAAATTATGATGTCCTGGTGGTGGTGGGAGTGGTGAGAAATAGTCCGATTCTGGCTCTCTATGGAGGGCAAGATGACAGAATATTCTGATTGACCAGATGAAGGATATGAGAGAAAGTGAAAACAACTGATAATGACAAAAGTTTTCTTGAGTATGTGGAAGGGTAGACTTGATACTAATTGAGGTAGAAAAATTGAACAATAAACAAGTGAGAAGGAGAATATCAGAACCTTCATTTTAGACATTCTTCCAGCTAAGACAGCTGCAAAACAAGCCACCTCAAACTTTAATGGCTTATGACACAAACCACGTTGATATTGCTCACGAATCACTGGTTTGGGCAGGGCTCAGGGGAACAGCTCATCTCTGCCCCATTTGGCATCAGCTAAAATGGCTTGAGGGCAGGGCTAGAATCACCTGAAATCTTGCTCTCTCAACACATCTGGGGGTTGATGCTGGGAAGACTCCAACAGCTGGGGCTTAGAAGAGCTGGGGTCTGGGGTCCCTCATGCATCTCTATCTTTGTGTGGTCCCTCTAGGACTGCAGCTTCAGGGTAGCCGGACTTCTTATGTGTCAACTCAGGATTCCCAAGATGTGTATCTGAAGAGAGCACGCACCAGGCAGAAGCTTATTAAGCTTATTAGCTTTTCCAAACTAGTCTCTGAAGTCACACGGCATCACCTCTACTGCATTAAATCCATTAGAAATGAGTCACCAAATTCAGTCCACTTTCAAGAAAAGGGGATTTTTGACTCCACTTTGGAGGGGAGGCATGTCGGATCATTTGTGGACATATTTTCAAGCCCTCACAAACGTGACAAGCAAGATATCTATTAGACTCCCAAATACAGATGATAAGGAGAAGCTCATTTTTCCAGTCTGGAGTTCAGACTGGAACTCAAAATAGTAATATAAATAGGAGAGCCAGAGAAGAGCTCCATGCACCATATCTCAGGACACTCCAAACTTGAAAAATGGAGAGATGAGGCAGGCTCCTGGAGAAAAGAGAGATAGGCAGGCTCAAGGAGAAAAGAATTAATTGTAAGAAGAGACTGTAGGAGGAAACCCAAGAAGTGTTATTTTTCTATAATTATTTCCCAAGTAAAATGGAAGCTCTATGAGGCAGGAACTGTGTTATCTCCCCCTTTGTGAATTTCCAGCACAGTATCTGGAGAGACTCAAAAGTAAGTACCCTTTGGATAAACACACATCGAACTATAGGAAGACTCAGGGTAGGGGGGTCAGTGACTGGGAGGATGGGAAACAGAGCGTGGAGAAGGGGCCTATGCTAAGGAGTCTAATTCTTGGTACATACATAAAGCAAGTAGAAATGTGTTTCTGGAATCCTAGAGTCAGTTTGGGTCAACTAGTGTATCACAGAGATGGCATCTGACGCATTGGGAGAAGATAAATGCTCCAAGGAAGGGAGGCAGCAGAGAAAAGAAATCAACAACAGAACCTTGAGGAATACAACTTCTTACCAGGCCACCCCGCCCCCCACACCCAAGCTCCAAATGATCTGGTTCTTGTTTAGCTTTCCAGTCTCAGTTTACATCTTCCTCTCACCTTGGTTTCTATGCTCTAGCCACCATGGTACCCTTTCTTTTCCAAAATGATTGTGTTGGTTTATGGCATAACAAGCATTGTAAAAAAAAAAAAAAATCACTATTTGACATGATTTGTCACATTTCGGGTGTGCTTGGTCGATGGTCTCAGCTATGCTTGCTATTTGGTCTAGGAGCCAGCGTGAAGGGACAGGAAGGAAGAATGAAGTTGAGTTCTAGCATACCAAGGAAAATAGGTTAAAGGATAGGCAGGATGAGAAGAGAAAATAAAAAGAGAACATCTATTGCACATGTACATTATCCATGCTACATTAATTCTCACAACATCCATGCAAACTTGGTATTTATTCCATTTCACAGAATAGAAAATAGAAGTCATTTTTCCTAGGTCACAGGGCAAGTGGTCAGATACAAGGCTCTAGAGCCATGATTATTATAGTTTTGTGAACTCAGGCATGAGAAGACTGGGGTTCCCAATCAGGAAAGTCAGCTATTTGAAACTAATGTTCAAAGCAGGAATTAGTTATCAAAATTACAGGCCCAATACTTAGGATCTTGGAGGGCAAGCCAGAGTCACAAGTTCCAGGGAAAGTAACAAGTAAATGTGAACAAATGAAATCACAGTTGATATTTCTAATAGAATTACAGTACCTGCATGGGTCCTTTTGAATAGCATCTACAGATAGCATTTGCATTTCATATGTTTGTGATAATTAGCCATTGGAAAGGTAGCGTTGGTGGAGATAATTACACAACTGCACATATATTTATAGTTCCCTATACAATCATAAGTGAGCAGAACACTTCAGTGTTCAATTAATGACTGTTTAAATTACAGCCTGAACCACTGGATCAGCTCTCTTGTCGAGATAATATAGCTTTGCCAAACAACTGCAGGAGTACGGAGAAATGCTGTTGGAAACCATGCTACAATGTCTAATAGTGGGTAATGTGGTCCACAATAATGTGACCTGAGGGTAATATGCAGAAGCACAGGAAGTCTTTTACTGCAGCAGAGGGCTCTGGTAATCAAACAAGGATATGTTGAGAATCATATTAGGTACTAGGTGTTATGGGGGGGGCGGGTAGGAAGATGAAAAGAGATAGTTTTTGTCCTCAACATGTACTTGGCAGTCCCAGGTACCAAGTTCAAGTGTAAGAGAAGGGTTAGAAAGTGATAATTATGCTTTCAAACTTCCCGTAACAGAGAGAAATCACTATGGGTTGGAGGTAACTTGAGAAAGAGTCCCACAGGCTGGGGAGAAGGAGATGAGCAAAGTCCCAGAGGAGAGACAGGGCGTAGTATATTCAGGGCATGGTGAGTGGCCAAGTCTAGCTCAAAGGGAGGATTCATCCTGTCCATCAATAGAACTTGAAACTTTAGTGAAAGATTGGGCCTAGGTTTAGAATTTGGACTCAATCCACTGAAGAAATTTATGCAGAGATACGGTAATAAAACATTTTAGGCAGTTTTGTTGGTAGGCTATGTAAAATGGTTTGGTCCTAATATATTTTTTCTTTTCCACCTCCCAATCTAGAAAAATAATGTAACTGGAATCTATATTACACTGAAATGATCTATTGTCATTTTCTATATGTTAAGGTTCCTCCCCTATCTTGAATGACTCTTCCTAATCCAAGGAAAGATATATTTAATAAGTAAGCCATATTTACCATACTATGGAACTCTAAACCACCACATACAATTCTAATTTTAACAATTTCTTTTTTTTTAAAATTTTTTTGATGTGGACCATTTTTAAAGTCTTTATTGAATTTGTTACAATATTGCTTCTGTTTTATGTTTTGGTTTTCTGGCCACAAGACATGTGGGATCTTAGCTCCCTGACCAGGGATCAAACACATACCCCCTGCATTGGAAGGTGAAGTCTTAACCACTGGACTGCCAGGGAAGTCCCACAATTCTAATTTTAAATCCAATTCATTTGTGCATAACCAAATTGATCCATCCACTGGTTTTATATTTTATCAGCTGAAAAGGAAGGAAAATAAGATACCAATCCTTCAGGAAAATGCTGTGATATTATAAAATTTAAACAAACAAACATTTGTAGGCCAAGTAACTTAAAACAAAGTTGTTTTCCAACTTCAAGAACTAATTCCAGCTGTCCACATTTCCTGGGTGAGGATCCATGAATAATGACTTTCTTCTATAGCTGATTAATGTTGAAACTGGAACTCAGACAACTGAGCTCAAGTAACAAATAACTAATGAAAAGATGCATATAAAATATACAGTGTCCAGCTCATAGTAAGGATTGCTGACACCATCTTAACTACAAAGATCAGCCTCAACTAGCCACCTGGATTCACGTTGTCAGGAGGGTCCAGGAAGTTCCTAAGGCAACATTTTCACTCATGAGAAACTCCTAAGAAATGGCCTGAAGTACTGTGAACTAGAATTAGCACGCACACACACACACACACACACACACACACACACAGGAGAAAGGAGTGAGAAATAGCTAGGGTACTTTTAAAACAATTTGGCCATTTTTAGTTCTTTAAGGAACCTCCATACTGTTCTCCATAGTGCTGTATCAATTTACATTCCCACCAACAGCGTAGGAGGGTTCCCTTTTCTCCACACCCTCTCCAGCATTTATTGTTTGTAGACTTTTTGATGATGGCCATTCTGACTGGTGTGAGGTGATCAGCTCGGTGCTTTGTGACCCCTAGAGGGGTGGGATAGGGAGGGTGGGAGGGAGGGAGACGCAAGAGGGAAGAGATATGGGAACGTATGTATATGTATAACTGATTCACTTTGTTATAAAGCAGAAACTAACACAGCATTGTAAAGCAACTATACTCCAATAAAGATGTTAAAAAAAAAAAACAAAAACAATTTGGCCAGAGCCAGCTCATTCTTTTGTGATGTGACCTGCTGCCAGGTCTTGTCAAGTGTGTGGCTCTAAGTCTGAGAAGAAAGTGCGATAACCAGGAGGATCACAAAGTGAAGGTCAAAGCATAATGCAGTCAACTTCAGTTTCTTTGGACATAGGGGATACTGAGACCTAAAGGCTACTTGGGTGCCATGGCTAGAAACAATGTTAGTTGTCCTTTTCACATATAAATTTAAAAAAAAAAAATTAGTTGTAGGCACCTAAGGGAAATAAAGGCAAGAGTTAACCAGAGAACACAAGGACTTTTTAGTACTGGGGGATTTGATTTTATGGACTTAAACCACCATGATTTGCCTAAATTCTTTCCGAATAAAACAGAGCAGAAATCAAGAGCCGGCCATTGTCAGATGCTAGCTCAGAATTGTTTCAGGCTTCAGACTAAATTCCATCAGCCCTCATTGAGAACCACCTTACCTCCGTTCCTTTTTAATCACAGCCACCATTTTACATCTTCCATACGGCAGGCACTGTGCAAAGCACTTTACATTTATTATTCAATATTTTAATACTCCCACGGTATAGTAAATATTATTATGGCCATTTTACAGATGAGGCTTAGAGAGGTAAAATTAGTGATTCCTAACGCATATGTGGTCACACCCCAAATGCAAGGCTGGCTGTTAGAAGTACCCAAGGAGTTGACAGGAACACAGATTCTTTGGCTCTACACTCAGAGCCTCTATGTTAGAGATTATGAGCTTTGGCCCCAAATCTGTATGTTTAAAAAAAATATTTTGTTTTCCAGAAAATTCAGATGGGTAGGATTCACAGACACTAGATTAGGTTACTTGCACAGTTAGTAAGTCATGAAGAGAGCATTTGAATACGGGTCTCTCTTTCATGACAGCCCATGTTCTATTTGATGAAGCCCTATTTTTCCTACTCTATCTAGTAAATTCTCAGGCTACTCTCATGGACCACTTGCACTTCAGCTACGTTACTCTGGCTCCACTTTGGCCCTCTTGTCTTTACATAATGATCTGACCTCAGGAGAGCTATACTGTCAGCATTTGCTGAATACTTATTAGTAGCTTATGGATCCAGAGACCCAAATCCCTAAAGTGACTGTGTGTGACCCTATGTGATATATCAATACACTCCTTTAAATCACCAATGAAATCATAAGATGAGAAGAAAAGAGAGAATCCCATGGCTAAAATATATTTTAAGAATAAAGACAACATCTGAAATGGATATAAGCTTAGGGTTCACAGTCCTCCTGCTTCTGCTGACATTTAGGATGAGGGATGTACTGACAACCAGGGAGAGGCAGGAGCTGGAACAAGAGACTCAGAGATGCAGGGCCATCCAGCCATATTGCGTAGGTGGCCTTTCCATACTGGAAAGCCTCTTAAAGGTGGTACCATGAGGCTCTCCACTGAGTCTCAAAGGTCAGTGTCTTATTCTTTCATGGGAATATATTGCCTGGCCTGTACTGCACTTCGGGAGAGAATAACTATCTGTGTCTAAAAATATCCACAGACTATCAGAGAACTCAACCAAAAGCGCTCAGGTATGTTTTTAAGGAATATTTTTCTTCCAGGGACCCAAGATCTTTCTTCTGTAATTCAGAGATTGAGTGTGGGTATCTGCTCTTCTTCTACACTGGGCAGCATCAGAAACACCCTCTTCTTCATAAGCCCAATGACATTCATCAGAGAGCCAAGGGAAATATCTTCCAAATTTTCCCTTGGCAATGGCAGTGATGTTGAGTGCAACTTTACAAAGACCATCGACAGAGGAGGAAAGAGTGAAGACCAAAAGGACAAGAAAAGAGGGAGATAGAGTTAAAAAGTAGTTTGGTTAGAAAGATGGTTGTGGAAACCAGAGGAGAAATGGTATCAGTATCTTTTGGGGGTTCCTGGACTCAATTCCAACTTAGAGGTGGAGGGGCAGTGAGGGGCCTTCTCAACACCACCAAGCAATTCTTGGACACCAGCAGGGGTCCGAGAATTCCACTCAATTCTGACACTATGTAACCAGAAGTAGTATCAGAATCTACAGGATTAAAGACCTAAATGTAATGTCAGACACTATAAAACTCTTAGAGGAAAACACAGGCAGAACACTTTTTGACATAAGTCACAGCAAGATCTCTTTTGACCCACCTCCTAGAGTAATCGAAATAAAAGCAAAAATAAACAAATGGGACCTAATGAAACTTAAAAGCTTTTGCAGAGCAAAGGAAACCATAAACAAGACGAAAGACAACCTTCAGAATGGGAGAAAATATTTGCAAATGAAGGAACTGACAAAGGCTTAATCTCCAAAATATACAAGCAGCTCATGCAGCTCAACATAAAAAAAACAAACAACCCAATCCAAAAATGGGCAGAAGACCTAAACAGACATTTCTCCAAAGAAGATATACAGATGGCCAACAAATACATGAAAAGATGCTCAACATCACTAATTATTAGAGAAATGCAAATCAAAACTACAATGAGGAATCACCTCCCACTGGTCAGAATGGCCATCATCAAAAATTCTACAAACAACAAATGCTGGAGAGGGTGTGGAGAAAAGGGAATCCTCTTACACTGTTCGTGAGACAGTAAACTGATACAGCCGCTATGGAGAACAGTATGGAGGTTCCTTAAAAAACTAAAAATAGAACTACCATATGACCCAGCAATCCTACTACCGGGCTTATACCCAGAGAAAACCATAATTCAAAAGACACATGCACCCCAGTGTTCATAGCAGCACTATTTACAATAGTCAGGACATGGAAGCAACCTAAACGTCCATCAACAGAGGAATGGATAAAGAAGACATGGTACATATATATACCATGGAATATTACTCAGCCAGGAACAGGAATGAAATTGGGTCATTTGTAGAGATGTGGATGGACCTAGAGAGTGTCATACAGAGTGAAGTAAGTCAGAAAGAGAAAAACAAATACTGTATAATAACACATATATGTGGAATCCAGAAAATTCTATAGAAGACCTTAACTACCAAGCAGAAATAGAGACACAGATGTAGAGAACAAATGTATGGAAACCCAGGGGGAAAGGGGTGGGGTAGGAGGAATTGGGAGATTGGGATTGACACATATACACTATTGATACTATTATAAAATAGACAACTGATGGGAACATACTATATAGCACAGGGAACTCTACTTAATGCACTGCAGTGTCCTAAATGGAGGGGATATATGTATATGTATAGCTGATTCATTTTGCTGTGCAGTAGAAGCTAACAAAACATTGTAAAGCAACTATACTCCAATAAAAATTAATTAAAAGGAAAAAAAAGACTGGGGGTGGGACTGAAAGTTCCAACCCTCTAATTGCATGGTTAGCTCACTGGCAACCCTCCCCATCCTTAGGTACTTTCCAAAAGTCATTTGTTTATGTAATAAAAGACACCTGTAACACTTTCATCACTTAGGAAATTCCAAGGGTTTTAGGAGCTCTGTGCCAGCAATGGGACAAAGGCCAAATATGTATTTCTTATAAACCACAATATCACATAGTAGGTCATGGACAGCAGGCAGATGGAGTTGAATTGTAAAGAGGACAAAAGGCCTTAAAAGAGCTGTAATTCTCTGAAAGCACCATGTTTTACCTTCTGCATCCAACAACCTCAAATCCTTTATCTTGCATTGTCTATCTCATTGACATGTCTTTTCGCATCCCTTCTTGTACTTCCAGAGAACATTGGCATTTGGAGGGTATATTCTATTGTGAATTTTCATAAACAAGTTGTAATTTGAAGTTTTACAATTGTATAGAGATTTAAAAAGATAGTCTGGCAAAGGACTTACTTTTCCTTACTCTGCTATAGTCAATTAAGAGCAGAAATAATCTGTCTTCACAGCAAGCCTATTTCTCCAAATGCTGTATGAAATTAGGCAGCTAAAAATATATTCCATCTTTTTCAAGCATGTCAGGTGGTTACAATATGTCAGGTTGTTACTTTGAAAATGATTATGATACCAAAAATGAAAGGTTAGGATTTCAGGTAGGAGAAAAGCAGTGGTAGTAGCCAGGGGAGATTTTTATCTATAAAAGATACTATCTCCATGTTAATAGCCTCAAGAGAGAAAAGCAGCAAGGAATCTCACGGGCAACAAGTCCACTTGATACGGAGAAGATTTTGACCTGAACTCAAAGGTTTTTCCAAGTTTTAGATATCAAATCAACATCTCTTTAACCCTGAAAAGGTAGAACCAGAATGTAATTGATTAATTCAACCACTTCAAGGGGCAGATACCCAGAAGAGCTTTTCTAATAAGGCAAGGAGAAGCAGGGGGCCACAAAGAATATAGTGGTATATTTCTACAAGAATATAATAAAGAAAAGGGAAATGGAAATTAAGGCACAGAACATGCCAACAGTCCAAGTCACCAAATACTATCAGCATCTCCCCTCCTGAAAGGGAAAAATAAAGGGATCATGGTAAACAAAAAATGGAGATGCTTGTGAGTCGGTACATACTATCTTATGAGATTTGAGGGAGACATTCTCCTTGGGGGAAGATAATTATTCTTCTTAATATGAACTAAAGATTTGCAAGGGAAACAATCCACCTGGCTTATATTTTCTTTGCCAGATTCTGGCTTATTTGAGGCAAAATATTTCTGCTGTTGTTGCAGAGTTTCGTTTTTTAATCCTGAGAAATAAAGAAATAAACAGAGATGTAAGAATTCTAAATGGGGCATTGTAGGTTCATTCAATCATGTCAGCCAATAGCTTACACGTAAGTCAAGATGAAGATTCCTCTTTACACAAAGGGAATTTTATTAGTTCAAGAACGCACAGCTTTGAAATCTAGTATAACTTCTGCGTTAATTTCTGTTGCAGGGTGGCCCACAAAAATTCCCACAAATCTCTACTCTTATCTCCTAGGCTGATTTTCCCAACCCTAACCTCATAATCATATAATAAGACTTAATAAGATAATGGTTCTTAAAGGATTTCAATAACCTGAAAGAGAGAAGCAATGAAACATATCTTATTATCATCAACATATGCATTTCAGAATAACTATCTTAATGGCTCAATTTTCTCTCTTAATAATGAAGACTACAGTCTTGACTAATTTAACTGGGGAGTGTCTTTCATGCTTGAGTCACTACAAGTGAGATTCAAATAAGTCTCCCTCCCTCCTTTCATTCCTTCCATTGCTGCTGCTACTTTTGTCATTAGGTATTTCCTCCGTGGGGAAAGTGTTTTGCCTCCTGTAACCAGCCACTTTATTACTTATGTCTTAAGGTCTCATGCTACAGCCCTATAGAGACAGCCCCACTGTTGGTCATTAGTACCTCTGATGCACTGTTATGATGCTGTCTCTTTTCTCATCTTGCTTCTGTATAGTATCTATGCTGATGAACATACATTCAGAACAGCATCTGTGGAGTATATTTTTATCTGACTTGGATTTGAAGAAAAGGAAAGAACGCAGCCATAGAAGCCAGAGGGGCTAGCTGTGCCACTGAAAGAGCCATAACTTTAAAGTACTGAAAATGATACCATGTTTATATGTGCAATTTTCAGAAAAGGGTTAAAATATTTTATAATATTCAGGAGACAAAGTATTGCCAACATGAAGAAGAAGTCAGTACAAATTTCTGCGTCTGGTTGTTTCCTTGCAATGATAAATTGATGCATTATGGGAAAAAAACAGGCCAAAGGGCTCCCCTGGTGGCGCGGTGGTTGAGAATCTGCCTGCCAATGCAGGGGACACAGGTTCAAGCCCTGGTATGGGAAGATCCCACATGCTGCAGAGCAACTAGGCCCGTGAGCCACAACTACTGAGCCTGCGTGTCTGGAGCCTGTGCTCCGCAACAAGAGAGGCCGCAATAGTGAGAGGCGCGCGCACCACGATGAAGAGTGGCCCCCGCTTGCTGCAACTAGAGAAAGCCCTCGCACAGAAACGAAGACCCAACACAGCCATAAATAAATAAAATTAAAAACCATTCTGTTAAAACAAAAACAAAAACAAACCAGGCCAAAAAGAAATGGGATTATTGGAGTCAAGATTTTCTGTGGTTGGCAAATTCTTAGTCCAGGGCTTGAGGGAACTCAAGGATTAGCAGATATGAGCTCCAGTCCCCTTGTCGATGCTTTCTGTCTATTCTTGGACTTTTAGTTCAACAAACATTTATTGAACACCTCTTATACACTAGACAATGTGCAAAGCACTAAGAATCTAGAGAAGAGTAGGATGTGTTCCTTTTCTATACCAATCACTGGATGTGATTCTGTTTGGTCTCCTTTTTAAAGATAGCTTATTTATTAATTCAACAACTGATCCTTAGATGCTTACATAAATCAAGGGACTATGTTGGACAATCTCAGGGGACACAGAAGTATGAGCTTGTTTGAATGCAAAGCATGCACTCAAATAATTGCTGTGTACTAGAGTATAAGGTATTAGGCAGGAGATTCAATAACAACAATAATAATATAGTAATAATAATGATGATGATAAATAATAATGATGATGATGATGTTTCAGCAGCAGTCTAGAGAATGAATAGACAGTTTCCAGCTAAGAAGACCAATGAATGCCTCATGAAGTAGATATGTTTTGGCTCTCCATTAAAAGATAGACATGATCTTACTAGAAAAAGATGGGAAGGGGGCAAGTATCCACAAAGAGAAATGCATGGCAAAGATATACATGGGAATGCACAAAGCAGAATTGTATAACAACATACAGGCTACCTGGCAACAGGCATATGAAAATATTCTCAACATCACTATCAGGGAAATGCAAATCAAAATCACAATGAGATATCACCTCACACCTGTCAGAACGGCTGTTATCAAAAGAGCACAAATAACAAATATTGGTGAGGATGTGGAGAAAAGTGAACCTTCCTACACTGTAGGTGGGAATGTAAATTGGTGCAGCCACTGTGGAAAACAGTATGAAGTTTTCTCAAAAAACTAAAAATAGAACTACCATATGACCCAGCAATTCCACTCCTGGGTATATATCCAAAAGAAACAAAAGTACTGATTTGAAAAGATACATGCACCCCAATGTTCACAGCAGCATTATTTACAATTG